>NC_138197.1:52922038-53417999 GCF_964194105.1 Spermophilus citellus | reverse complement strand
AGTTTTACAAAAACTTCAAAGAAGAATTAATACCAATACTTTTCAAGCTATTTCAAGAAATAGAAAAAGAAGGAGCTCTTCCAAATTCATTCTATGAGGCCAACATCACCCTGATCCCGAAACCAGACAAAGACACTTCAAAGAAAGAAAACTACAGACCAATATCTCTAATGAACTTGGATGCAAAAATTCTCAATAAAATCCTGGCGAATCGAATACAAAAGCATATCAAAAAAATTGTGCATCATGATCAAGTAGGATTCATCCCTGGGATGCAAGACTGGTTCAGTATACGGAAATCAATAAATGCTATTCACCACATCAATAGACTTAAAGACAAGAACCATATGATCATCGATAGATGCAGAAAAAGCATTTGACAAAGTACAGCATCCCTTTATGTTCAAAACACTAGAAAAACTAGGGATAACAGGAACTTACCTCAACATTGTAAAAGCTATCTATGCTAAACCTCAGGCTAGCATCATCCTAAAAGGAGAAAAACTGAAGGCATTCCCTCTAAAATCTGGAACAAGACAGGGATGCCCTCTATCACCACTTCTATTCAGTTTAGTTCTTGAAATACTAGCCAGAGCAATTAGACAGACAAAAGAAATTAAAGGCATAAAAATAGGAAAAGAAGAACTTAAATTATCGCTATTTGCTGGTGACATGATAATATATTTAACAGACCCAAAAGGGTCTACAAAGAAACTGCTAGAGTTAATAAATGAATTCAGCAAAGTGGCAGGATATAAAATCAACACGCATAAATCAAAGGCATTCCTGTGAATCAGCAACAAAACTTCTGAAATGGAAATAAGGAAAACCACTCCATTCACAATATCCTCAAAGAAAATAAGATACTTGGGAATCAACCTAACAAAAGAGGTGAAAGATTTATACAATGAAAACTACAGAACCCTAAAGAGAGAGATAGAAGAAGATCTTAGAAGATGGAAAAATATACCCTGTTCATGGATAGGCAGAACTAACATCATCAAAATGGCGATATTACCCAAAGTTCTCTACAGGTTTAATGCGATGCCAATCAAAATCCCAACAGCATTTCTTGAAGAAATAGATAAAGCAATCATGAAATTCATATGGAAAAACAAAAGACCCAGAATAGCAAAAGCTTCTAAGCAGGAAGTGTGAATCTGGAGGTATAGCGATACCAGAGTTCAAACTGTACTACAAAGCAATAGTAACAAAAACAGCGTGGTACTGGTACCAAAACAGGCAGGTGGACCAATGGTACAGAATAGAGGACACAGAATAGAGGAATATGGACAGAATATTCTGTAACAAAATAGTAACAAAAACAGCGTGGTACTGGTACCAAAACAGGCAGGTGGACCAATGGTACAGAATAGAGGACACAGAATAGGGGAAGATGCTATCCTTCCTCCATTGCATGTTTTTAGCCCCTTTATCAAATATAAGAAAGTTATATTTGATATAAGAAAATTACAACTTTCTTATATTTGATAAAGGGGCAAAAAACATGCAATGGAGGAATGATAGCATCTTCAACAAATGGTGCTGGGAAAATTGGAAATCCACATGCAACAAAATGAAACTGAATCCTTTTCTCTCGCCATGCACAAAAGTTAACTCAAAATGGGTCAAGGAGCTAGATATCAAATCAGAGACACTGCATCTGATAGAAGAAAAAGTTGGCTACGATCTACATACTGTGGGTTCGGGCTCCAAATTCCTTAATAGGACACCCATAGCACAAGAGTTAATAACAAGAATAAACAAATGGAACTTCCTTAAATAAAAAGTTTTTTTCTCAGCAAGAGAAACAATAAGAGAGGTAAATAGAGAGCCTACATCCTGGGAACAAATTTTTACCCCTCACACTTCAGATAGAGTCCTAATATCCAGAGTATACAAAGAACTCAAAAAATTAAACAATAAGATAACAAATAACCCAATCAACAAATGGGCCAAGGACCTGAACAGACACTTCTCAGAGGAGGACATACAATCAATCAACAAGTACATGAAAAAATGCCCACCATCTCTAGCAGTCAGAGAAATGCAAATCAAAACCACCCTAAGATACCATCTCACTCCAGTAAGACTGGCAGCCTTTATGAAGTCAAACAACAATAAGTGTTGGCGAGGATGTGGGGAAAAGGGTACACTTGTACACTGCTGGTGGGACTGCAAATTGGTGAGGCTAATTTGGAAAGCAATATGGAGATTCCTGGGAAAGCTGGGAATGGATCCACCATTTGACCCAGATATTGCCCTTCTCGGACTATTCCCTGAGGATCTTAAAAGAGCATACTATAGGGATACTGCCACATCAATGATCATAGCGGCACAATTCACAATAGCTAGACTGTGGAACCAACCTAGATGCCCTTTAATAGATGAATGGATAAAAAAATGTGGCATCTATACACAATGGAGTATTATGCAGCACTAAAAAATAACAAAATCATAGAATTTGCAGGGAAATGGATGGCATTAGAGCAGATTATGCTAAGCGAAGCTAGCGAATCCTTAAAAAACAAATGCCAAATGTCTTCTTTGATATAAATAGAGCAACTTAGAACAGAACAGGGAGGAAGAGCATGAGGAAAAGATTAACATTAAACAAAGACAAGTGGGGAGAGAGAAAGGGAGAGAGAAAGGGAGAGAGAAGGGAAAGCATATGGAAATGGTAGGAGACCCTCAATGTTACACAAAATTACATATAAGAGGTTGTGAGGGGAAACGGGGAAAGAAACAAGGGAGAGAATTGAATAACAGCAGAGGAGGTAGAGAGGGAAGATGGGAGGAGAGGGGAGGGGAGGGGGGATAGTAGGGGATAGGAAAGGTAGCAGAATACAACAGTCACTAATATGCCATTACGTAAAAATGTGAGTGTGTAACCGATGTGATTCTGCAATTTATATGTGGGGTAAAAATGGGAGTTCATAACCCAATTGAGTCAAATGTATGAAAGATGATATGTCAAGAGCTTTGTAATGTTTCAAACAACCAATAAAAAAAATGGCCATACTACCCAAAGCAATAGATTTAATGTGATTTCCATAAAAATGTATATGCTGTTCTTCACAGAATTAGATAATTCCTAAAATTCATATAGAAGCACAAAAGATCCCAAATAGTAAAAGCAATTCTGAGTAAAAGAAACAATGCTAAAGATATAACAACATCTAATATCAAAAGACACTAAATGTATGAAAAACAGCATGGTATTGGCATTAAAAAAGACATGTAAATGATTCTTGACAAAGGTGCCAAAAAATATACATAGGAGCATAGACAACCTCATCAATAAATGGTGCAAGGTAAACTGTATATCGACATGTAGAAGATTCAAACCAGACTCCCACCTATGCAAAAATCAATTCAAAATGGATCAAAGACCAACACTGAAAACTTTGAAACTCCAAGATACTGACACAGAAAATGATTTACTGAATAGAACTCCAATAGCTCAGGAAACAAAACCAGTATTTTAAAAATGGAGTTATAGCAAATGAAAAAGCTTCTGCACAGCAATCAACAGAGTGAAGAAACAAACTATAGAATGGGAGAAAATCTTTGCTAACTATTCATCTGACAAATAATCAATATTCAGAATATTTGAAGAAATCAAAAACAACAAAAAAATCTATCAATCAATCACACCAATCAATAAATTGGCAAGTGAACTAAACAGACATTTCTCAAAAGAAAAACTAATGGCCAACAAATATATGAAAAAAATGTTCAACATCTTTAGCAATCAGAGAAATGCAAATCAAAAATACACTAAGATTCCATGTCACCAGCTATTATCAAAAAAACCAAACAATAACAAATGCTGAAAAGAATACAGAGAAAAAGGCATCCTTTTACACTGTTAGTGAGAATGCAAATTAGTACAGCTATTATGGAAAACAGGAAATTCCTTAAAAAACTAAAAATAGAACTACAACAGGATTCTGTCATCCCACTCCTGGGGATATATCCAAAGTAAATGAAGTCAGCATACAAAAGAGACACCTAACATAGCTGTGTTCAATTGTGGTATTCTTCACAATAGCTAAAATGTGGAATCAGTCAGCGTGCCCATCAACAGATGACTAAACAAAGAAAATATAATACACACAAAAAATATGAAGTATTATTCATCCATAAATATGAATGAAATTATGTTGTTTTCAGGAAAATAGAACTTCAGGATGACATGGTAAGTGGTATAAGCCAACCACAGAAAGACAAGTATTGAAGGCTTTCACTCCTTTGTGGAAAGTTCAAAATAATAATAACAACAACAACAACAATAACCACTAAAAGTAGAAAAAGGACTTTAAGGAAAGGGAAAGGGAACCAGAGAGCAGGGAGAGAAGGAAGGGTAAGAGACAGGGCAGAATGAAAGGTGAACCTCATCAAGGTACAATATAGTCATATATAGAAGTGTTGCAGTAAAATCCATTAATTTGTACAATTAATGTGCTAACAATTATAATAATTAAAATTTTTAAATAAAAACTAATTAGCATTTAATGGGTGCTTAGTATATGCCATCATCTTACACCCACATCTCAATTCCACAACGTCCACCTGAGAAACTCATATTCATTCTTCAACTACAAAGCTGGCAGGGATGGGGGTAAGTGGAAGGAAGGAAAGATAAGCAGCTCAACCCAAACATCTGTTATATATCTCACATATAACAAAAGGAAGCTGGAACTATCTGGCCATCTAAAACCCCTCTTCATTATATAACCTTAATAAATAAAATGTCACTACAATGCCAATATTTTTGTTTTTTAAAAAGGATTTGAACTGATCAAAAGAAATATGATCAAATGCAGCCTAATCACCATGTCTTACACTATCACTAGTTGCATTAGTTTTATAATCTTTAACGCCCCTTATTACAATCTACTTTAGCCAAAAACAATCACAGCTACCCATATTGACCTCTTTGACCTGTTAGAACATGCTCCTTTTTAAATTTGTGTTATAGCTGAGTAATTTTTCATAATAAACTACATAAGCTCCCATAAGAACAGACTCCATCTTTCAACCCTGTCTTTACATGGACCAAGAGTAATTTAACACAGTGCTTTTCAAGTAGTGTCCAAGAACTGAAAAAATGACTGCCTGACTTTGTACCATACACTAGAAGTAATTAAAAATGAAATAACCTAAACATACTTAAGAACTTTAAAAACAAATGAATTGATATTGTGTACATGTATGAATTTGTAACAACAAATCTCAACATTATGTACAATTATAATACATCAGCAAAAAAAATGTAAATAGAAAGAGGGAAAAAAATAAGTTGATAAACTTTGAGCACTCATTCCAAATATTCTCATATCTTTCCTTTTCTCTATTAAAAACCACATAAGCAAGTCAGAGAACTATAAAGAAATTTAGTCAGCAAACTAAAATAGCATGATACACAGTAACAAACTGATAAAGGCAAAAAGTCACATAATCAAAAAGCATAACAGAAAAAGAGTGATTAAGTCAGGAATAGAACTAAATAGCATTACTGAGACCAACTCACAGTACTCTCCTGAACCAGACTTCTGACACTGAAAGTTAAAAGCAAGATCAGAATATGCTCTCCACATTGGAATAAGATTGTTTACAACAAGAATATTGTGCAGTCAATGAGGCCATCAGATACCAGAATTTTTTAAAACTCAAAAATTTCTACCATAAGTAAATAAAAAAGACCAAGATTTTTTTACTTATTGAGAATGTAATGTATTCTATACATGACACTCTTCATATAAAATGGGAACACCATTCTTTCTGCACTCAGAAAGTCTTTCTAATAGGATATCTAACAAACAATAAGTAAACAAAACAATTATTAGTTCTGATGGGTGATAGAGGAAACAAACCAAAAAAAAAAAAAAAAAAAGACTGAGATAGGCAAAAAAAAAAAAAAATAAGAACTGCTTTAAAAAAAACTCAGAAAGGTAGCAGAATACAACAATTACTAATAGGGCATTATGTAAAATTGTGGATGTGTAACCGACGTGATTCTGCAATCTGCATTTGGGGTAAAATTGGGGGTTCATAACCCACTTCAATCTAATGTATGAAATATGATATGTCAAGAGCTTTGTAATGTTGTGAACAACCAATAAAAAAAATTAAAAAATTTTAAAAAAGCAAAAAAAAAAAAAAACCTCACTGAGAGGCTGATATTTAAGTTGTGATCCAAAGGATAAAGACATTATTTTACAGATCAAATTTCAGTTTAAAAAAATTAACATAACTGGTAGGAGAGATTAAAATAACTATTAATGAGAGGTATATTTGGAGTTACAAAAAAGTAATTCACTCACTTGCAATATAATATGAGCCATACAAACAAAATCCAACTCATCAATTTTTACTTCCCATTCATGCATAGTTATATATATACTCCTCCTACCTAATGTTTTCCTAGAAAAGATGTCTCTAAAACCATACCTACAATATTCAAATGAAAAAGATGAAAAGGAGATACAAAAATGATCAGCTTTGTAAGGGAGACAAAGCTGTGAACAAAGTAATTAATTTCTATGAATTATGTAAAAGATTAAAAGTACATATGAAATTAATGTCATTTCCAAGAATCGTATTTTACAAATCACTGGAAATAATTAGTCTTTGTCTAAATAAAAGAGTCAATTAAATTATAGTAGAATTAACATTTACAAGTAATTCCTCTTGGTTAGCTAATTAGAACAAATTTTTAAAAAAAGAAGAATAATAAAGAAAGTAATTCCTCTTGGCAACATCAGAAAAATAGATGCCAATACCAATTAGAAAGAGAAAAACATTCTCATTCTTGGTATATTCAAAATACAATTCATTTTTTTTACATATCATTGATATTATTTTTTTATTGGTTGTTCACAACATTACAAAGCTCTTGACATATCATATTTCATACATTAGATTGAAGTGGGTTATGAACCCCCAATTTTACCCCAAATGCAGATTGCAGAATCACGTCGGTTACACATCCATAATTTTACATAATGCCCTATTAGTAATTGTTGTATTCTGCTACCTTTCCTATCCCCTACTGTCCCCCCTCCCCTCCCCTCCCATCTTCTCTCTCTACCCCATCTACTGTAATTCATTTCTCTCCTTGTTTATTTTCCCATTCCCCTCTCAACCTCTTATATGTAATTTTATTAGCAATGAGGGTCTCCCTTCATTACCATGCAATTTCCCTTTTCTCTCCCTTTCCCTCCCATCTCATGTCTCTGTTTAATGTTAATCTTTTCTTCCTGCTCTTCCTCCCTGCTCTGTTCATAGTTGCTCTCATTATATCAAAGAAGACATTTGGTATTTGTTTGGTATTCATTTTTTTTTAATTTTGAATATCAAATGAAAATTGCCATCTTTCATTTGATATTCATTAAACAAGATATATTGATCAGACTTCCTTGATCTATATAGTCTCAGCATCTAACAAAGCATGACAAAAGTTTTGTAAATGCTGATGATCTTAAAAAAACTTACATTTACTTCCAACATCAAAATACAGCAAAATCTCCTAAAATAAATTATTTCTAATGACTATTTCAGAAATTCTTCACTGTTTCTTCAGTTGTAATTCATTGGTCATCAAATAAGATCATATTTAGTTATATCATTGAAAAATGTTAATGAGAAAATATGATTTTCCTTTATGTTTTTTGTGGGGGTTACTGGAGTTTGAACTCAGGGGCACTAAACCACTAAGCCACATCCCAGCCCTATTTTGTATTTTGATTTAGAGACAAGGTCTCACTGAGTTGCTTAGTGCCTCACCATTCATTGCTGAGGCTGGCTTTGAACTCGAAATCCTCCTGTCTCAGCCTCCCAGCTGCTGGGATTACAGGTTATGAGCCACCGCACCCAACTGTCCTTTATCTTTATAAATGAAGAGACCACATTTAAAAATCAAAGGTAAATCAGTCCCACAGACCTCCATGGGAGCCATGGCCAAAGTTAGGCCCAGGACTGCCTCACCAAGGTCCCGGCCCAAGACCACCCCAGACAACCAGCAGACCAACACTGGAGCCCAGGCTCAGGCCTAGGACAACCACCTGCACAGGAGCCCAGGCCAAGGTTAGGCCCAGGGCCACCCTGCCAACTAGCAGACCCATGCTGGAGCCCAAGACCTGGCCCAGGACCACCCCGCCAAGGTCCTAGCCCAGAAGCAGCCCTGCTCACTGGCAGACCCATGCCAGAGCCCAGGCCTAAACTACCTATATCTTAGAACAGTGCAGCCATGACCATAACCCTCAAGCAAGAAAATAGAAGATTCCATCAAAAGCCTACCAATCAAGAAAAGCCGGGGACCAGACGGATTCACAGCTGAGTTCTATAAGACCTACAAAAAAGAATTAATACCAATACTCTTCAAATTATTCCATGAAATAGAAAAGGAGGGAACCTTGCAAACTCATTCTATGAAGCTGGTATCATCCTGATACCAAAACCAGGCAGAGACACATCAAGGAAAGAAAATTTTAGACCAATATCCCTGATGAACATTGATGCAAAAATTCTAAATAAAATTCTGGCAAATTGAATTCAGAAACATATTTAAAAAATAGTGCACCATGATCAAATGATGTTCATTCCAGGGATGTAAGGTTGGTTCAATATACAGAAATCAATAAATATAATTCATCACATCAATAAACTTAAAGATAAAAATCATATGATTATATGAATTGATGCAGAGAAAGCATTTGACAAAATATAGCACCCTTTCACGTTCAAAACACTAGAAAAACTAGGCATAGAAGAAACATACATTATAAAAGCTATCTATGCTAAACCCAAGGCCAACATCATTCTACATGGGGAAAAATTGGAAACATTCCCTCTACAAACTGGAATAAGACAGGGATGCCCTCTTTCACAATTTCTATTCAACATAGTCCTTGAAATTCTAGCCAGAGCAATTAGACGAAAGAAATTAAAGGGATATAAATAGGAAAAGAAGATCTCAAAGTATCATCATTTGCTGATGACATGGTTCTATACTTAAGAGGATCCAAAAAACCCCACCAGAAAACTTCTAAAATTAATAAATGAATTCAGCAAAGGATGTAAAATCAATACCCATAAATCAAATGCATTACTATACATGAGTGATGAATCCTCTGAAAGAGAAATTAGGAAAACTACCCCATTCACAATAGCCTCAAATAAATAAATAAATACATACATACATACTTGGGAATCAACCTAACAAAAGATGTGAAAGACCTCTACAATGAAAACTACAGAGAACTAAAGAAAGAAATTGAAGAAGACCTTAGAAGATGAAAAGATCTCCCATGCTCTTGGATAGGCAAAATTAATATCGTCAAAATGATCATACTACCCAAAGCGCTATACAGATTCAATGCAATTCCAATTAAAATCCTAATGTCATTCCTTATACAAATAGAAAAAGCAATCATGAAATTAATATGGAAAAATAAGAGACCCAGAATAGCCAAAGCAATCCGTAGCAAGAAGAGTGAAAAAAGAGGCATCACAATACCAGATCTTAATGTATACTACAAAGCTATGGTAACAAAAACAGCATGGTATTGGCACCAGTGGTACAGAATAGAAGACGCAGAGACAAACCCACATAAATGCAGTTATCTCATACTAGACAAAGGAGCTGAAGACATACATTGGAAAAAAGATAGCCTCTTCAGCAAATGGTGCTGGGAAAACTGGGAATCCATATGCAGCAAAATGAAAATAAACCCCTCTCTCTCACCATGCACAAAACTCAACTCAAAGTGGATCAAGGACCAGAAGACTTCTAGAATTAATAAATAAATTCAATAAAGTAGCAGAATATAAAATCAATACCCATAAATAAACATTTCTATACATCAATGATGAATCCTCTGAAAGAGAAATTAGGCAAACTACCCCATTCACAATAGGAATTAGACCAGAGACCCTGTACCTAATAGAGGAAAAAGTAGGCCCAAATCTTTATCACATGGAATTAGGCACCGAATTCCTTAACAAGACTCCTAAAGCACAAGAAATAAAATCAAGAATTGATAAATGGATGGATTCAAACTAAAAAGCCTCTTTTCAGCAAAAGAAACAATCAATGAGGCGAAGAGAGAGCCTACATTTTGCGAGAAAAATTCTTGCCACATGCACGTCAGATAGAGGACAAATCTCCAGGATATATAAAGAACTCAAAAAGTTTAACACCAAAAAAACAAACAATCCAGTTAATAAATAGGCTAAGAACCTGAAAAGAAACTTCTCAGAGGAAGATACACAATCAATCAACAAGTATATGAAAAAAATGTTCAACATCTCTAGGAATTAGCAAAATACAAATCAAAACTACTCTAAGATTTCATCTCATGCCAGTCAGAATGGCAGCTATCAAGAATACAAACAACAATAAGTGTTGGCTATAATGTGGGGGGAAAAGGCACATTCATACATTGATGTTGGGACTGCAAATTAGTGTAACCACTATGGAAAGCAGTATGGAGATTCCATAGAAAACTTGAAATGGAACCACCATTTGACCCATCTATCTGACTCCTCAGTCTATATTCAAAGGACTTAAAATCAGCATATTAACACAGCCACATCAATCAGTATAGCAGCTCAATTCACACGAGCTAAACAGTGGAAGCAAAATAGATTCCCTTCAATGGATGAATGGATAAAGAAACTGTGACACATATACACAGTGGAATATTACTCAGCATTAAAAAAGAATAAAATTATGGCATCCACAAATAAATGGATGGAGTTGGAGAACATCATGATAAATGAAGTAAACCAATGCCCCCAAAAAAGCAAAGGCCAAATGATCTCTCTGATAAGAGGATGCTGATCCATAATGAGGGTGGGGGAGCATGGGAAAAATGGAGAAACTTTAATTGTACAAAGGAGAGGGAGGAGAGGGATATGGGGTCAGGAATGATGGTGGAATGAGATGGACATTATTACCCTAGGTAGGTGCATGACTGCACATATGGTACAATGCTACATCGTGTAAAAGCAGAGAAATGAAAAGTTGTGCTGCAATTGTGTACAGTGAATCAAATGCATTCTGCTGTCATATATACCTAATTAAATAAATAAATAAATTTTTAAAAATCAAAGGTAAATGTTACAAATTTATACACAAAATAACACTACAACCAGCTTAAATTCTATCAAGGAAATAAATCATTTGTAAATGTGAAGTTCATTTTAAAGTGTTGCCTTCTCAAACTTGAAACTCAGACCTAGTTCACTTAACAATGGTACAGAATAGAGGACATAGAGCATAACCCACAAAATTACAATTATCTTATATTAGACAAAGGTGCCAAAAACATGCATTGGAGAAAAGATAGCCTCTTCAACAAATGGTGCTGGGAAAACTAGAAATCCATATGCAACAAAATGAAACTAAACCCCTATCTCTCACCATGCACAAAATTCAACTCAAAGTGGATCAAGGACCTAGGAATTAAACCAGAGACTGTGTCTAATAGAAGAAAAAGTAGGCCCTGATCTTCATCATGTAGGGTTAGGCCCCAGCTTCCTTAATAAGATACTATAGCGCAAGAATTAAAATTAAGAATCAATAAATGGGATGGACTCAAACTAAAAAGTTTCTTCTCAGCAAAAGAAACAATCTGTGAGGTGAATAGAGGGAGGTGAATAGAGGTAATCTACCTCTTAGGAGCAAATCTTTACCCCTCACACATCAGATAGAGCACTAATCTCTAGGGTATATAAAGAACTCAAAAAGTTAAACATGAAGAAAACAAATAACCCGGTCAATAAATGGGTCAAGGATCTAAATAGACACTTCTCAGAAGAGTATAAACAATCAATCAACAAATATATGAAAAAATGCTCATCATTTCTAGCAATTAGAGAAATGGAAATCAAAACTACTCTAAGATTTCATCTCACTCCAGTCAGAATGGCAGCTATTATGAAGACAAACAACTGTAAGTATTGGCGAGGATGTGGGGAAAAAAGTACACTCATACACTTCTGGTGAGACTGCAAATTGGTGCAGCCAATATGGAAAGCAGTATGGAGATTCCTTGGAAATCTGGGAATTAAATCACCATTTGACCCAGCTATCCCTCTCCTTGGTTTATACCCAAAAGACTTAAGAACAGCATACTACAGGGATACAGCCACATCAATGTTTATAGCAGCACAATTCACAATAGCTAAACTGTGGAGCCAAAATAGATGCTCTTCAGTGGATGAATGGATAAAAAAAAATGTGGCACATACACACAATGGAATTTTACTCAGCAATAAAAGGGAACAAAATCACAGCATTTGCAGGTAAATGGATGGCGTTGGAGAAGATAATGCTAAGTGAAGTATTCCAATCCCCAAAAATCAAATGCAGAATGTTTTCTCTGATACAAGGAGGCTGACTCATAGTTGGGTAGGGAGCAAGAGCATGGGAGGGATAGATGAATTTAGATAGGGCATAGGGGTAGGGGGGAAATGGAGGGGGCAAGGGTTTAGCAAGGATGGTGGAATGTGATAGACATCATTATCCAAAGTACATCTATGAAGACACGAATTGGTGTCAACATACTTTATATACAACCAGAGATATGAAAAATTGTGCTATATACATGTAATAAGAATTGTAATGCATTCCACTACCATTTTTTAAATCAATTAAAAAAAAAAAACATCTAACACCAGAAACTAAAATGTGTATTAACAGGAAACCAAATGGGATTTGCAGCCTACCAAAAGATCTAAACATATTATCGAGATCAGTTTTCCTCCCTGTTGTTCTATATTGTTCATGTTTTTCATTTATGCTATGAGGCACTATAACTCAAACCTAATAGTGGAAAGAGTACTTGATTAACAACTACCAACATTATATTAGCACCTGTTATACTGAAGTTGCCACCAGTATTCTTTCATTTACTCTTTTCAGATATTTCATTCTCATTTACAAATTAATTAAGTACACATCTATGTGTTCTTCCCTAACTTCAATGCTCATACCCACCAGAAGTAGTCTAAGCTTTTAAAAATAACAATGTCATTAAGCCTGTGGCAGTTAAAAATACAAATTCATGGCATGCATCTTATAAATAAGACCAAGTCTATATCTCCTCCCCTTGAAAGTGGGTGGTTTTTGATTGCTTTAACCAGTAAGATGTGGCAGACATATGCCATTTTCTGGGCCAAGGCATTAAGAAATGGGCAACTTCTACTTCCTATCTTGTGGAACATTGCTCTGGAAGAAACTAGTTTCCATTTAAGAAATTTGACTATTCTGATATCACCATGCCAAAAAAGGCCCAAACTAGCCATGTGGAGAGACCATAGAAGAGAGAAACATCTACTCAATCTTGGACTTTACCAGTTATCCTAACCTCCATGCTAAATATATGAAGTGGCCCTTCTGAATGCTCTTGCCCTTGATCACCAACTGACTACAACAATATAAAGCCAGCGAAGCCCTTCCCAAAATCCTGACCTGCAAAATAAAATAGCTGTTTAAGCCACTAAATTTGGGGGTTCATTATGTGACACAGAAAAATAAAAAATATAATGTCATTTTGTGTCATAAACAAACTCATTATTTTTGAAAAAAGGAAAGAAAGAAGATTACCAATTGTGTCAGATACTAAAGCTTCAAAAACTTTCAATTTATCAATTTGCTACCTGTCCTGGATATTGTCTTTAACATAACTAATCCATGAGATACTCATGAGATAAACCAATGTTCCAAATCACCCCTGATTCTTACAGTATTAAGAAATGGATCCAGATCACTAGGACAAAACCTTGCTTTTGTGTTTCAGTCAACTGCATTTTATACCATCAAGAAGCAGTGGCCTTTGTTCACAAACATTTTTATCTCAGTTGTGCCTGTCAATATAATTATATAATTTGATTAAATATTTTAAAATCTGATATAGAAGTAGAGCTAAATGTTTCCATGTAAAAAATGTACATTTTATAACAAAATGATAAAGGGTACTTATTTTAAAAAAAAACTTCTTGTCAAAAGCTAAGACTATAAAAACAATCTCCACTGAGATTACTTTGCACCTGATGTAATACACTTAAATAAAAGTAAGGTAAAAATTGATGATGATGTTTAAAGTGTGACTTAAGAAAATTCATAATCAATTATGAATATTAGGAAATCTATGCTAATATAAAAGATTTGGGTCCAACATAAAAAGACTGGACTTTACATACATATTATGTTTTAAGGTCTGTAAACCAACAAAAAAATATTTTTATAAATGTAACAATAGGCTCATGTGAGATGGGTAAAGGAGTTTATACTATAATCTTTGTAAAACAGTTCTGCTATTATTATTTTGGTTCGATTTTCTTTGAGGGGATATCTTTGAGTTTGGGGGTCTTTTGTTTTTGGTTTTGTTTTTGCTTTGTTTTCTCCCTTTATGTCTTATAGTATTGGGGATTGAACTCAAGGGCACTCTATCACTGAGCTATATCACCAGCCCTTTTATTTTTTGTTTTAAGACAGCGTCTTACTAAGTTGCCAGGCTGGCCTGAAATTTGAGATCCTCCTGCCTCAGCATCCCAAGTCGCTGGAATTTCAGATACGCACTACCAAAGCTTGCTTATATAGATCAACAACCATAAATCAATATCTTTCCTATACTCCAACAGTGATTCAGCTAAGGAATAAATCAAGAAACCATCCTATTCACAATAACCTCAAAAAATTTTTTAAGTACTTGGGAATTAATCAAACCAAGGAGGTACAACAGCTCTATGACAAAAATTATACAACACTAAACAAACTGAAGACCTTACAAAACGGAAAGACATTCCATGTTCTTGGATGGGCAGAATTAATATTATCAAAATGACCATACTACCAAAGCAATATACACATTCAATGCAATTCCCATCAAACCATCAATGATATTCTTCACATAATTAGAAAAAACAATTTCTCTTAAATTCATTTGGAAAAATTAGAGACTCAAAATAGTCAAAGTAATTCTAGTCAAGAAAAGCAAAGCAGGAGACATCACAATACCTGACCTGAAATTATATAACAGAACTGTAGTAACAAAAACAGCATGGTATTGGCATCAAAATAGAGATAAAGACTAATGAAATAGAAGACAAAGAGACAAATCCACATACCTATAGTCCTCTGAAATTTGACAAAAGTGATAAAAGTTTATCTTGGAGAAAAGACAGCCTTTTTACAATCAGTGCTAGGATAACTGAATGAAGAAAAATGAAATTAGATACCTATCTCTCAACCTACACAAGATTCAAATAAAAATGGATCACAGGCTTAGGAATTAGGTCAGAAACTTTACAACTGCTAGACGAAAACATAAGGTCAACATTCCATCATATAGGTGCTAGCACCAACTTCCTTAATAAGATCTCCAAAGTACAAGACATAAAACCAAGAATCAGTAAGTGGGATGTCATCAAATTAAAAGACTTCTGCACAGCAAAAGAAACTATTAATAGCATGAAGAGAAAGATACAGATTGGGAGAAAATTTTGGCTAGCTACCCTTCTCATAGGAGATTAATATCCAGAATATATCAATAAAGGGGCAAAAGAATTAAAGAGCGGGCTGGAGATGTGGCTCAAGCGGTAGCGCGCTCGCCTGTCATGCGTGCGGCCCGGGTTCGATCCTCAGCACCACATACCAACAAAGATGTTGTGTCCACCGAGAACTAAAAAATAAATATTAAAAATTCTCTCTCTCTCTCTCTCTCTCTCTCTCTCTCTCTCTCTCTCTCTCCTCTCTCACTCTCTCTTTAAAAAAAAAGAATTAAAGAGCAACTTCTCAAAAGATAAAACTCAAATGGCCAATAAATACATGAAAAAATGTTCAACATTTCTAGCAATTAAGAAAATACAAATCAAAAGTACACTAAAAGTACATCTCACTCCAGCCAGAATGGCAATGATCACATCTCCTCCAAGACTCTCCTCCAAGACAATAAATGCTCCAGAGGTTGTGGGGGGAAAGGTACACTTGTGAATTGTTGATGGGACTAGACTAGTACAACCACTCAGGAAAGAAATAAAGATGATACCAAGAGTGATTCCCCAATGGAACCACCATATGACCTAGCTCTCCCACTACTGAATATTTTCCCAAAAGATCTAAAATTGGTATACTACAATGATAACAGCCACATCAATGTTTATAGCAGCACAATTCACAATAGCTAAATTATGGAGTCAACCCAGATGCTCAGCATTAGATGAATGGATTAAGAAATTGTGGCATAGGGCTGGCTTTATATCTCAGTGGTTGAGCACTTGCCTAGTATGTATGAGGCAACAGGTTTGATCATCAGCTCCATCACATAAAAATAAATAAAAAAAAGTATTGTGTCCATCTACAACTAAAAAAAAAAGTTAAAAAAAGAAATTGTGTCATATACATACAATATAGTTCTACTCAGCCATAAAAAAGGTTAAAATTGTGGCATTTGCTGGTAAATGGATGGAAATGGAGAATATTGTGCTAAGTAAAATTAGCCAAACTCAGAAGCTCAAAAGGTCAAATGTTTTTCCTCATCTGCAGAAGCTAGAGTAAAATAAAGGAAAGGGGGAAGGAAGGATAGGATAATATAAAGAACCATTTGAATACAAATTAATAGACAAGCAAAAGGAATCCCAGTAGAACAGAGGAAGAAGAATGGGAGAGGGAGGATGGGAAGCAAAACGGGGAGGGAAGAGAGGAGGATCAGGAACTGAAATCGATTTCCATGCATGTTTAAGTTTGTTCGGATGAACCCAACTACTATGCATAACTATAAAGCTCTAAATAAAAAAAAAAAAAGACTGACTCGTAAAATGTTTTTTTAAACTAAGAAGAATGAAGTTTCAGTTTTGTAAGATAAGTTCTATGGATGGATAATGGTGACAGTGACACAACAGAATTATACTTGATGACACTGAACTATATATTTCAAAATGATAAAAATTATCATTTTATATGTATTTTATCAAAATTTTTAACAAGAAATGAAAATGATACCAAGAGTTGAGCCATATATACTTGATTTATATCCCCCAATGAACTAATGGTGATCTGTTTCAAAGACTTGCTAATTTATAGTGACAGAAATATATATTTATGAATTCTTCACTATAATCAAGATCAAAACCAAATGTGAGGATAAAAACTGAATAGAAATGGAAATTTCTTCATTTCAATCCTGACCTTTTTTGGAGCAGAGTTCAATAATTAGGACAAATTACTATTCTGACAAAATAAATATAATGATTATTTTAATTTCCAGATTAATAGAACCTAGTAAATATTGAGCGGCTGCCCACAACAATTTCCAAAAGAACTACTCATATAGGTCACAAAAGTATATTGTAGGTATTATCACATAATATAGATTCTTTTGGGATCTCTGTATCAAACAATAACAGTTACAGGGATTTTCTTACCCACAGGAGATGTTCTCTAACATTTCTCACTGAACTATTTAAAAAGATTTCACAGTAACAACAATTTAAAAAAATTATATTGAGAGTTACAAAAAAATATATGTTGTAAAAATCAATCTACATGAAGTTCAACAACAGGCAAACTAATCTCAGAAGTGAGGATGCCAGGGAATAGAGTGGTGGGGAAAAGACTGGCTGTAAGGTAAATGAGGTAAGTTTCTGGGGAAACAATAATGTTTTATTTTTGATTCAAGTATTAATGCACAGGTTTATTTATCAGAACTCAACATACTGTATACCCTTTATCTGTACATTTTATAATGTATGAAAATATATGTGCTTTTTTTAATTTGGGGGAGTGGGAAGGAAAAAAACCTAAAAACTAATTCATAAGATTTATCCCCTGAAACAAAATAATGGTGTTTTTTAACACTGGATTTATTAGCACACAGAGCAGTTTACTGAAAGGTAAATGCTAGCTGGTAGCAGAACAAGCACATACTACCATTTGACTTGTCAATAACAGTGGTTTCAATGGTGAATAAAACATCACCACTTTTGATTATTTAAACTAAAACAATTATCTTCCCTCCAGTTAACCCTGTTTTTCCATTTATCTAATTCCTCCCCTCTAATTCAAGTCAATCTAATTTAATTAGATAAAGTCATTATTCTTTGTCTATATAAATTATTGTGTGAGAAGCTAAATATAATAAAATTTAAAGAAGATTTATAGTAATATAGTAACCCCTACCCTCAAGACATTTATAATCTAGTAGAAGGTCTTAACAAACTGGTGATGGCTACCAGAAAAGACTTTTTGGTACCTTTCAATTTGAAACTGCAATACAAACCAGTAATTTGAAAAGAAAAAAAAAAAAGATTTTAAGGAAAGCAAAAGAGTAAAAAGTGGCTTGTCTAGACTTATCCCCCACTCTTCACTTTTTTATTGGTAATACAGGAAAATTTCATAAATATCTCTGAATTTCTATATTTCCAAGAAATTTTCAAGTGCAAATACAAAGAGTCTTCTATAGTTTTAAAAATAAAATACAGAGGGCTGGTGCTATAGCTCAGTGGCAGAGCGCTTACCTAGCATGTGTGAGGCTCTGGGTTCGATCCCGGGGGCACTGCCCTCTAAGGGGATGAATGCTGGTTTTGAGGAGTGAGTTCTCCAGAGAGCAACTTGTTATAAAAAGAGCAAGACTGGAGGCTGAGGCAGGAGAATCACAAGCTTAAAGCCAGCCTCAGTGACTTTGCGAGGTTCTAAGCAACTTAGTGAGACCCTGACTCCAAAATATAACTTTAAAAAAGAGCAAGACGGGCCCTTCCCCGCTCTCTCACCGCTTAGCACCACATAAAATAAACAAAATAAAGGCATTCTGTCTATCTACAGCTACCAAAAAAACAATTTTTTAAAAACACAGAAAATTAATGGTCAACATTCGATAGGTGCATTCTAATAAAAGATATCAGTTTGATTCAAACTATTGAGCTCAGTGTACCCCTCAGTATATAGAAAGTCACAAATTTCAATCTTTTCTGGAGTAAATTATCCTGCTTGAAAAACCAAAACTCTAAAGTTAGAATTATTAAGTGACAGAAAACATCAAAATCTGAATTCTACTTACACAAAACCACATGGTTTTCAATGCCAAGTTTCCAATTTACAGCTGGGAAAATCACCATTGAAGATAGCTGAGCCTATAACCAATTCACTTAACATAAAACCAGATGTAGACCTGAAATTACATATGACATCTCCAGCCATTCATATAAATAAGAATTATGTTAAGCTTAAAGACAATAAATTCACCTAGACTTTCCTAAATTTGATCAACCTAACATATCCTAAAATATTCTAAAATTCCCAAATAAGTTAGAAGAATGGAAAGAATAAAACATACACATCATCATTTAAGGACTGTTCAAAAATTACTCACTTATAACACAGAAAATATTTGTTTTTAAAAATCAAGATATTCTAGAACTTGAAATGCACCTGCCATTCCAAAAACATGAAAAACCCCACCAGACTTTTAGAATATCAAGTCTTGGCATGCAATCTCAGATTTCTTCCCCAAACAGCTTGTTACAAGTGAATAGGAACAAGCTGTACTGAGGATGTACAAAGGTATTTTGTTAGTTGTTTGCCTAATCAGTTATTGAATTTCCTACCATAAGTTAAGAAACCAAATATAAGTTAACAGGAATCTGTCTGCAACTATAAAATCATTTTACATTATTTGGCCTCAGAAGTTTAGAGCCTATGGAAAGTCCATTGAAAAATTTACCGGACACATTAATGCTAAAATATTTTGTTTGCCTTGTGAAGCCACACCAGATTCCAACCCATGAAGACAGGATTTCCAGTTTATTTCTCACAATCCACATGTACAAAATACAAAGTTACAACACAATAAAAGCCTTGTTAAAATTCTGTAATAGTAGCAAAAATATTCACCACAGAGCTCTAATTCTTAGGAATCCCTTAGAGCCTCTGGTCTAGGGTCCCATCCATAATAAACATTTCAACATCTAAATTAAGTACTCACACACCCAGGCTCACGTTGGCACTCCAATATAAGAGTTCTTGCTTTACGATGGACTCAACACTGTAAGTTTAGTACATAATGGCATGATTTCTTAAGAAGACTACGATAACAAATACTATGATTATTGCAGAACTTAGTAATTATATCATTCATATTCAATTCTTTACAAAAACTGGCCTCATGCTTCTTTACAGACACCTATTCCAGGTGACTTTAAGAATTTAGATTGTCATACAGCACTACAAATTGCTGCAACCTCAACAATTCAGAAACATCAAAACCTCATATTAACTTTTGTCCCTAATAGTGAATACCACTATGCATTAATACTATGCACCCACTGCTATACAGAATTCAAACTGCATGTCTTCACTAACATAATGAATCAAAGTTTTAAATACTATGAAAAGCCAATAAGCAAAACTATTCCACCAAACATCCTTAACCAGAATATGTGAAGGGTGAAACATTAAGGGTTAACAAAGTTTTCTCACTTAGGCAGAGAAAACTTTTTGAACTTAAGAAGTACTTTCTATAATATACTAGCCAATTTCCCTGCTTTAGGAAATAAATTACAGAATGATCCCAAGTGACATATTTATCTTTTATATGTGAATGGGATATAATCAGGGAATGGACTGGATATGTCCATAGGGTGCACTGAGATGTCCATCTTTCCACTTCTCGCCCTCTCTACTACCATGCAATGTTAAAGTAATGCGTGTGGTTAAAGATTCATTTCAAAATAGAATGAAAAGTTTAGCCTTGGTAAAAAAGTTACCAAAGAAAAGTAAAAATACATATGTTAAGATAAAACTGTTAGTTGACTTAATGAAAAGCTCTAGTCCCACAAAGCCTACAGTAAGTGGCATCTCTTAATTTGCCAACCCAACATCCTTTCCCCCAACCTTCTAGCTTTAGGCCCAGGCAATCAACACAGCCTGAGCAAAATAAAAACAAAACATGTGCCCAGTCATAATAATTAATCCAACGAATAGGAAATTGACTCAATCTGGATCAATCATCCCTTCCCTGGGATGTTTCCAAACTAGAGACAAAAGAGGGAAAGCCCCATTTCTTTCTGATCACAAAACTCTCCTCATCTACTAAGCTCTCAACTCAAGTGCTTTATTTTACTTCCTCAAACATGCAAGTTAAGTCCCACTTCAGAAATCTTGCCTGAGCTAGTCCCTGGAATGTTCTTGCCTCCTAATATTTGCATGGCTGGCTATTTCATGTGATTCAGATCCCAGCATTAATGAACCCTTTGGACAAAAGCTTTTCTCAAAAGCAGGAAAATATTTACTGTTGCATCATTCTAATTCTCTGCAAATCACTTATCCCTTTAATTACTTCTTTTTAATACTCGTTGCTATATCTCCAGCACCTAGAACCATGAGTGGCACAGAATATGTACTCTATTCATAATTTTTCTTCAGTAAACAAATACAGAGTGAATAAATTAGCCTAAAGCCAAAAGGAGGCAAGGTTCTTATCACAAAGAGAAGCCAGTCAGAAAGAGTGAAGCTATCAGAGAAAGAAGCAAAGAAAAATGTAGAACTATTAGAGGTATCTGAAAGTCTTCAATAATCCCCAAGACATTTTCCAACCCTGTACATAATACAGTTTGATTATTTACATAGGCGGCCTTTAAAATGGTGTATATACATCTCCCTAGGAGAAGGGGGCTGTGTAAAATAATCCATCAGAAGATGAAAAAAAAAAATACCACAACATGTGAAATAAAATACATTTATTTTTGTATTATCCTTTGAAAAGTGCTCTATTTCTGTTTTTCTTGATATACCTACCACTACATTCATATGTGTATGTACAGATAAATATACCCGTACTGAGAATGCATTCTGAAAAATGTATTTCTGATAAAATAATAATAAAAAAATCTGGAAATAACCAATGTTAATAATCGAATTAGTTTTTCTCTAGCTAACAGGTTTCAGGTTTTTTACATGTATAACTAAAACATTTCTAAACTATGTTTAACGTATATTTGGTGTTCAAGTACTTATAAATATGCTGAATACCCAAACTAACCCTTTATGGCTCTGGATCTTAGACAAAGAAAAGCTTAAAATGGGCAGATTTCAAATCTGTATAAAAATTACTTTCTAAGATTTAGACCTGTTCAGAAGTCAGTACTATATATCCAACTATATTTCCCACTTCTGGTCAGGTTGAAGCACAAGCCTGATAACCATTAAAAAGGATACTTAGACAAGATTTCTGCATTTGGAGGTAATCTATATAACAAATATTAACTGAGGGAACATTAAGAGCAAGGGTTGCAGTGAAAAATTAAATTTAGCTATTATCTCCTTGGAGATCACAGTTTAATGGAAAGAAAGGCTTGCAAGTTATGGTAAACACAACATGTCTATGAACATGACACAATGACAATAGAGAACAATGATGATTTACTCTGCATGGATGAGGATATCTAATTTGAATACAGAAAAATAAGTAACAGCTAATTTTCCTGTTATGCAAGAAAGATAAGGGCATTCAGATCTGCAGGGTCAGTTATACATAGTATAACAAGCCCAAAATACCACAAATAATGTGGGATTTTTAGATAATAAGGTACCTACGGTAGAAGAATACCCATAAAGCTACTAGACAGCTGGCTTACCAACTATATTAAAAATGGTCATGCTAAGGAGTTTGACCCACTGAATAAAAAAATAATCACTTTTTATAGTATATAACTTTTTACCAGACACATATCTAAAACATCAAAACACTATCATTTTTAATTCCTGAATGATTTCTAACATCATATCATCTTTCTCAATAGAGAAACTTAGTCTAGAGAGAGATCAAGTAATTTCCTAAAATCAGACCTGCATTAGTGGCAGTGATAGACATCACTATAAGACTCTGAGAAGGAGTGAGATAAGTACTTTGAATAGGTGACATGTATTTTGGGGAAATGGCTATAAGGTAATGTGAATGATGGTGTGAAAGCAGAATAGGGTAGTTTTAGGGAAATCAATGCAACAGAAAAATGCAATCATCCAAGTTGAGCTACTTAAGAAATGGGACTAAGAAAAGGAAACCTTAAGAATCCCATTCATTTTGAAGCTTAAATGAGTGGACAATAAAAGCAAATCTAGGTGAAATGAAGCACATAGAATGGAGTAGATGGGGTATAATACATACAGTTTAGTCAATATAGACACATTGAAATCAAGGTTTCAATAAAACAAAGACCAAAAAGGAAAAGGTTTAATAGGAAGTTGACTAGAAAGAGGCAGAGTTCAAAAGAGAAGTGTAGAGAAGTGCTAACATAATGTTTTCTCTGATATAAAGAGGCTGACTCATAGTGGGGTAGAGAGGGGGAACATGGAAGGAATAGATGAATTCTAGATAGGGAAGATGGGTGGGAGGGGAAGGGAGGAGGCAGGGGATTACCAAGGACGGTGGAATGTGATGGACATCATTATCAAAAGTACATGTATGAAGACATGTAATGCAAAAAAAAAGTACATATATAAAGACATGAATTGGTGTGAACATACTTTATATACAAAGATATGAAAAATTGTGCTATATATGTGTAATAAGAATTGTAATGCATTCAATTAAATTTTTAAAATTCATCAATATCTATCAGCAATTAAAAATTTAAACCAGTACAACAGATCTACACCAAGGAAAATTATAATGAAAATGCCTAGCATATAGAATAAGGATAGAATATTAAAAGCCGCAAGAGAGAGGAATCAGATCACATATGGGGGAGACCAATTTGTAACTGAGCAGATTTTTCAACCCAGACCCTCAAAGCCAGGAGACTGTGGAACAACATATACCAAGCTCTGAAAGAATATGGATGACAACCAAGAATCTTATATCCAGAAAAACTAACCTTTAGATTTCATGATGAAATAAAAACTTTCCATGATAAACAAAAGTTAAAAGAATTTACAACTAGAAAGCCTGCAATAAAGAATATCCTCAGCAAAATATTCCAAGAAGAGAAAATGAAAACCAATGATGAAAATCAGCAGAAGGAGGTACACTAAAGGAAAATCTAACCAGAGGAGAAACCAAGTCATGTTAAATGCCAAAAATAAATAAAAATGGCTGAGAATACAAATCATTTCTCAATAATAACCCTGAATGTTAATGGCCTAAACTCACCAATCAAAAGAAATGGACTAGCAGATTGGATCAAAAAAAAAAGACCCAACAATATGCTACCTCCAAAAGACTCATCTCATAGAAAAATACATCCACAGACTGAAGGGTTGTGAAAAAGTATATCACTCACATGGACTGCAGAAGCAAGCAGGAGTTTCCCTCCTCATATCAAAAAAAAAAAAAAAAAAGTAGACTTCAAGGTAAAGTCAATCAAAAAGGATAAAGAAGGATACTACATACTGCTCAAGGGAACCATGCACCAATAAGACTTAACAATTATACATATATAGGCCCCAAACAATGGAGCAGCTATATTAATCAAACAAACTATTCTCAAGTTCAAGAGTCAAACAGATCACAACACAATAATTTTGGGTAACTTTTAACACACCTCTCTCGCCACTAGATAGATCTTCCAAACAAAAGCTGAACAAAGAAACTACAGAACTCAATAATAATACAATCAATAACTTAGGACTTAACTGACATAAATAGAATATTCCAACCTTCAACAAGAGAATATACTTTCTTCTCAGCAGCACATGGATCCTTCTCTAAAATAGACCATATACCATGCCACAAAGCAACTCTTAGCAAATATAAAAATGTAGAGATACTACCCTGCATTCTATCAGATCATAATGGAATGAAATTAGAAATCAATGATAAAATAAGAAATAAAATCCACTCTAACACCTGGAAACTAAATAATATGCTACTGAATGAACACTGGGTTACAGAAGACATCAAGGAGAAGATAAAAAGTTTTTAGAGGTGAATGAGAACACGGATACAACATATTGAAATCTCTGAGACACTATGAAAGCAGTTCTAAGAGGAAAGTTCATTGCATGGAATTCATTCCTTAAAAGAAAAAAAAAAGGTCAATATAAATGACTTAATAGTACATCTCAAAACCCTACAAAAAGAAGAACAAATCAACACCAAAAGCAGCAGAAGACAGGAAATAATTAAAATCAGAGCTGAAATCAAGGAAATTGAAACAAAAGAAACAACTGAAAAACCTGACAGAACAAAAAGTTGGTTCTTTGAAAAAATAAACAAAACTTACAGACCCTTAGCCATGCTAACGAAGAGAAGGAGAAACTCAAATCACTAACATACATGATGAAAAAAAGACACCACAGAAATACAAAAGATCATTAGAAATTATTTTGAAAACCTGTACTCCAATAAAATAGAAAATATCGAAGGCATCAACAAATTTCTAGAGTCATATAATTTGCCCAAATTGAATCAGGATGATATACAATTTAAACAGATCAATTTCAAGGGACAAAATAGTAGATGCCATCAAAAGTCTACTAACCAAGAAAATCCCAGGAAGGGAAATGAGGAAAACGACCCCATTTACAATAGCCTCAAAAAAATTAAAATAAAATAAAATACTTGGGAATAAACTTAACAAAACAGGTAAAAGATCTACATAATGAAAATTACAGAACCCTAAAGAAAGAAGTCAAAGAAGATCTTAGAAGATGGAAATATCTACCTTGCTCTTGGATAGGCAGAATTAATATTATCAAAATAACCATCCTACCAAAAACACTATACAGATTTAATGCAATTCCGATCAAAATCCCAATGGCATTCCTCATAGAAATAGAAAGAGCAGTCATGAGATTCATCTGGAAAAATAAGAGACCCAGAATAGCTAAAGCAATCCTTAGCAGGAAAAATGAAGCAGGTGGCATCACTATACCAGATCTTAAACTATACTACAGAGCAACAGAAACAAAAACAGCATGGTATTGGCACCAAAACAGACAGACCAATGGTACAAAATAGAGGACACAGAAAGTAACCCACAAAACTACAATTATCTTATGTTAGACAAAGGTGCCAAAAACATACATTGGAGAAAAGATAGCCTCTTCAACAAATGGTGCTGGGAAAACTGGAAATCCGTATGCAACATAATGAAATTAAACCCCTATCTCTCACCATGCACAAAACTCAACTCAAAGTGGATTAAGGACCTAGAAACCAGAAAACCTGCAACTAAGGGAAGAAAAAGT
Organism: Spermophilus citellus; assembly: GCF_964194105.1. Classification (NCBI taxonomy): domain Eukaryota; kingdom Metazoa; phylum Chordata; class Mammalia; order Rodentia; family Sciuridae; genus Spermophilus; species Spermophilus citellus. The sequence goes on along the minus strand of NC_138197.1, from coordinate 53,391,805 downwards.
AGGCTCTAATCTCCATCATGTGGAATTAGGCCCCCACTTCCAGAATAAGACTCCTATAGCGCAAGAATTAAAATCAGGAATCAATAAATAGGCTGGACTCAAACTAAAAAGTTCCTTCTCAGCAAAAGAAACAGTCTGTGAGGTGAACAGAGAAAGGTGAATAGAGGTAGTCTACATCTTAGGAGCAAATCTATACCCCTCACACATCAGATAGAGCACTAATCTCTAGGGTATATAAAGAACTCAAAAAGCTAAATAAACACCAAAGAAACAAATAACCCAATCAACAAATGGGCCAAGGACCTAGACAGACACTTCTCAGAAGAGTATATACAATGAATCAACAAATATATGAAAAAAATGCTCATCATCTCTAGCAATTAGAGAATGCAAATCAAAACTACTCTAATATTTCATCTCACTCCAGTCAGAATGGCAGCTACTATGAAGACAAACAACAATGTGGGGAAAAAGGTACACTCATACACTACTGGTGGGACTGCAAATTGGTGCAGCCAATATGGAAAGCAGTATAGAGATTCCTTGGAAATCTAGGAATGGAACTATCATTTGACTCAGCTGTCCCTCTCCTCGGTCTATACCCAAAGGACTTAAGAACAGCATACGATAGGGACACAGCCACATCAATGTTTACAGCAGCACAATTCACAGTAGCTAAACTGTGGAACCAACATAGATGCCCTTCAATAGATGAATGGATAAAAAAAATGTGGCATATATACACAATGGAATATTACTCAGTAATTAAAGAGAATAAAATCATGGCATTTGCAGGTAAATGGATGGCACTGGAAAAGATAAAGCTAACTGAAGTTAGCCAACACCAAAAAAAAAAAAAAAACAAATGTAGAATGTTTTCACTGATATAAGGAGGCTGATTCATATTAGGGTAGGGAGAGGGAGCATTGGAAGAATAGAGGAACTCTAGACAAGGCAGAGAGGTGGGAAGGTAAGGGAGGGGGTTAGAAATGAAGATGGAATGTGAGGGACATTATTATCCAAAGTACATGTATGAAGGCACAAATTGGTGTGAATATACTTTGTATACAACCAGAAATATGAAAAATTGTTCTCTATATATGTAATAAAAATTATAATGTATTTCATTGTCATATATAAAAAATTAATTAAAAAAATTTAAACCAAGTAAATAAAATAATCTCTGTAAATCTTCACAAATAAAAAACAAATGGAAATTAATAGATATATTTTTCATGCAGAAAATCCTAATAATTTATGTAGCTTCTTTACCCTCAAGGAAGTAGAAAATAACTTCTCACCTCTAAGTGTGGTCTCAATAGTGACTTCCTTCCAAAGAGTATAACATATTATAGAGGAAAAGAGGAACAACTTCCCAATGGAAAAGCCTGACAAAAAAACACCTCAGTCAAAAGATCAGAGTCAACATTAATAGTAAGTATGTCATGTTAATAGTAAATACTCAGAAACAATATGATGAAATGGCACTTTACCTCTGCGTCTTCCTCCAAACCCCATAATTTCAATCTAATCTTGAAAAAAGCATCAAACCAATTTTGACTAAAGAGCAATCTACAAAATGCCTGACTAATTCTGCTCAAATCTATCCAAATCATCATAAATCATTTTCTGCAAATATAAAACCATTCTAAATTTAAAAAAAGTAATTTTTTAAAATTAGGCTAAGAGTAAAACCATACAACATCATTAATATTAAAGGGATGTATACATAGAGGAAAATACATCAATAAAAGAAATTTAAAAGGAATGATCAGAAATATAGAAAGAAATTTTATAATAAGGTGATAATTTCATCTCCTTTAGGTATATACTCAGAAATGGATTGCTGAATCATATGGAAGTTCTATTTTTAATTTTCTTTATGAACTTCCACACTGTTTTACACAATGGCTTTACCAATCTACATTCTCCACAACAGTGTACGAGGGTTCCCTTTTCGCCATGCTCTTGTTATTTCTTGTCTTTGTTATAACAGTCATTTTTACAGGCTGAGATGGTATCTTGTAGTGGCTTTAATTTTAGTTTTCTTGATGATTATTGATACTAAGTACTTCCATCTTATTCTTCTGTGGAGAAATCACTGTTCAGGTTTTTTCTCCCTCTTTTTTCATGGGATTATTTGTTTTTCTGCTATTGAGTTATACTAGTTCTTCATGAATTTACGATATTAACCCCCTTATCAGACATATGGTTTGTAATTATATTTTATCAGTTCATAGTTTGCCTTTTCATTTTGTTTTTTCCTTTGCTGTGGAGAACTTGTGAGATTAATGTTCTAGTGAGGTATACGTGGTAAAGATTTTCTCCCATTCTGTAGCCTCTCTCTTCATGTTCTTAACTTTTAAAAAGTACATATAAACAGAGACAGAGAATGAAATAGTTACTACAAGACAGGAGGCAAAAGGTAATTGGGAGATACAGTTCAAAGGATACAAAACTAAAGATGTATAGGATAAACAAGTGATGTATAGGATAAACTATGATCTAATATACAACAACAGAACTAAATTAATTGTACTGTGTTAGAAATTTTAGATTTTAGCTGCCTGTGTTACAAATGAGTATGTGAGATGATTGATATATTAATCTACTACTTAACCATTTTATTATCTGTAAGTATCCTATAACATCAGTTGCATACTTCAAGTTTTACTCAACAAAAAAGAAAAATAATAAAGGAAATAAATGAGGAAGGAGAGAATTATTTCCAGGTAATAATAAAGAACAAGTGTACAAAGACAGAAATAGGTCTAATAGAATCAACAAAAATGAGAAATGATGAGGATCATTTGGATTTATGAGCTCATCAGTTTTGAAAAAGAGAGAAATAAGTCCAGTGAAGCTACAAGGCCAAAAGGTAAGTCAAAATGTGATTTATGATGCCTTATAAGTCATGACTTTATGAATCTTTTAAAAGATTCTACTAGTTTCTATCTTACCTCTTCCTTGAATACACATTCACTTAGTTTCTAAAACCTAATCCTACATGGAAGTGCTGTAACAACATATTAGAGATTAGAAATGCTATAAAATCTTGAGATGCATCAGATACAACGTTCTCATCTGGAAATTAACAAAAAATTCCAAATTCAAGCTGGCTTAAATAATAGGAAATATATAAATAGTATCTCATAATAAGAAATCCATACGTAAAAGTGGGTCTAAGCACTACGAGTCAGAGCTTTGAAAGTTCTCTCTGATTCCTTAAGATCAGGCCTTTTATATAAGTATCTTCATGCATACACTAATAGCAAGACATCAGAAATATTTTAAGACTGTGATCTGCCTATCCTTGAAACTTTCAACCAGGAAATAAAGGGAATTATCATATTTTATTTAGACTTTTATGAATCAATCCTAGAATGTGGAATGAGGTCCCCTTTCCCTGAGTCATGGAAAGGAGAGCTACATACCTAAATAAGAGGGGATCCATTAGAAAGATAGTGCGGAAATGGTTAATGTTAAAAGTCAATGAATCCTAGCCAACACAGTTTTCCTAGATTGAGAACTTTTAAAAATTACTTTAATACAATGAAAAATAGGCTTGAACAAAATAAGGGCAACATAATGTCCTCCTTCAACCTCAAAGACTATCAGTACAATTTGACAGGTCAATTGGGGAAATACTGTCGGAATTTCTAAGCTTTTCTCATCACTTTTATTTGTATTGCAAAGATAAAATGTGTTTGGGTATTTTCAAACCAGAAACCTATTATATTTTTAACTTTAAATTCTTATTTTAACGGGGACAAAAGATCCCAAAATAGTGGAAAGAACACTAGACTTGGAGTCAAGTACTAGGCTCTAGTCCTAACTCTTCCAATAAATTACACTGTTATCATAAATGTCACTTAATGTACCTAAGGTTCATATTTCTCCTATGTTAACAAGTAAGGAGAGGTGATCTCTCAAGCTGAGAGATCTTACTTCTGATTAAGCTTATTTCTGATTAATTCTAAATTAGAAATAACACTCACTTGTTAACTGAAAGATTTATGTAGACTATTTTAACTTGTAATTCTGGACTAGCCAAATTCTAAAGATCTTTTCCAAGACTATGGGCTGATGACACATGAAGTTTTTTCCTAAAAACTTCACTTTCACAAAAACTTTCACTGTTGCTAGAAATGTAAAGAGCATGATGTTACAGCTTCTGAAATAACTCAAAAATTTAATTCAATTTCTCTTTAAACCCAAATTCATTATTAAAAGGTTGCAGTATACCTTCAGATGCAAACCCTTACTGCTGGATAGAGGAACGGAAAATTACAAGAAACCTAACCACTTTGAAATTCAATTAAAGACAAGATTTCTAACCACTAAGCCTAAATGAGGAAGAAGATGGAAATCAAATCACAATGAAAAAACTGGAATTAAAGTCACAATCAAAAATGGAAATTTCTATACAGAGTGAGAAAGAAGCAGGGGCAGGGGCAGGGGAACTACTTCCCCAAAGCTAGAATATATGCCTAGAAGAAATTAAACCTAAAAGTCTCCTGGGTTTCTCTTAAAGACTGTTGATTTACACAAAATAGATAGGAATAATTTCCAAAAACAGGTTGGTGACAGTGAAAAATGGGATAGGAAACCATTACCATGCCCTCTGGGAACCTTAGATTAACAGATTTTGGCAAAGCAGACACAAAATCATATGGGACGACTCTGGATAAAACCTGATGACTTTAGCCAACTGTATTATGACCTGAAGTTGGTTCATCTCAAAATTATTAGTAATGAAAAATACTTACACAGGATACACATGACTGCCAGGAAAAAAAAATACACTTCTTTGAAACAGTTCTTTTAAAAACAACAAACCACCCACAGAAACCACATGGGCACAAAATGAAATGATTCTGGTCACTGATTTGTGGAGTATATAAGCACTCCACAAGTGAAAAATTCAGCTTTAGGTTCTTTTTATGAGACTAGAAGATCATCCATAAAAATACCTGATTTGGAGTTACCAAGAAGTCAACACAAACATATCTCTAATGATCTAAGTTGCAAGATAAAGTCATTTTCTCCAAGGAGAACTTTACAGTTTTAAGAAACTACTTTTACTTCTCTTAAGAAGACATTTCTTTTCCTCATAGTAAAAATCTAAAGCTTAAAATCTGGTTCTCAAAATAAAATGAATAAAATCTTACTCAAAGTGCTTAACATTATAATAGTAATGATCTGTAAGTTTACAACTCCTAAAATGGTCAGTTTCAAAACCAAGACTCCCTGTTATCAGTACCATCATCATTAATGGTGGCAGTATCATGAATTTGATACTCTAATAAAACATTATATCAAATACATATTTAAAGGTAAGTTTTAAAAGAGGAATGAATAAATATAGAGGAAGGAATAGTGTCCAGGAGACAGGCAAAAGAAGGCAGGAAATGAGTGACAGGTAGCTGCTTTGGATACTAGAAGCTAGGCCAGGAACACTGAACAAATAAAGAGAACCAGAAAGCAAAGCCAAATGAAACCAAAACACCAGCAGGTAGCACTGCCTAGGGTAACATGCAAATTCTATCTAAGAATTCATTTAGACATGGAAATATAAGAGGAGTACTAGATATGGTAACAAAAAAATTGAAAATCTATTTTTAACCTCAGTACCATGAAAAGACCATTCACTCCTCTGAGTAAATAAGAAAAGAAAAAAAAAACTTATTTAACCTTGGCCCACATGTATTGTCCCTACAGGAGGTAAGAACACATTAAAAGCACAGCACTAGGCAAGAGCTACAAGTTCACACCTATCTACACACACACTTTTTTACTATGCTTTTAATTTCCTAAGACAATGTCATAAAAATGGAATTTTTTTCCTTCTATCTTGGCTATATGTAAGGTACTGATTTTTCCCTTGAACACGCTAGCAAAGCTCAACTTGTCAGAGCCTGCATAACCTTAAAGAACACATATAATTTCCAAAAGAAATAAAAGAAGAATGGAAAAATAGGTAAGTTTCCAAAAGAAACAATTTAAAATTATACATATCTATAGTCCTCATCCTGTAGAGATGATGTTACTGGCGATATCTGTTATCACTTGCATCCTAAAAAGACCATAGTATTAAGAGCTATCCAAATGTAATTATAGATATCTTATACAATGTAGCTCCAACACAACAAAAGAATAATAATGCCAAGCATGGAAAAGCCTGGGATTGTCACCTACACAAAAAGAATACTGTTCTGAAGAAAAACAAGATTAGAATCATTTCATAAAATGTAGAGGGAAATCTTATAACCTTATAAAGCTAACTAACCAAACAGTAAAATAATTTTACACCAAAATTCTTCATGTTATGGGTAAAACTACATGTTTTCTAAACAGTTGCTAAGTACAATGATATATTATGATACATAAATTAGTAATGTCTGGTTTCTCAAGGCTTACTAAGGGTAGGAAGTGATAGGTCTGAAACATGGGAAATCCCCAAAGTATAAGATGAATATCCCCAGAGTATAAATTTTATGCACAGATTTAATGACAGGTTAAGTGAAGAGTTTTACTTAATATAACATATAAATTATAAAGCAGAATAAAAGATGAATAGAGCAAATGCATAATTGAATTGTACATTCCCTACATATCAACAGTAGCTTAACATGCAAATAGATATCTTCACAACAACTCACACTCAACTCACAGTCTCTTCTGCACTGTGGTTACTTAAATATAAAAGCACAATAAAGGCTGGAGGAAATTTTAAACTACAGTACACAAATAGCATTTTACTTCCAACAAAAATGGAAACAGAGGAACCAGATTAACTTCCCATCTAAAACAACCAGAAAACTGAACAAACTATATGAAATAATGGTTTTCAAATATTGGGCATCAGGACAGAATTTTAATTCCTGAAAGAAAAGAAACTGCCAAGCTTGCAAACTAACCCAGAGCACAGGATGGGGGAGTTTAAGCAAAGCTGGTCTCTCCTTGAGTTGAGTACACAGAGCTAAGAATTTACAAAGAATCTAGAATCTGCAAGGCTAACGATCTGAATTTAAGGTTCCAAAGACAGAAAGGTCTTACCAAATTTGGGGCTGAGTACCAAACTATTCACATGAGAGAGAAAATTACCCAAAGATGAGGAAAACACACACACACACACACACACACACACACACACACACACAAATGGACAAAACAATACTAGAAGCTGAAATACTGCTGACAGTAGGTTGTATTCCTACCAGTAAAAGTCCACAAACCTTATAATACATGATGGAGTCCTCAGGTGGATCCTCAGAAGGGTATCTCTTTAATCTCAGGAGGGGCTATAATAGAATTAAAAGGAAGGTTGTTCTGGAAGGACACTAACATATCTTAAAAGTAAGGTTTGAAATATTCCAATAGATTCCAGGCAATACAATGAAGAGTCAGAACAAAACACAATTCTACTTAAAATAATACAACAAAATTCAGCAATCAAGAAGATAGAATTCAAAAATATCTGGCCTATAATCAAAAATTAAATGCAAGCTGGGAACAGAAGCACATGCCTGTAATCCCAGCAACTCCAGAGGCTGAGGCAGGAGGATTGAGAGTTCAAACCCAGCCTTATCAATTTAGCAAGGTCCTAAGCAACTAAGCAAGACCCTATCTCTAATACGCTAAAATATAAAAAAGGGCTGGGGACATGGCTCGATGGTTAAGTGCCCCTGGGTTCAATCCCTGGTTCAAATTTTTAAAAAAGTTAAACACATATAAAGAATCAGCAATGAAAAATAACAAGATCATGGTATTTGCAGGGAAATGGACGGCATTAGAGTAGATTATGCTAAGTGCGGAATATTTTCTCTGATATAAGGGGGGTGACATAAAATGGGGTAGGGAGGAAGAGCATGAGAAGATTACCACTAGATAGGGAAGAGAGGTGGGAGGGAAAGGGAGAGAGAAAGGGAATTGCATGGAAGATGGAAGGAGACTCTCATCATTATACAAAATACATGTACGAAGATGTGAGAAGAAAAAAAAGAATTACATCACCTTAGATTGGGTAGAAAGAAGTGATGAGAGGGGAGGGGAGAGGAGGAGACCGAAAAGGCGGAAAGGAAACACAGTAGAATGAAATAGACATTATTATTGCTGTGTGTATATATGTGACTGCATGACCAATGTGATTCTACAACCTGTACACTCAGAATAATGAGAAATTATATCCCATCTGATTCAAATGTATGATATGTCAAGGTCATTGTACTGTCATATATAACTAATTAAAACAAATTTTTAAAATTTTAAAAAAAGAATCAGGAAAATATGACCTATTACCAGACGATAAATCACTCAGTAGAAACAGACACAAACATGAGAAAGAAGCTATTATTAATATGTTTTATATCTTAAGAAACAAAAAGGACAAGAGGTATGGAAGACATGAAAAAGACTAAAATGGAATTTACAAAGTAGAACTTCTAAAACAAAAAATGTGAAAGACAGAATAACAGATTAAACACTGCAGAAGACCATGAAGTTTAAAAAAAAAAAAACAGCAATAGTGACTATTCAAAATGAAGTACATAGAGGAAAAAAAATACCAAGAAAAAACATGGAAAATTTTCAACTTGACTAAAACATGTTCAACTGGAGGTCATCCCCCAAAATGGAATACAAAACCAATTATTTGAAGAAATATTGTTGAAAATTTTCTAAATTTCAGGAAACTATAAACCATGAGATCCAAGAAACCAAACAGCAGCCAAGGAGACTAAACATAAAGAAACTGTGCCAATGTATATTATATTCTACTTGCAGAAAGCAAATAAAAGAGAACATTTTTAAATAAGTCAGAAAAAAGAACACATTACATAAAAAGAATTAAAATAAAAATAAAAGTAGAAATCTTTTCAGAAATCTTATAAACCAAAAGACAATGAAGATATATCATTAAAGTATTAAAGGAGAAAAATATAAGGCAAGGTAAAAATTCTTTGTCAACAGAAAATATCTATAAAATTTGAAGAGGAAAAAAAGATGTTTTTCAGACAAACAAAAGGTGAAATAATTACTTGCTATCAGATCTGCACTAAAAAAAAATATTTGAAAGAAATTTCTTCAAGGGAAGAAAAATGAGAACCAATTGAAATTTGGATCTTCACAAAAGGAATCAGGAGTACCAGAAATGGTAAACATGTAGATAAATATAAAACTTTAAAAGAAAACTGACTATATAAGACAAAAATAATAATAATGCATTGTTGGCTTTATAGAGTATAGAATTTATAGAATTAGAAATAAAGTATATGTCAATACAATAAAAATGAGAAATAAAACATAAATATATTAATCAAAGTTCTTAAACCATATATAAAATGGAATAATACTTATAAGTAGTCTAATAAGTGAAAGATTTACTTATTATAGACCCTAGAGCATATAATTAATTAGTTAATTAGTGAAAATATATATCTAGGAAGCCCACAGTGGGCAAAAAATGAAATCATTAAGGAAAGGGAAAAAGTTTGAACTGCAATATGTAAGGAAAAAGGGAAGAATGGAAAAGATGAGAAAAGGGAAATAACTAGTAAAATGATACATTTAAATTCAATCATAATCAATGCATCAAATATAAATTAAAAGCAGGTAAATTAAAAGCAAGTATTCCAGAATAAATGAAAGAGTAGGACTCAATGGTACTACATAAACATGAAACTCATCACTTCAACTATAAAGACAAAAAAAATGAGAGAGAAAAACCTAGAGGGCTGACAAGATATGCCATATAATTACTAATCAAACGAAAGATGAATTACGTATATTCACTCAGGTAGGTTAGGCCTCAGATAAAGAATATTACTAGATAGACATTTCATATTGATAGTTTTATTCGTCAAGAAGACTTTTTTTAATTTAAAGAAAAAATTTATTGAAGATTTGAAAAACAATTCCTAAAAGATTTGACTTTTCCAGAAAATTGTAGCACACAATGCATTGTGCCTATTATATTAAAACGTGCATAAGACACAAATACAAAAACCATGAAACAAGCCACCATTCTTCAATAATTTGAGCAAAGATATAATATCTAAGGAACAACATGGATGACTTGCGAAGGATGGGCTCTTTAAGCACCATTAAAAAAAAAAAGGAGCACAAATGGATAAGTGTGTTCAGTTATATACACTGAATTGAACCTTTGGCACTAGGAATCAGAGCATTTTGTCATATAGCATTAACACATATTATAAAAGTGCATAGTGTCAAAAGAATAGAACCACCAGCATTCAAAAGCAGCTTTGTAAACTAGGCAGACATTCTACAGCATGTCTCTCTGTTGTCCATCACTGAATACACTGGTGGCAACTCTGAAGTGAAATTAAAAGAAAGAAAGGAAAAAAGGAGCAGTAACCCCTTTTATTTTCTGTTTAAATTCAAACAGAAAACAAACATCGATTTTGTTATACACTAACATCTTCAAAGTACATCATTTGTACAAGAGAAAGACTAAGAACAAAAATTGTGTTTACAGAGATCCAAACACAAGTGAATGAAGAACATCTCCTCACACTGCTTTCCAATGGTATTCAGGAGGCGTGACTTCATAATTGCTGGCACTAAACAAAGTTGCAGAATTCTTTGCCAGGTACTTGAGGAAATCATGAAGATAATTCAGTAATAAAGCAAGGCTCTTCTCATCCAGAGGTGTATAGGCCAACATTGTTCCAATTCATGCAAATAATCTCAGTAGATGCTGCATTCCATACACCTGGGACATGGGTGCATCAGGATGATCTGCAAGGATTTCAGCATACTGTGGTCTCTCAAATTTGTAGAGCAGCTGAGTGCCCAGCATTACATTGAAATATTCTTTTATTCCTGCCACAACTTCATTAAAAGCATACTCCTTATTATCTGTGTTTACTCGAGATTTCTTGTAATTTGCATAATCCTCAAGAATAGAATCCATATTTTTCTTGCAGGAAGATAAAAGAGCTGTTTTTGTCTGGTAATTAAGTCCCAGTCATCAGCAAGCCCTGGTTTTAGCTCTTCAGGAATCTTTAACTTCAACTATGTTCATAAATGTTTCTTCATTTTCAACAATAGGATCTACCTGGGCCCTTTTCTTCCAAGGAGGCTGATGTGTCTCATTGGTACTACCATCATCTCCATTTCCAGGTGCTTTCTGTTTGTTCTTTTTGGTTTTCACTTCAACATTTTTCTGTTGCAGACCAGATGTCGTCTTTCCTGGAGCAGCCCCTCTCATGTTCCCCTCTGCATGCTCCTGGATTGGCTTTTTGGAGTTCTCCCTGTTTCTGCAGATTGGTGTCCACGTACTTGAGCACTCTGCTCTCTGGAACCCATTCCTCCCAATTTTTATTCCAACCACTGTAATGTATAAAGTATTTCACTTGTTTGTCCTTTGTGGCAACCTTAACGCATTCTGCTTCATAAAGAAGAGGCTCATGAAAGCATAGCGCTCACTCACCCTCCTGGAATTTCGGCTTCGGGTCCTGCTTGGGCGCCATTTATAATGATTTGCCGCCTCCTCCTTCTCCCACCACCCCCGAATACCGCCTCCTACTCTCTACCCCACCCAACTTCGCATCAGACACACTGTCAGGCACAGCCAGCTCTACATCCTGGACCTGATTTTTCATCAAGAAGACATTAAAACCCCTGAACATGCATGAATCTACAAAAGAAACTTGAAACTGCATTAAACAAATATGCTATAAGGCGGTGGCATCAAAACAGAGAAGATGACCAATGTAATAGAACACAATGCACAGAGATAAATCCACAAACCTATAGCCCTCTGATATTTGACAAAGGTGACAAACATATAGGTATTTTGGAGAAAAGATAACTTTTTTAACAAATGGTGCTGGGATAACTGAATAGCTGTATGTAGAAAAATGAAATTAGACACCTATCTCTCACTCTGCACAAAACTCAAATCGAAATGTCTCAAAGGCTTAGGAATTAGAACAGAAACTTTACAACTGCTAGAAGAAAACATAAGGTCAACAACACTCCATCATATAGGTACTTGCACCAACTTCCTTAATTAATAAGACCCCCAAAGTGCAAGAAGTAAAGCCAAGAATCAATAAGTGGGATGCCATCAAATTATAGGGCTTCTGCATAGCAGCTGAGTAGAGCCATTAAGAGCATGAAGGAAACCATTAAGAGCATAAAGAGAAAGACTACAGAATGGGACAAAATTCTGGCCAGCTACCCCTCTCATAGGGGATTAATATCCAGAATATACAAAGAACTTAAAAAACTTAATACCAAAAAAACAAGTAACATAATAAATGGGCAAAAGAACTAACCAGAAACTTCTCAAAAGATGACACCCAAATGGCCAATAAGTACATTAAGAAAATGTTTAACATCTAGCAATCAAGTAAATGCAAATCAAAACTACACTAAGATTTCATCTCACTCCAGGCAGAATGGCAATGACCAAGAATTCGACAACAATAAATGCTAACAGGGTTGTGGGGAAAAAGTAAACTTGTGAATTGTTGGTGGAACTAAAGAGTAGTACAACCATTCAGGAAAGAAATGAAGATAATACCAAGAGTGATTCCTCTATGTATCCACCATAAGGCCCAGCTCTTTGGGTATTTTCCCCAAAAAAATCTAAAAGTGGCATACTACAGTGACACAGCTACTGTTTACAACAGCACAATTCACAATAGCTAAATTATGGAGTCAACTCAGACGCCCAGCATCAGATGAATGGATTAAGAAATTCTGACACACACACACACACACACACACACACACACACACACACACAATGGAGTTCTACTCCATGGCATTTGCTGGTAAATGTATAGAAATGGAGAATAACATGCTAAGTGAAATTAGCCAAACTCAGAAGCTCAAAAGGTCAAATGTTTTCTCTCATCTTCAGAAGCTAGAATAAAATAATGGAAAAGGGGAAAGAAGGGTAGGATAACATAAAGAACCAATCAAATACAAATTAATAGACAAGCAAAAGAAAGTCTAGTAGAGTAGAAAGAGGAGAATGAGAAAGGGAAGGGAGGACAGAAAGAAAAAGGGAGAGGGAAAAGGGGAGGATCATGAACTGAAATCAATTTGCATGCATGTAAGAGTTTGTTGGGATGAACCCAACTACTAATGTATAACTATAAAACTCAAATAATAAAAAAGAAGCTTCAAAATGCATAAAACAATGAGTGATAAAACCAAGAAGATAGACAAATCAACAACCATTGGTAGAGACTTTTACACTTCCAAGTAATTTAATGATAAAATAAGTAGAAATACACACACACACACACACACACATATACATATACACACATACATACTATATATATAAATTTAAAAATAAAGTACATATATATTTTATATATACTATATATCACATATTTTACAAGTATTAAATATTCTATATATATTTTCTTTTACATGTATACATACGTATGCACTCATTTAGAAGACTTAAACAGTATTATCAAATATAATCTAGTTGACATTTCTAAAAAAATTCTACCCAATCGGGGTAGATTAGGCATTCTTTTCAAGTGCATATCAAATTTTCAAAAATAGATGATATTCTGAACCATAAAACAAGTCTCAATTAATTCAAAAAACTGATATAAAAATTGTCTTCTCTAATCACAGAAAAAAAAATGTTAAAGAAAGAAATCTAGAAAGTACTAAAATAACAAAAAAACTCTTCTAAATAAACCATTATAATTTATAAGATAAATTAGAAGATATTTTGAAGTAAATAAAATTGAAAATATGAAAATATGTGGATTGCAATGAGCATAATGCTTTAAAAGAAATTTATAAATATCAGATGCTTATATTTGGTGAAAAAAAAAAGACTCCATAAGTGAGACTTAAGATTTCTCAAGAAACCTGTAAGTGTATTCAGATACAGCACATTAAACCCAAAGTAAACAGAAGGAAAAATAATAAGAAGCAGCAGCCATCAATAAAAAATATAAAAATAAATTGATAAAACTGAAAAATAGATGTTTTTTTCTAAGGATCAATGAAATTAAACCTCTACCCAGGATGATAACAAAAAAATGATATGAATTACTGTTATCAGAAATGGAAATTTTACTATCAGAACATTTCTAAAATTATGCAGATATTAAAAAGATAGGGGAACATCTTGCCAATAACTTTAACTATATACATGAAATGAACATAAAAGATAAAACTTCCAAAGATTACTCTAGAAAAATTAATTAGTGATTAGATCTCTGTCTATTGAAGAAGTTCATTTTCTTATTACTTTTCACAAAGAATAAAAGAGGCACAAAAAGACTTGCTGGGGAATTCTATGAGACATTCAAGAAATAAACAATATAAAGTTTTCAGAAACTATTCCAGAACATAGAGAAATGAACTAGTATTTGATATTATTCTGATACCAAACCAACAAAGACATTGCAAGAAAACAGAAAATAACATCCTCCACCAACACAGATATCAAAATTCATAATAAAGATATAATAAATCACAGCAATGCACGTAGAGGATAACAGAACATGACAAGTGAGTTTTATTCCAGGAATGCAAGGATGGTTGAATATTCAAAAATAAACCAACATAATTCACCCTGAGAAAACTCTCATGATCAACTCAATAAATGCAGAAAAATAAATGTCTTCAACCAGATTCCTTTTAAAAGGGTATATACATTTTTTCTTATAAAGGTAAAAAACTCACAACTAATATAATATTTAATGGTCAAAAACTAAATGCCTTTAGCCTAAGATCCCGAAGAAGGCAAAAGATGTATGCTCTTAGAGAAGTTCTCCCTAGTGCAATATGAAATACAAATAAAATTTATATAGATTGAAAAAGAAATTAAAATATACATATTCAGAGACAACATGATTAATTTACGTAGAAAACTTTAAGAAGCTGACTAAAAGATTGGTTGAAGAATACAAGGTCAATTTTTTAAAAATCAGTTAATAGTTCTACATACAGCTGTCCCTCAATATACATGGTGGATTAGTTTCAGGCCCCTTTACAGATACAAAAGGCCATGTATTCTGATATGGTATAATATTTTCATATAGATTACACATATCATTCTGTACACTTTAAATCATCTCTACATCATTTATAATATTTAAAACCATGTAAATGCTATTGTTATGTTTTATTTTTTGGACACAATGACAAGAAAAAAAGTTTGTACATATTCAAAATGGACATAATGTTTTTTAGAACATTTTCAGTCTAGTTGAATTCATGAATTGCAGAACTCATGGAAAAAAGAGAACCAAATATACTAGAAGCAAATAATTGAAAACTAAGTAATACCAATATAATATCATAAAAATTTTGAAATACTTAGGGATAAATCTAATAAAATATAAGCAAATTTATAAATGAATCAGACAATGTTTTTGTTCATTCTCTCTAAACTGATATAGACAATATAATGATTTATATGTAATTATATATCATTTAATTCCCAACAAGTTTTATTTCAGAAGTCATCAAGATTTTCTCTAAAATATATTTAAAAAATGAAAAGAAGGTAAAAGTCAAAATAATTTTGAAAAAAAAATGATTCATACTAATTATGAATCTTACTATAAAGCTAGAGTAATAAAGACCATATGGTAAGAACGGAGTCAAGAAATGGCCACCTATATATGCCATAAAACTCCCAAGATAATATACAATGAGAATAGAATGATTTTTTAAAATAACTGGACACTATACATAAAATAATAAACCTTGATATTAAAATGCTATCAGTTTTTTAATTAAAACTTAAGAATGAAACTACAAAATCTTTAGTATACCATATTAAAAAAAAAAATCTTTAAGACCATTGGTTAAGCCAAGATGTCTGAGAACACGAAAAGCACAAACCAAATTTGATAAAGGAAACTTCATCAAATTAAACACTTTTGTTATTCAAAAAACATTTCTACATTTCTGTCATCCTCACTTCCAGAGTCTGAATAAATCTCTCTCTCTATATATATAGTGACATTTGGAAAACTACTTATATAACAGGTTATTTGTGATGCTGCTGGTTCCAGGATCACTTTCTGAGAAACACTAGTTTTCAGATCAATATGTTAACAAAGATGATGGCTGTTAGCAAGACTAAAGATTGTTTGGCTGCTACTCACACTATACTAGCAGCTCCTTCCTAAAGGTTCACTATCCATTGAACCAAATAAAGGAAACAGACTTTAAAATACTGAGTGTCTAGGGAAATAATGTGGTACTTCTTTAAAATACCACACATAGAAATACCATCTCCCAGAAAATAGTATAATCACAAAAAATAAAATAAAATAAAACTACTATAAAACCTAGCAATTTCACTTTGGAGCACATACCAAAAGAATTAAAAGCAGACATTCAAACAGATGTTTATACACCCATGTCCATGGCAGCACTATTTGCGATAGTCATAAGGTAAAAAACAATAAATAAACAAAATATGGGATACACATATAATCAAATATTCAGCCTTTTAAAAAGAATGAAATTCTGATACAGAAATATACTATAAAGGAACCCTAAGCCATGATGCTAAATGAAATAAGCCGGTCACAAAAAAGAGCACAATTGTATAATTATATGATTGTATAAAGTCGGAAATAATTTGTTATAGTTGCTCTTCTCTTAGAGAATACACAAAGTTCATTAATTCATCATACATAAGTATCCAAAAAGATGGCACAACTTTCTTGATTAGAATAACTGAGTTCTGTGATAATTTTGAGGTACAATGTATCCTTTTTATTATCAAAACATGTTCAAATAACTGAATTGCAGGAGAAATGAAGACATGTTCTACTTACAAAATGATTTGACATGTTTCTAAAACTGAGAACCAAGAAAACCTTGCTATATAATGCAACATAAGAAACACAGGGAAAGAGTTCTGGTGAGAATGGAAGACAAACAAAAAAAAAGCTCAGAAATGAGTTGCATGATTCCAGACCTCAGCATTGTTACACAATCACAATGGAAATGGAAAGAATGTGTGGTAATTAGCCAACTTTAAATGCTAAAAGTATCCAAACATTCTTTTAAAAAAAAACTTTTAAAAAGGAAATCCTATAGTCTTCGTGACTCCCTCTTTAAAAACACAAAACAAAGTAAAATTAAGTACTGAGTACAGTTATTTATTCATGGGTTTCCCCTATTTTATTTAAGCAGTATCTTATTCAGCATAGGATTCCCTTTGGATATACAGGTGAAATTTTTTCCCAGTAGGTGTAATTAACTTCTTAGCCCTCAACAGGGAGAACAAGGGCATAATGATTATTCTCCATAATCCAAAATGGTATTGTGATATAAATAAATAAACAAATCTCAGGAACAATAGAAATAACAGTACCTGAGTTTTATCAAATATGTTTAAATCAAAGCAGATATTCATCAGTCACTAAAGATTATTGCTAAAACTCAATATACCTGGGGCTGGGGTTGTAGCTCAGTGGTAGAGCACTTGCCTAGTATATATGATGGACTGGGTTCGATTCTCAGCACCACATATAAACAAATGAATAAAATAAAGGTGCATCAACATCTAAATAAAGAGCATTAAAAAAACTCAATAATCTGATAATATAGATACCATTGCTTAAAAGTGTCTATAGCTAATTATGAAATCTTAGCCTAAATTTCTATGAAATTTACTATAATTTTTCCTTGCTCTAGGACTCAATATCTTAAACATCTTACTATTTTCCATCCCCCTTCCATATAGTATAGACATTTATCTATTAAGTTGCCTTTGGGACACTAAAAGAAATAAAGGCAAATTGTTAAGGAACTTCAAGGCTACTCTTCTTGATAGATTCTGTGGTAAGATGACAATACATTATTAGCTCTATATTTGACCTTCTTCCATGCCAACCACAGTCTATTGTTGCTATTCTGGAAAAAGAAATAGTCAATTGAAGTTGGGGTTTTTGTTGTTGTTGTTGTTGTTATTTTTTTGTTTTTGTTTTGTTGTTGTTGTTTCTGGTAAATATCTTACTCAGGGTTCCTCAGAGAGAGAGTAACAATAGAGTGTGTCTGTGTGTGTAAATTGATGGATTATAAGGGCTCACACAATTAGGAAGGCTGAGAAGTCCTGAGATATGTAGTCAGCAAGCTTGAGGCCCAGGAGCATTGCTAATACAGGCCTAAGAACCAGGAAGCTAACAGTATGAGTTCTAGTGTATGTCTGATGCCCTGAGAACCAGAGGAGCCAACAGTCCAAATTTCAGTACAAGTGCAGGAGAAGACTGATGTCCCAACACAGTCAGGAAGAATAAGTTTCCTGACATAGCTTTCTTATTATATTCAGATCTTCAATTGACAGAATAAGGCATTCACATTAGGGAGGGCAATGTGCTTTATTCAGTCTATGAATTCAAATATTAATATTCAAAAAATATCCTCAAAGACATACCCAGAATAATGTTTGATCAAATATTTGAGTAAACTATGGCCCAGTCAACTTGACAAATAAAATCAATCATCTCAAGTTCACTACTTATCAACCTGGCACCCACATGAATCGTCTTAAGTGTGGACTTAGTCTCTAAATAAATAACAAGGTCATAATCCCACTTACAATGATATAAATAGCCTATATATAACTGGAAATGCATTATCTCTCTCCCCAGAAGAGGTGAAGTCCTTGACTGATGTTTACCCTTCTTCTTGATATATTATAACTTAAATACTATGATGCAAAGCTAACAATATTTAAATTCTATGATATAAAATCAAAATATTTTATGTTACTGAGGAATAAAAGAGGGAACAAAAAGATATCTGCTTTATATTATACACACACACGCCACATACATATTCATAAGCAAGTGAGAATACATGTGAAAATTATAAATCACTAAACAGAAGATAAAGTTCCCATGTAAAAGATGTTCTCCCTGTATCAAAAGGAAAACAGCATTCTTGTCATCAAAGATGGGAAGATGGAGCCATGTGAAATCCATATAAGAAAATCTTAGTAAACTCATCTTCCTAGTGAGGGAGAAGTAGTGATTACTCTAGTAATAATATATAATTCACTGAGATAATTTTCAAATTATAGTCAATTCAAATCCGGTCATTTGGTCATACCTGGTATTTATGACTACCTTCTTCTACTACTTACTCTATATTCCCTTTGCCTTTAGAAGGTACTTTAACTAGTTATGATTGTTTACCTAATTGGGTGAACCTAACCTTATTCTGAAATGTCATGGCCATCGTGCCTGGGTTGGGTTGTTGTAGATTTCTACTCACCTTAACCACAAGCATGGTAATACTGAGATATTCTAAGGGGTCTCTTATATTCCATATATATTCTTCGTCGCCTCCACTGTGGAATAGCTGTCTACTTTCTCCCTAATAGTCAGGACCAATCACCCAAGCAAGAGCCATGCTCTTCTTTTCCTATATATTCAGAGGCATGAAGAGGCCAAAGTTGCCAGGAAAAGTCTTAACTTCCAGCTAAATGGAAACATTGTTGTGCCTCCTGGTAGAAGCATTCCTCTAGGCCAGCAGGGCATAAGATCATGGGAACATGAAGTAAAAGTTTGATAGTGGGTCACTAGAAGTAATAGTGAATAGTGAAACTCACATTTCTACTCCTTCATTCCTTGACTCATGAATCTTCACAATGGGAGAACAATGCCATATACTGGATGCTGTTTCCAAGTATATGCAGCCTTCTGGGGAATCTTGGCCCAGTTTTTCAAGGTACTGCCACCAAGCTGGCACTGTAACTGAGTCTTCAAAAGGTCACTGTTCTATCACGCCAACTATTTCTGGAGAGTAGGGAACATGGTAAGACTAATGAATTCCATAAGTACCACATTTCCTTTGCTGCAAAGTGAATTTCTTAATCAAAAGCAATGCTGTATAGAACACCCTGATGATGGATAAGGCATTCTGTAAACCCATGGATGGCAGTTTTGGCAGAATTCCATGTACGAAGGAAAATTCACAATCAAAATAAATGTCTATTCCAGTAAGAATAAAATGCTGCCTTTTCCATAATGGAAGTGGTCCAAGATCTGCAGCCAGGTAGCTAGCTAGCTGATAGTCTAGGGGAATGGTGCCATATCAGGGACTCAATGTTGGTGGCTGCTACTGGGAGTTTAACAGTGGCCATACTCAGATCAGATCAGCCTTCATAAGTGGAAGTCCATGTTGCTAAAACATGTAACTTCCATCCCTTTCAACCACTTGATTTATGAGCCCATTGGACAATGGTATGAGGTGAGGGAAAGAGGAAGGCTAGGAACCACAGAATAAGTCAATCTACTAGATCATTAAAATCCTCCTAATCATTAAAATCCTGATGACATAACCATTTGTTATACATTAAGACTGGACACAAATATATTCAAGAATTTTTTTGTCTATTCAGAGAGGTCTATCTATTCCTTCCCCAAGTTTCTTCTTCATCTGTTTCCTAACCGTGTTCTTTCTAAGTTCATAGCCATCCAGCCAAACCATTGACACAACTCATATCAATATATCACACACCTGGCCATTCCTCCTTCCAGGCAAAATGAATGGCCAGGTACATCACTCAAATTTTTGCCCACTGGGAGGATTTCCTTTCATCACTATCCAGAGATTCCCCCAAAGGAACTGCAGATGTCTACTTTTGAAGGATGCCTGCATATCCATGTAGACCATCTGTAAATCAGGCCTGAGTTTTCTTTTCATCTGTCAATGGATGTTATGTAACTCCTCATGAGGTCACAGGTACAGGTTCGGAGAAAAGAGACAGTATAGCAGAGTAGGCATCACCTCTTCACGGAACTCTTTTGGGCTTCCAGGGCCTGCTTGGGCCTAATCCCAAATATAACTCTTTCATTTGGTGACAGAGTACTGCTGCTGAAGGAATTGAGAACATGCTACCCTGAAGTATGCTGCTTGGGTGTTTTGATTATTTTAAACCAAAAATACTTTTTAAATAGCAGGTACAGGACTATCACTAAACAGAAGATAAAGTTCCCATGTAAAAGATGTTCTCCCTATACCAAAAGGAAAACAGCATTCTTGTCATCAAAGATGGGAAGATGGAGCCATGTGAAATCCATATAAGAAAATCTTAGTAAACTCATCTTCCTAGTAATTTCTCTACCAATTAACAACCTAGCCCATGATCCTTTGCCCCATCACATTTTACAACTCACTATTCTTTATTAAATTCAGTAGATAATGGTTAATTCTAACCACTTCTTTTGAGTCTTTCTTATGAGTGTTCTCATGTCGCATGAAACTTACTTTGTCTTCTTTTCTATTGTTAATCTGTCTTAAGTCAATTTAACTCTCAGGACCAGTCCAAAAAAAAAACCTGAAAGGATAAAGGTTTTGCTTCCCCAGTACTGCACACACTCAAATTTATGGGTTAAGTCCAACACACAGTTCTCAGGTCACATGGTAATTTAGTGGCCCACGTCACTATCTACTGAGGCTCCACAGCAGATCAAGAGCTGTTTCTCAAGAGTGAAATAGTTATTCATGGAGGATAGCAGGGCTATGTTCTATAATTTCAAGGATATGAGCTGTGATTCACCTATAGGGCCTGTCAAAGGCTCCAAACAGCATCCCTATCTGCCACTGAAATATCAAACACATTGGAGATACTGGATATATGGCCCAAGTGGCAGAAGTGATTGTATAGCAATCTAGACCCACTGAAGAACATTTTCTTATTCTGGACCCCATTCAAAACTTGCAACTTTTTAGGAGTCACATGGTAAATAAGCTAGTATAGCACCACCCAAATGAGAAATATGTTTCAAAAAGGCCCACTAGATATAATGCCTCTGTTTTGGGCTTTAGGAGAGGACAACTGTAACACTTTCTTATCTCTCATATTAGTGTAAATAGCTCAACATTCCCCACACCAGCAGACTCCTAGAAATTTCACTGATAAAGTCCCCAGAATTTTACTTGAATTTATTTCCCACTCTCTGATATGCTGATGTCTTATCAATGAGTCTAGAGTAATCACTACTTCTCCCTCACTAGGTCCATTCAGCATGCCATCTATATAATGGACCAATGTGATAATTTGTACAAGAAAAAGGTGATCAAGATTCCTGAGAACTAAAATTACGACACAGGTCTGGAGAGCTGTTATACCCCTGGGATAGGACAGTGAATGTGTATTGCTGACATTACCAGGTAGAACTAAAATGCATCTGAGAGGCCTTGTAGACACAGATGTGGAAAAATATATTTGCCAGATAAATAACTGCATACCAAGTACCAAGGAATAAAATAACTTGCTTAAGCAATGAAAACACATCTGGTACAGCAGCTATAATGGGAGTGGTGCAGCAGCTACAATGGGAGTCACCACTTCATTAGAACTATGATAAGCCATTGTCATTTTCCAAGATCCATTTGTTTTCTGCACAGGCCAAATAGGAGAGTTGAACACGGATATGTCAGGAATCACCATTCCTGTAACTTTCAAGTCCTTAATGATGGCACCAATCTCTGCAATCTCTCCTGAAATGTATTACTGCTTTTGATTCTATTTTCCTAGGTAGACAAAGTTCTAAAAGCTTCTAGTAGGTCTTTACCACCAGAACAGCTCTCACTTCATTAGTCAGGGAACCAACAATAGGGACTCTGCCAGTTGTTATACTTTAGCACTCCAAATGGGGAAATGACCCAAGAATGCATTTAAGAACTGACAAGTCTTAGTGAAAATAATGTAAGCTAACCACTGATCTCTCAATGCTCATGATCCCCTATTCTGACTGATGGATCATAGGGACATTTTGAGCCTCATGGAATTAATTTCAGTTCAGAACCAGTACCCAAGAGATATGATTTCTTTTTCCCTAATGCATAGTTATCCTGGTAAAAGAAGCATGGGTGCCTTGGAAAGGATGGAAAAAAGGCTGAGTATAAATTTTTGGCAGTGTACTAAGGATATTCTGTGATTTCTCTTCTCAAAAGGCAAGACCTTATAGTGGGAACTGCAGTCATTGAATTGGAAAATCTATACAATTGTAGAGGTAAATTCTGGTATGGCAGGGAGCAAGTAGCAGCACTGAACTGTTCAATGCAAGGTGGGTGTGGTTACCATAATGGTCATTAGAACAGTAGAGTCAAAGAAACAATCAGAAGAATCTGATTCTTGCCAGTGGTTATTTGATCATGGTGTTTCTAGAATGAAATGGGTAGCCTAATATATTTTTAGTTGATTTGCATAAGCAGAAAATTTCTAGGTTAAGTGGACAAAAGTCAAATCAAAATAATAAAAGCAGTGCATTACGACTCTCAGTTCCCAAGATTTGAGATAGTTTGCAGACCTAGAACCCCTTGAATGAAGGGGAGCTGAAACCCCTTTGAGGAGTTCTGTCTAGCTCTCCAAGCTGCAAGAGTAAATGCAGAATCTCTGCTTAGTGAACTAATATCAATAAATTCAGCCTGATCCAACTTTAGATTCCTTCCACCACTATCCTACATCTTCACTATCAATACAAACATGTGTCCCAGATGTGAAATTTAAAAACTCACAGTTCTTTCAGAGTGTTGCACATCTCCTCATAAGTCATACTTTGCACCTTATCTCTAGAGTCTACTGAGACTTAAACCTAGCTTAGGTCCAGAATGAAGGATGAATACACCCACAGTGAATCTCCACATCAGGTACAAGCACAAGAATGGGATGCTAATTAGAATAAGATGTTACTCCTTGTTTACATAAATATGTCAAAATATATTCTACTGTTATGTATAACTAAAAAGAACAAATAAAATTTAAAAAAAAAAAAAAGATGAGCCAGATACAGTGGCTCACACCTATAATCCCAGCAGCTCGGGAGGCTGAGACAGGAGGATTGCAAGTTCAAAGCCAGCCTCAGCAAAAGCAAGATGCTAAGCAACTCAGTGAGACCCTCTCTAAATAAAATACAAAATAGGGCTAGGGATGTGGCTCATTGGCAAAGTGCCCCTTAGTTCAATCCTGGATATAAAAAAGAAAAAAAAAGATAAGGGATGGCAGACGCAGGTCCTCAGGAGCTTCAGCATTACCTTGTATGAAGTTTCCTCCAAGCAATGCAGAATTAATCCTCTCAAGAGTAGAGTGGATATTCCCACAGGAGAGGCGAGAGTTCTCTTCAAGTGGCAAAGAAGACGAGTCACAATTTAGGAGTTTAAAGTCACCAACTTTATCAGGATACCCATTCCAATTTTGAGGATCCTGTTCCTTAACAATCAATGTCCTTACTATAATATATTTGCTTTTATTATTCTCATATCTCAAGATGTCTAGATAGTCAAATCTAGCTGTTTTTCTTTTACTAGAAAACTCCTTAACTAGAAAAAAAACAATTTTACCAAGTAATATATTCAGGTACAATACACAGCAAGTATTTAAAAAATGTTTTTTATTTTGCCCTTTCAGCATAATCATTCTAGCAGTTCAATTAACTTTTTAGCCATAATTCAGAAGCCCAAACTGAAATTTTCCTCTATATAATTGATCCAATTATATAAAGACAAAAATGGCATAATGATTTACAACATTAGATGTCTGAGGTAATGATCTATATTATCAATAAAAGTATTTTACATTACCTCTTATCAGATCTTTTTCACTCATTCAACTAACAAACTAATTTTCCTTACATTTACAAATTTCTGACTAAGTCACTCTCCTAAAGATAAGAGCATACTATAGTTCTTATCCACAGCATCAAGCAGATGCCTACTTCAATGACTAAATGACTTTAAAGTATATGGGGAAATTTTATATATCTACATTACAATACTGAAAATGATTTCTTACATGAGGCTGTAATACACATAGGTGAAGAAGAGAAATAGTAGAAAATAACTGGGGTAAAGTGACATTCAGAAGAATTTGGACCACTGAAATACTGTACATGACATCAGCAAAAATGTTCTCCATAAAATAAGAGCAATAGTGGCAAAATCTGTCAAAATCAACTTTTTCAGAACTTGAAATCAAACAATCTTACAACAATCTAGGGAGCATGTAAAGATAAACTGTTGAATCTGAGTAAGAATAGGAAGCTTCGTGGGATTTTAACCTGTCCCTATTCTCACCTCCCTCAGCTGCTCCCTCAGCTGCCTAGCACCATGATAGCCTTGAAACCAACAGGCTCAAAATCATGATTCAATTCAGCACCCTGGAAGCTACCAGAGAAGCAAAATGGGGTTGGAACTCCTCCAAAGCCCCATTCCCAGAAATTTTCATTTTTGTCCTTCACAGCAGTTCCTTGGAAAATGCCACTCCTGTACTTGTCTTTATTTGATCTGACTCAGAGCATGCCCAGTGCCAGAAATCTTTTCCCCAGACGGCATTTGTCAAAAAACAAACAGGACCAATTGTTTAACATCACATCTGCCTGACATGGTATAACTGTTGGAACAAACAACAAGCTAAACAAAGGAAAAGCTGGGAAATTTCAAAATTAAAGCTGGGGAATAAGATGTCCATAGAGTGACTTTGAAAAGATACAATCAATATTTTCCTGAAAATCTAAAAAACTGAAGTCATGTATACTGCTGTATGCATACTCATGAATATCTGTGTGGACTTAGGTCTTTCTTAAGACCTAAGATTGTCCTAAGCTTTCGCAGGTGGCTAATCTTCAAGTCCTGCACAAACAGGAAATGAAGGCTAAGGCAGAGTTGTAAACTGCCTACCTGAGTATTACAGGCATGCCCATCATGCACAGAGATCCTTGACAAAGCCTGAGAGACTCACTGGTTCCAGGCATTTATGGAAATAATCATCTAATCATTACACGCCCTGAAGGTAACCAGAAAGAGACTTCAGTGGCCACATACATAAAGAATTAAGGAAAATTACTATGCAAACAAAAAGCATCAAGAGCAATAACAGCTACGATGACAAACCCTGGGAAGGAGACAGAATCTATTTTTATAATTGTATAGTTTTCAAAGGACATGCAAGAGACAAGATATCACGGTACACACATAGAGGGAAAAGGGCTGTTAATAGAAATTAGCACTAAGGCAGCACAGACATTGGAGTTATCAGACAATGAAATCAAAATGGGCTACTTTAAATATGGTCAAAAATATAGCCTCAAATAACTAAAGGAAACCATATCTTAATAAAGGGGGGAGACTGATTGCAATATCTCACCAAACAGATTATTAATAAAAAATAGGAAATATAAAAAAAGAAATAAGTAAAATTTGGAGTTGAAAGTATAACAACTTAATTGAAAATTTCACTAGAAAGGCTCATAGCACATTTGACCTGACAGAGGAAATGAACTTGAAAATAGGTCAATTGATATTGTCCTGAGAAATAGTAAGAAAAAATAAGGGACAAAAATGAATAAAAACTGTGAGAAATCATCAGGCATATCAACATGAGCATAATGACAGTATCAGAAAACAAGGAAAGAAAGGGACAGAAGAGTATTTAAAGAATAATGACAGAAAACTTTGCAAATTTAATGAAAAATATTAATCTATATACCTAAGGATAATCTTAAATAAGAGTCCCACAATTCTGACACATCATACTCAAACTTCTAAAAGACTAAGTGAATCTTCAAAGCCATATGAGATGCAACTCATCACAAACAAGGAATACGGATTTTACATCTGATTTCACATAAGAAAATGGGCAGTTAGGTGACACATTCAAAGTTGGGTGTGGGGCACTATCAACTAAGAAATCTAAAACAAGCAAAACTAATTTTGAATATGAAGAAATTAAGACTTTCACAGCTAAACAAAAACAAGAATTCATCTCTAGAATTTCTTACCTAGGACAAATAGTGAGAATCCTTCAGGCTAAAATGAAAGGACAACAGAGGGTACTTGAATCCACATAAAAAAAATTAATAGTACTGGTAAAAGTAACTGCATAAGTAAATATAAAAGACAATATAAATGTATATTTGTGACTCTCTTTTACACCTGATTTGAAAGACAACTGCATAAAGCAAAAATTCTAAATCCATATTGATGAGCACATAATATAAAAAGATATAATGTTTGTTACAACAGCACAAAGGGAAGCACATTTTTAACAAACTTAAGGTTGTATTAATCCAAAGTAGATTGTTATAAATTGTCATTTGCAATTCCTGCAGCAAAAACTAAAAAAAAAAAAAATACCTTCAAAATATGTAGTAAAAGAAACAAATTAGGGCTGGGGTTGTGGCTCATGGCAGAGCGCTTGCCTTGTATGTGTGAGGCACTGGGTTAGATTCTCAGCAGCATATATCAATAAATAAAATAAAGGTCTATTGACAACTAAAAAAAAATCTTAAAAAAGGAATAAATTAAAATGGTACAGCAGAATATATCTATTTACTACAAAAGAAGTCAGATAAGGCAGTAACAGAGGAATTAAGGAACAATAGCAACAATTACAAAAACCACTCACACTGAAAATGTACAAAAAAGTAAACAGAAAGATGGCAGGTCTTACCTTATCGATAATAACTGTAAATGAACTTAACATTCCACTCAAAAAGCAAAAATCAGTAATATGGATAAAAAGAAAAGTTAATAAGCTATTAACAGATGATAGATAAGACATCTATCTCATGAAAACTATTACCAATTTTAAGCATTCGGTAGAATAAAATAGAAGTATTCATTTCAACTTGTCATCTGATTCCAGGTAGCTCCTTTATGCTGTTCAGTTTTTGCAGGCTTAGTTTGGTTTTCATGCCCAATTTGGGCAAATTGAACAAAATATATAATCTCATTTTAAGTAGTGTTTATTAAATTCATAATTAAAATGATACTTAATCTCACCTTTAATCACTATCGTTTACTGATACCTAACCATCCATAATAACATTCATATACACCTCCATCTACCAGTGAAGCATAATCTTGAAGCATATAATGGATCTTGCAGAGTACATAGCACTATCTTTACTATAACTGCAGTTCTGAACTCTCATAAAATTAAAGCAACTTTTTGAAGTGATCATGTAAAGCTGATCTTTTATCACGGGGTAGACACAATACAAAAAGCAATTTGGCTGGTCTTTCCATTATCTAGGCCTATTTCTGGAAAGAGATGGCAAAAGGAAAAGAAAGTCAACCTCCTCTAGGATTATCTTTATAAAAAAAAGATAATTACACAAGGGAAAAATGGTTTCACACTTCACAAAATAAGTGTTTTATTCATATAGGTAGTCTTGTGTTGAAATGCAATACATAAATACCAAAATGTACATATACTTTTAAGGAAAACACATAGGCTTACTAGAATTTTAACATGATGCATTTTAAAGTAGATAACATTATCTCTAATCTTCATGTATTAAACCTGTTACAATTAAAAATTCTTCACATTTCAAAAATTTTTAAAAACATGCTGTGACAGCATGTTTCTAATTCTTTAAGTGGGATTCTATCATACACGGCCAACAGAAATCTTTGTATTGGGGATTTGACAGTAGAAGAAAGATAGTATAGGTCAAATGTTTAAACTAATTTAAAATTAGAAAATAAAGAAAGTCTGGGGCTGGGGATGTGGCTCAAGCGGTAGCGCACTCGCCTGGCATGTGTGCGGCCCGGGTTCAATCCTCAGCACCACATACCAACAAAGATGTTGTGTCCGCCGAAAACTAAAAAATAAATATTAAAATTCTCTCTCTCTCTCTCTCTCTCTCTCTCTCTCTCTCTCTCTCTCCCCCTCTCCCCCTCTCTCCCTCTCTCCCTCTCTCCCTCTCTCTCTCTCTAAAAAAGAAAAGAAAAAGAAAAGAAAGTCATAAAAGGCATAAATTTGAGTAAACACTTCAGAAGTACTGATACCTTATTTATTAATTTTTAGTGAGTTTATTCTAATCATTAAAATTAATAGATTCATGTGGTAAAAATGGGAGTTCATAACCCATTTGAATCAAATGTATGAAATATGATATGTCAAGAGCATTGTAATGTTTTGAACAACCAATTTAAAAAAAAGGAGATACAAGTGAAATAAATAAATAAATAAAATTAATAGATTCAAAATAAACATACAAGGCTAAGAATGAAAGATGTGAGTTCAAGCCCAAGCTGGGCAACACAGGGAGAGTTCATATTGAATTAAAAAAAAAAAAAGTCACGGTATAATCCCAGAGGCTTAGGAGGCTGAGGCAGGAGGATCCCAAGTTCAAAGCCAGCCTCAGCAACTTAATGAGGCCCTCCACAACTTAGTAAAGCCCTGTCTCAAAATAAAAAATAAAAAGGGGGGGATTGGAATGATGCAAATGTTATTTGTCTAGAGTGTGGTGGTGCTTTAAATATATTTTTCAGAATATATACAATGATGTATACTAAAAATTACTTTTTATTTGTTGTAAATTATATCTCAATGTGCCTAAATTTTAAAAGAAGTATGTCCTTTGGAAAAAAAAGCACATTGAATTAAATTTGTTAAATCCAGTTTACTGTATTACAAGAGTAAGGCAAGAAAGAACAGTAGAGAAACTGTTCCTTAAACCAAAAATATCCTTAAAATATTGCAAATTTTAAAATTTTTATTAGTACATACGAACAGATGTACATTGATACACAGAGTTAACCTAAAGAAAGTCACCTTTTTAAAGTTCTCATTGTTTGATCCGATTTCAAGAAAGAACAGAAGGAACAGGTTAATAAAGGTGATGGTGATTATAAGCTAGTGTTTAGAAACAATTTACCTGAACATTCCTCCTTCCTTTTACTAAATGGAAACATCTTATCCACCTCAATCCTTTCCCAATAACTTCAGAGAAAGATCCTATCTTTAAATGGCTTTCTTTATTCTTAACAATTCTATGTACTTTACAAATCTTACAAGAGCTGGGGAATCTGTAAAATGCTTCATTAGACAAATTCCTGTTTGTCCCTTTAAGGTCCACACAAGCTAATAGTTAACCATCTTCTCATTTTTATCTGCCACCAAAATACAATAATGATGATGATGATGATGATGATGATGTCCTTTTGTGATGATTTTTATGCAGTTTTGTATGTTATTAAATATTAAGATGATTTAAAAAATCTCAGCGGTTTTGAGCTAAGCATTGCAATAAGCACATACATTTTCCATTTAATAAAAGTTAAGAAGTTGTAACTTTCATCACTGTGTTTTCTTTATGTTTATTCCATTTGACTTATACTGTTGCTGGGAAACCAGTTTGCAATAAGATTTCCCAGCCCACAGAACCACCTCCTAGCCAGTCTGGAGGTTACCAAACTTTGTAACCAGGGCAATTTTCTACCACACAATATTCTGGTCAAGGCACACCACGCAGGTGTACTCTGCTTGGCATCCCCGTTGCTCCATTTACCTAACAGGTACAGTGCAGCCAAGACTCTTTAACAAATTGTACCAGCAGTAATCACAAGTGCAGAGTTCTCCAAATGACGGACAGCATCCTATCAATTCCTGTAACCTCTGTTTTTGCCTTACATTGTAAGGTGAAATGTTAGCCCAACTAATGATAAGATGAAATATCAGCCCACCCCAATAGTTCCATCACACAACATGCAAACTGCTTCAAAAACCATCAACCAACTCCTGCCAGGATAAATATCTGAAGACGAAGATGGCATCAGTATCTGCACAGTTGAGGGGAGGAGGGAAGGAAAGAGTGGGAATTCAAAAGGGGCCGCTGAGTCACCTACAGTTGTGGCCAAGACTTTACCCTCCAGGAAATCAGGCTCAGCCCCAACTCTCAACAGGGAAGCAAGTGAGAGTAGCAGCGGCAACACCATCCTACCAAAAAAACACTCAGCGCTGCTTTTAATAGTTCCCACGCCTTAAAGTAAAGCAAAAATTAGGTTTCGTGTCCAAAGCTTTCCTCCGCGGTAGGTGACAAGCGCAGATGGAGGAAATATTTTTATTATGTGGCCTGGGGGTCGCGCTTTGGGTGATGGAGGATATCTGACCACTTGGCAAAAGTACTTGCTCCAGTCTTAACCCCAAAGTGCCACTTTTACTGCAACTTGTGGCCCAAGTCACTTTAAGGAAATGTAGCTGGCGGACCCAATAGAGCTTTTATCCCGCTGGGCTTGGCAAAGTAAAAGGAAACCTAAATCTGGCGTGGACAGTGACACCTAGGCAAGAATCAAAGTATCCTATCGGTGGGCGCTTCGGTGACACAATAATCACGTGTACTTGTGCGTAGACTTTCCAAAACACTCAACTCTGCAACGTGCAGGTGCCAAAGCCTGCCGGCGAGCAAAGGAACCGGTCTGCACTCCTCGTCCGGGCAGCCAGGTTTCCTTCCCGCCCGAGGCGGGTCACGCCTCCAGACTCGGGGTCGCGGCGACCGCCAGGGGCGAAGCCACAGCTGGCGGGCGGCAGAAGCTCCGCCGCCCTCACAGCCCTAGCGGGTTGCTCCCCGCCGGCCTCGCGCCGCCCCGGCCCCTAGACCCAGGCCCGGAAGGCGAGCGTTCGTTTACCTGCTCCCCGCTCTCGCTCGCTGCCGCCGCCGCCGAGCCGCTGCCGGGTGAGCCACCCCCAGGACACAGACCCGCAAATACACACCGACAAGACCCCAGACCCTCGGGGGAAACTGCGGCCCCAAGAACCCAACTTGGGGTAACCCACGCACCACCCGCCTTCCCACACCTCTGCCCCCGGAAGTTGATTTCCACCAAGGCCCGCCCAAGCCTGCGCGCTGTCACTCAAGGTACACGCGCGAGTCACGTGGCCCTGAGCCTGGAGGGGCCCCATTCTAGGAACCCAGTCCACCCTTGGCTTGGTTTATCCTCAGAGGGTTTTTTTCTTCTGAAGGCATTACCCAGACCTAACTCCTGTTAAGTACAGCGTCTCATTCCTCTTGAGGACAAGCCCTGTTTGTATGACTAAATATCATAGAAAAATAAAACCAAATCACAATGTCTCTCCCATATGGAAAGCTAGGATTGGCTGGGAGAAGATCCCTTTCCCCCACCCCATCACTTCACCACTTCCAAGCTGAATTCAAAAAACAAAACAACAATAAAGACAAAACCATGGGAACTAAGCAAAGTGTCCTACATTTGTGTAGTAAATGCAATGAGTTCTCCTCCCCCTCACCTTTACATATCTGGACTCTAAAGCACCAGGATGCGCCTAGGCTAAGAACCTCTCCAGATCACTACTAATGTGAAAGAATTCTGCTCTAGAAGGAATTTTGTTCTTATCCTCAACTCCAGATAACAGCAAGTCATACATGCCATCTCTGTCACAGAGACAGTCATTCCTTTTTTCAAAGCTGTCAAATAGATTCTCCTGAAGAAAAAGGAAAAAAAAAAATGACACAATTGACAGACTTTTATTTCCAAGGAAGAATAGGTATGTAGACTTGGCTGTTGCCGAATATCAATAGCTGTAAGTAACAAAGAGGCAGCATACTTGTTAAAGTCTTTGCTTTTGCTATGGGAGAGATTTGAAGAACAGTCACTTTATAATTTTTTATTAAGTATACACTATCCTTTTCTGAGTCACATGGTAACAATGCAAGACAAGACACACTCAAAATCTTTGCTTTCAAGATATTACAATGTAGGAACCTGGGTACTTGGAGCATAAATCTCCAGAATATTCATACACTTTTATAAAAAGCATTCTTGAACATCTTGGGCATTATTTTTCTCTTCTTTCCACTCAATAAATAGACTCAAATCTGTAATCTCTAATCTGAACTGGAAGTGGAAAATATCAGCAAGATACTGACAAACATCCAGTAATTGTGGGCCTCAGACATTAATGAGAATTTCCAATACTGAGCAGGGCACCTCTTCTATACCCTTTTTCTAGATCACCCTCTTCTTTGTACATTCAACCAATATTAGAGGAAACACAATGCTTTCTTAGACATATTTGTTTACCTTCCTACTGGACCATCAAGTCAAGGACCACTTCTCATTTGTACATCCAGCAATCTACTTCTCATTCATCTTTCTAGCATAGTGTCTAATAATCAGAAAAAAATATTCAATAAATGATGCTTAACCTGAGTGTAATTCCCTTTATATCATTTTGTCTCTCATATCTCTTCCTGCTTGAAATTTCAGGTAAGTTTCTGGGAGTTTCTTTTGCAGTGTTTACATGCTTATCCACATAATCCAAAACTTAGTATTAAACACATACAGAATCAAATACTAATAATTAATATCTGTTGACCATTTACTGTATCCCTGCCATTAGGCTTAATATTTTCAATCCATTATTTAGATGGTCATCACAATAAGGCTATAAATCAGGTATATTAACATGTTCACTTTTTTGTTGAGAATACAGACTTAGGGAGACTTAACCAGTGGCAGAGCCAGATCTGTCCACCAAGAAGATTTAATGTTCATTCTTTACAGCATACCACCTCTGCTTTTCATATCACTCGTGTATCAGTGCATCCAAATCTCACCACCTCTATGAAATCTCTTCCCTACAGTAATTGCTGTATTTGTTTTCTTATTTAAGTGTACAAACCAATATATTTAGTATATTCACAGAATTAACAAGTGACCCAGTGGAATTACCATTTGAGAATCTTCCTGTTTTCCCAAGTGCCTGTACTATATTCCCAGTACACAAGGGCTCTAATTTTTCCACTGTGTCTTTTCTTAGACTCCTCTAGAATACATGTATCTATTACTTTTCAGGGCACTTTCTATAAGCTATCTGATATTATAACTTATCTTTGTTATATATCTGTCTGCAGTCCAATCACTCTCATAAAAATTGGGACCTTCTGATATGAGAAACATGGTGCCCTGTCCTCAAAAGTATCAAATGTGGAGAAAGATACAATCAAATCAGATATTGTAGTGATTACACTGAAATCAAGTTTACTGTGAAAATATGAAGAAAGAGCGTTTCACTCTACCGAGGCTAAACAGGAAGTACTTCTCATTGTCTGTAAAACTCAAGACATATTTTGAAGAATCACTAGGAATCAGCCAGCTATGGAGAGACATGACCATGCTCCAGACAAAGGATGTATTTCCTTGTGTCAGCACTGTGGAGGTTAGTATATTTTGTAGGTAGGTATAGAAGCAAAGATGGTGGTATGTGGGAATGTGGCAGGAGAAATGGAAAATGTACATGGGGCAAGATAATGAAGAATTTTACAAACTGTACTAGGGAATTTGAACCATATTCCAAAGACAAAGGAAAATTTCTGAATTATTTCATCAATGTTGAGAAGAATTACTTCAAATAGAAGTGTAGAGGATGGATTGTTGGGTAAGAGAGAAGTGAAGACTATAAATACAGAAATCAGTTAGACGATATGAAATAACCAGAATGAGGAATTATGAAGACCTGAGCCAAAGTGGTAGCTAAGAAGTTGGTGAAGGCATGTGGGCAGCAAAAACGAAGAAACTGAAGATGTTTCAGGAATCTGAAGCTAATCAAAGAGGTAGGAGACTCAGGGTAAGATGGTATGTTTGGTGAGAATATTAAGTGTTGGGAACCGCTCTGGACAGGAGCTATGTACACACCTTTAAGTCCTGAACAGTACCTTTAAGGTACTGAACAGATCTTGCACCCAAAAATATGTTGGACTTTACCTCCGCTAGAATAATGAGGCATAGCTCCAGGAGTGGGTGTCACCAGATGGGGTTGAACTATACCCACCTGTTCCTTTGTAATCCTATCCTTTTGCCCTTTTGGGATAGAATGTTCCAGGGACCCTCCCCTTATGTGTCCCTTATATAAGAATAAAGAATTCCAGTGGCTCTCTCCCTTTCCACTGACTCTAAGATCACAGAGTTGTCCCCAGATTTTGAAGAGATACTTCTGTGTGTTTGCGTGCTTTCTTCACCATTTTCTTAAGTTACTGGAATAGTCAGATTTTGTGAACCCAGCATAGATCACCAGCTTGGATAGATGGTGATAAATAAGGAAATATTACAATGATAGTTTCTTAGTTGATTAAGACCGTTATAACAAAATTCTGGGTAGCTTAAAAACAAAAGCTCTGAAGGTTGGGAATTCAAAGATCAAGGTGATGCCTGGTGAGGGCCTATTTCCTGGTTTGTAGATGACACCTTATTGTGTCCTTGAAAGAAGGAAGGTAGTTTTCTGATACCTTTCTTATAAGGGCAGTGAACTACTTCATGAATCGCCTCCCAATGTACCCATCTCCTAATACCATCATATTGGTGATTAGGTTTTAAGATATGGATTTGAGGCAGGGGGCCTATTTAGACTATAGCTGGTGGACTACACTAATTTCAGTTTACTTCCACTGTACTTTGTGTGCTGCTATAGTCACCCACAGGAAAAAAAAAATCAACCATACTCAAAATTCAGTTATATTTCAAGAGTTGCAAAATACCACATATGCACCAAGAGTGTCAAGGTTTATTACTCACATAATGAGGCTTTCTAGGAATTGCAGGGCAGAACTCCCCAAGCAGGTCTAAAAACCTCTTGAGAGACTAGGGGAGAAGATTTGGGTGTTTTTTTTCATAGCATAAAGCTTGGGTAAAAATTCCCACACAGGGGACTAGGATTATATGGTTTGAATTTCCTATTGGCACCAAAATAAGGAACACCCAGGCTTTCTTATATCTTGCCCAGATGTGGTACAACAAATTAGGGATTGGGCTTGAAAGTTGTCAATAGTAACACATCAAAAATGCAATCATACTCTGTATTACTTAGATCTAGTTGTTTGCCTGTGTACTTGTTTACCTCCAACTAACAGAATAGAATAGTTGTCATACATTTATACACTTTGAAAATGATTATAGTGGACATTGAAGTTGCATTCCCAACACTTATTCTACTCTTCTCATGTTGTGCAGCACACTCCTGAGAAGTTTTGGGGAAATTAACCTCACTTTGGTCTCTAAATATACTGCAACCGAGACGATCTGATCCCAACCTAGCTTGTTCTCTGACCAAAAGAAATTGTTTAGGATTAGGCAAATCAACACCAATCACAAGACTTTAACCTCAGAATTGTGAAGTATGACTCCTTTTCTCTACCTTGAAGTGAATAAGAATGCATGTGGTCCTTACTGCTGAGAGCAGTCATCTTGTGACCAAGAAAATGAAAGAGAAATGGAGCTTGAACCCTGATCAAATAAACAAAGGTTCCTGACTGTATATAGGCAAAAGGATATCAACATAAACTGTGAAAGTTTTAAATAAGCACTTTTCTGCTCCTTCCTTTCCATCTTTTGGATTCTTCAATTGTGTAAGCCTTAAATGAAACCAGTGAATAGTTTGATTTTTTTTTAATGTTCCTCACTGGTACTGAATGTTGGCCAAGTCTCTTTGAATTTGCTGTTATTATACTATATCTCAAAATATTTTAGTGTGCATATGTTAGTCAGCTTTCCATCATTGTGATTAAATGCCTGAGAAAGTTTACCTAAAAGGAGAAAAGTTTCATTTTGGCTTATAGTTTCAAAGGTGTTGGTCCGTAATCAGTTGGCTCCATTGTTTTGGAGCCTATAATGAGGTAGAAGAACATCAATCAGGGCAGGGAGCATGTGGTGGAAGAGGCTTGTTCACCTCATGGCAGGGGAGATTCAAAGAGAGAGACCGAAAGGGCACACCCAGTGGCCTAATTTCCTTCCACCAGGACCCACCTACTAAAGGTTCTACCACCTCCCAATAATGCCTAACTGAAGACCAATCCATTAACAAATAGGCCTTTGAAGGACATTCCAGATTCAAATTATAACAGTACATATTGTGATATTAATGTGTACATGTATGTTATTAAATTTACCTTATCCTATGATTTGTCATCAGTTGTTACACTGATGTGTGACAATTCACATCAGAATTCATACTCTGGAAGTATTCATCTGGTATTTGATCATAAAGGCTATACTCGAAAAGAAGCCATTTAACTGTTGATGTGCTTTTAATTATTTCTCATTAACACCTAAGACCTTGCTAATCAACAAAATAAAATTTGGGGGCGATTAGTGATTTTTTAAATTAGCATATAGATGTTATAATTTTACCCCCATTGATGAAGCAGTATTATTCCCAATACATACATTGAGTAAACTATTCCAAAGACATTTTGTAATTTGTATGATCAAGTGTCCTGCAGGGGTTCAGATCCTTGAAAACAGATTCTGGATCCTGACAAGTGAAAGAAGATGCAAAACTTAGTTAGAATAGTAGACATGCTTTATTTGGAGATAGCTGCAGCTCCCCCAATCTTTGCAATAAACCCTTTTTAATGTGCTGGCCAAAGAAGTCCCAGTGCCAACAGGTTATATAAGTGAATACATGCTCACAAGCAGATATTTATGAACTTTATCTTATCCTTATCAGAGGATAAGGTAAATTTAATAGCACACATGTATACATTAAGCATATGCTAAATCAGGATATTTTTTAAGTTGTTGATAGATCTTTATTTATTTATTTATTATTTATTTATATGTAGTGCTGAGAATCGAACCCAGTGCCTCACACATGCCAGGCAAGTGCGCTACCACTGAGCCCCAGCCCCAACCCTGAATCAGGGTATTTATAACCTTGACTATATTCTAAAACAATAAATGGTGAGGGAGTTTAACTATAGCCATCTTGGGCCTCTCCAATACCAAAGTTGTAAAAAGGCAGAAAATCCTGTAGCCTACACATTTAGGAATAGCAACCTTCAGATTTCAAACCCAAATGTCTACAGGTTCAATTATCTTAACATGTTGTTATAGTTTAAATATGAGGTGTTCCCCAAAAGCTCATATGTGAGATCATGCAAGAAAATTTAGAAGTGAAATGATTGGGTTATGAGAATCTCAACTTAATCAGTGAATTAATCCTCAATAGGGATTAACTGTAGATAGATTAATCCTCAATAGTGATAACTGTAGATAGGTAGAGTGTGGCCAGGGGATATGTCTATGAGGTCTATATTTTGTCCTTGTTGAGCAGATATTTCTTTCTCTCCCTCTCTCCTCTCTCTCTCTCTCTCTCTCTCTCTCTCTCTCTCTCTCTCTCTCTCTCTCCTTTCTGATCATCATGTTCTGAGCCTTCCACCATGATGTCCTGCCTCACCTTGAGCCCTGAGGAATAGAATGACCTATCTATGGACTGAGCCCTCTGAGACCCTGAGCCCCCAAATAAACTTTTCCTCCTCTAATTGTTCTTGTCAGGTCTTTTGGTCACAGCAGCAAAGAAGATGATTAAAGCACATGTCAAAGATGGGAAAGTTCAGTGCTTTGCTTAACTAAATGGAGACTCATGCTTATTTATTATGGAGATAACTAGAAACACTATGCCCATTATTAAGACAAGGAATAAATTATGTGGGCCTTTCACTGTCCCCAGGAATCCATCTTTGAAATATGCCCAATGCAGTTACCATAAAACTGAGATCTCTAGATGAGCCATTAAACTAAATTAAAATTGGCAGAATATGAAAGTGTATGAAGAAACAGAAATTCCAAGATATATTTCCAGTCTAAGGACGAAACAAACATAGACATGATCTCTGATCTTGGTTACTTACCTATGGAAGTAAGAAGTAACTAGATCTAAGACCTAATATTCAAGGGGAAATGTGTTCTTAAATAAGCCTCAAACCTGACTGATAATCGAATGGGACTATTTAATTTTAGGAGTATCCTCAGACATGAGCTACCAAAATGGGGTAACCTGAAAAGAGCATCTTCACCAATAACCATCTCTAATGGGACAACAGTAAGTAACTTCCCAAAGAACACACGCCAGTGCCAGCCAGAAGTCCTCACTCTTCCTGCCCATAGAATATGACAAGGAGCAGTAACCACTGTGTGATATTTCCACACATCCTCTTTTTACTGAGAGTTTTTATTTCAGTCATTTTGACCTTGATTTTCCATTGAATTTTGCTTTTATTGGGAGTAGATGCTTGTCCATACGCTATTGGTGGCTAGACCATAAGGTACTCCAGATGCACCTAACAAAATTAGAAGTGGTGGATACAACAGAGAGAGAGGGGGGGGGGGAGTATGAATGTGCTAGTTAACAGTGGTTGAGCAGCAAAATGGTAAATTACAGAGGACCTGGCAGTTATTATCCAACACTCATTTCACCCTTGCCTGCTTGTTTAGTATCCAGGTGAGATGCTAAACCACCACTTTTTCAAGGTAAGTACTGATTGGTCTAAGCCAGAATAAGATATCCTGACCTCCTTGCCACAATTGTCCAGAGACAAAAACCCAGTCCTAAGCCAATCAGATCCCTACCCTAATCACAAAATTATTTTAGGGCCCATACATTAAGTACAAAGCTCAGTACAATAGTTCAGTGGTTATTGGGAGGAATTTTCTCTTTTCCATAATATATATGAAGAAGGATAAAACTACTTTTGCTTTTAATAACTAAATTGCAACCATGAAGGAAAGCAGTCTAAGGACAAAACAAATATAGAGCATAAAACCAAATCTGATATAATTTAGAGAAATGGAGGTGATCAAATCAGTTCTAAAGTTTCCTTTACTTCCAAGGGGCTTTCATTTATGTGAGCAAGTCCTATTTATTATTTTTTAATTATTTTTGTAGTTGTAGATGTATAGCCAATTTATTATTGAATCCAGTTTGAATTAGGTTCTCTGTTACCTGCAATCTTAAGTGCTATTAACAATAATAGTATTTCATATATTGATTTGTATTATTGTACATAGTTTACATAAAAAATAAACTGTGGAATTTTAAAACAAGCCCCCATGTGGTCCTTTCTCCAGTAAGATCTCTTATGAATTATGTGCCATGTGTAAGTTGTCTATGAAATCTCCAGTAGAGAAGGGATACATGATCCCTAATGTCTCACTCTCTTATAAATTGTCACTGGTTGCCATTTGGGTTTACATAGTTTAGATTACTTATAACTGGACAAGAATCTCTCCTTTAATATCTGAGAAATGTGAATTGCTTCTATTACCTATTAGACAAAAGAAAGCCCAAGTCAGAAAAAGAAGAGAAACCGTGATTGCATTCACATACTTATTATGGTAAATTAATAAAAAATTATTTTCATGGTCAGTTGTCTTTAACTATGATCTCTGAATAATAACTCAAAAAGCAGTGACAGTAGATAGAAAGCATCTGTCCAACTCTATTTCTTTTACTCTTTATTATATTCTTTAAAGACTAAACCTGTATATCAGTGGAACTAAACTTTGTAAAAAATCAAGGCTGACTTTTTTTTTATTCTGGGTGAATTTTGACACCTAAATTATTCACATAATTTCAAGTAATTAATTAAATTTCATGTATCTCATGCATCTTACTGTTAAATCCTACATTTTGTGATGCATACTGGGAAATCAAAAATCGGGTTAGGTTTTACATCCTTATTAAACTATTATATTGCATCTTTGGAAGTGACTCCACCACTTTTGCACATGTAGCAAGCAATACTCTGGGCACAAAGCCATACAGAACTGCTGCAACTAAGATAAATTGAGTTTGAGCTAAACTTTTTCAAAATTTTTGGTGCACCACAAAATTAACACATCATGAGAAAACTCTGAAGTTTGAAAAATGGAGTTTGAAAGAACATGGTTGAACCCCAAGCAACAATCCCATGAGAGTTTGATCTCTTTTAAGTTAACCAGAAAAAGCAAAGTATTATATGTGAACAGTAGAAGTCCCTTCTGTTTGTTCCTCTTTCTTTAGGTCTTGGATTTTTAAATAATCTAATGATAAAAGACAATTATGCCTTTATGTCAAACTTTAGACTTGCATAGAAAAAGAAGTCCTCTAAACATCTGAAAGAAACGTATTACTATTGGGTACCAACTCTGCCTGCATATTTTTTTATGTTGTCAATTCAGAAGTACTTGATTTACAGTTTAAAACATAAATAAAAATGTAATCAAAAATGTTCTTCCATAAGAGTTTTATAATTTTGAAAATATTGTTATAGAGACATAAAGTTACAGACTGTTTCAAGCCTGCAGTTCTAAATCTACTTCTAGTAATAAGAAACACCCTCTGCCTTTTTGATAAGAAAGAGGATTTCACTAAGAACTACAACAATGGGATCCAACATGGCCACCGGCGAGGAAGCAGCGATTCCAATGTCGCCACATGAACGGGATCAGAAAGACCCATTGGAACAGCGGCAGTCTACCTACTGAGGAACTTCTAGCAAAATTCCGTTAAGAGGGGACCTGCCGGGAATTGGTAGGTTTATTAGAAGTGTCAGTTTGTCCCAGACAAGTGGATCTTGGCCGGCCACGCGGGCGCGGAGGTCCAGTCCCACAGCCACCAGCCGCCTCTGCAAGCGGCCGGCGGCCCAGAGCGGTGCGGCCCGCCCAAACCCGCAGACGGCACCCGCCATCCCACCGTCCCGGGGAGGCCCTGCTCTCGCTCTGCGAACGGCCACCACGCCTGCTAGGCTCGTAGCCACGCGGCCGCAGCTGCCTGGCTCTACAGGCGGCCCCCCGGCGGGTGCAGAGGTACAATCCCGCGGCCACCAGCTGCTTCAGAAAGCGGCCGGTGGCCCTGAGCGGCGCGGCCAGCCCGAACCCGCAGACAGCACCCGCCATTCCGCCGTCCCGGGAGGCCCCGCTCTCGCTCAGCGAATGGCCACCCCGCCCGCCCGGATCTTAGCCACGCGGCCGCAGCTGCCCGGCTCTACAGGCAGCCCCCAGCGGCCCTGTCGCAGCGAGAAGTGTCCCCGCCTGGCCCAGCAGACAGCCCGTGCCCTCCCAGCTCTACTAACAGCCCCGCCCACCCGGCGAACGGCTCCCCCCACCCCCGAGACAGCGTGAAGGGAATCTAACCAACCCTTTACGAAATAGCGAACTGGGAACTAAAACCAGAGATTGTGTCAGACCAGAGACAAGCCAGTTCCACCCCTCCCTTCAGACACTCCGGCAAGGAGCCAGGGGCCCGAAATAGCAGAGAGGGGAAGTCACCAAAGTTCGGCCAAAGAGATTCCTTCCCAGCGGAATCTACTTTAGCAGGTGTGTGACTCCCACCCACACCAGATACAAACAACCGGGAAACTTCAAAATCTCTCCGTGGACGTGACCGTAAGGGCCAAAGGACTCTCGACCCCCAACTCCCCCTACTGCCAGTGACGAGGGTGTGACTGTAGGGGCAGAGGGAAGCAGAGAAGACTCCCCACCCCCAAATCCCCCAATCCCGAACTGAGAGGGTGTGACGGTAGGGGCAGAGGGAAACAGAGGACACTCCAGACCCCCAACTCCTCCTACCGCCAGCAGTGTGGTTGTGACTGTAGGGGCTGAGGGAAGTAGAGGGGATCCTCGACCCCCCAACTCCTATTACCACCAGCAGCGACACCAATGGTCTTAGCTGCCAGATTCCGAAGGTGTGCCCACCAAAGGGGTCCGGAAAAATTAAACAATTGACTCCCAGACCACAGCTCCACAGCACTGGGGCTTAGATGAATGACAGCGAGAGTGCTCAGTAGTTAGGGAAATAGAGCACTCGGTGGGGCTGAAAGTGTAACCAAATCCTTGGGGAACTGCCTCCGGTGAGCAGGACCTGGCTGGCTGGCAAGAGGAAGGGGAGGAGGGGCCGTAGAAGTGAAATGGCTCTGGACCAACAGGATTGAGAGACTCCCATGAACCGCCTTACAGGGATTGCTGTTGACACATTGAGGGCAAAACTCAGCCCAGAGGGCACAGCTTTGCCTACGGGAAGAGAAGAAAATGCATCTCTAAGACATAATTTTATTTCCTATTTCATTTTAATTTTTTCTCTCCCTTTTCCCTCTCTCTCTCCCCTTCCAAGTTTTACTGCTCTTCCCATTCTCCTCTATGCTATCTATCTCCCTCTCCTTCTTTCTTTTCAAGAGCACCTACCTTCCCCTTCCCCCCAACTTTCATCCCAAGCATTACGTCCTCCATTTCGCGTAACTGTCTAAATACAAATAGGTGTGCGCCCTCCCCCCGCGCCTGCAAGGTAGCCGGACCTGCAACCCACCAGCAGGTCAGGCCCAGCAACCTGAGAGTGGCAGAGCCGCCCCACGCACCAGCAAGGTAGGCACACCTGCTACCAACCAGCAGAAAAGGCCCAGCAGCCTGCCGATGTGGTAGGCACAGTGCCCCAATTGGAGGAGGAGCAGAGCCCCTGCCCACGCCTGCGCGGGAGACTTTGCAACTATACAAGAGTAATACAAATATATAGGGGGAAAATTCAATAACACAACAGTCTCAGTAAGCAGAAAGAAACGCGAACAGTATGAAGAGACAAGGAAAGAAAGGACCACAAGCAATGCAGGTCAACTCAACGTTAGAAGAGGTAATATCTGCAGCAGATGGAATGTCAGATAAAGAATTCAGGAGATACATGCTTCAGATGATCTGGAGTCTCAAGGAAGACATTAGACAGCTAAATCAGACAATGAAAGATCTCTTCAACAATGAAATACATAAACAAATCCAGGAAGCAAAAGATCAACTATACAGGGAGATAGAGGTTATAAAAAACAAACAGAAATCCTAGAAAGGCAGGAATCAATAAACCAACTTAAAAACTCAATTGAGAATACGACCAGCAGAGTAGAACACTTAGAAGATAGAACATCAGACAATGAAGACAAAGTATTTCAACTTGAAAAGAACATAGACAGCTCAGCAAGACTGTTAAGAAACCATGAGCAAAACATCCAAGAAATATGGGATAACATTAAAAGACCAAACTTAAGAGTCATTGGGATACAGGAAGGCACAGAGCTCCAAACCAAAGGAATGAGCAATCTATTCAACGAAATAATTTGAGAAAACTTCCCAGACTTGAAGAACGAGACAGAATCCCAAATCCTAGAAGCCTACAGGACGCCGAATGTGCATAATCATAAGAGATCCACACCTAGACACATTATAATGAAGATGCCCAACATACAGAATAAGGAGAGAATTTTAAAAGCTACAAGAGAAAGGAAGCAGATTACATTTAGGGGTAAACCAATCAGGATAACAGCTGATCTCTCAACACAGACTCTGAAAGCTAGAAGATCCTGGAATAACATATTTCAAACACTGAAAGAAAATGGGTTCCAACCAAGAATTGTGTATCCAGCAAAATTAAGCTTCAAGATGGAAGATGAAATTGAAACCTTCCACGATAAACAAAAGTTAAAAGAATTTGCAGCTAGAAAACCATCTCTCAAAAAAATCCTCAGCAAAACATTACAGGAAGAGGAAATGGAAAATAACAATGAAAACCAACAATGGGAGGTAGGACAGTAAAGGGGGGAAAAT
This sequence comes from Spermophilus citellus, assembly GCF_964194105.1. Lineage (NCBI taxonomy): Eukaryota > Metazoa > Chordata > Mammalia > Rodentia > Sciuridae > Spermophilus > Spermophilus citellus. Next base: position 53,347,675 of record NC_138197.1, on the reverse strand, counting down.
AATCAAAGAGAAAAACAAACCATATTCAGTAACATAAATAAACAAATATGGCTGGAAGGATAACCCATATCTCAATAATAACCCTAAATGTTAATGGCTTAAACTCACCAATTAAGAGACATAGGCTAGTAGAATGGATCACAAAACATGACCCAACAATATGCTGCCTACAGGAGATGCATTTGATGGGAAAAGACATACATAGACTGAAGGTGAAAGGTTGGGAAAAATCATATCACTCATATGGACTGCGGAAACAAGCAGGAGTGTCCATACTCATATCTAATAAAATAGATTTCAAGCCAAAGTTAATCAAAAGGGATAAAGAGGGACACTACATACTGCTCAAGGGAACCATATACCAACAAGACATAACAATCATAAATATATATGCCCCAAACAATGGTGCAGCTATGTTCATCAAGCAAACTCTTCTCAAGTTCAAGAGTCTAATAGACCACCATACAATAATCATGGGAGACTTCAACACACCTCTCTCACCACTGGACAGATCTTCCAAACAAAAGTTGAATAAGGAAACTATAGAACTCAATAACACAATTAACAACCTAGACTTAATTGACATATATAGAATATACCACCCAACATCAAGCAGTTACACTTTTTTCTCAGCAGCACATGGATCCTTCTCAAAAATAGATCATATATTATGTCACAGGGCAACTCTTAGACAATATAAAGGAGTAGAGATAATACCATGCATCTTATCTGACCATAATGGAATGAAATTGAAAATCAACGATAAAAGAAGGAAGGAAAAATCATGCATCACTTGGAGAATGAACAATAGGTTACTGAATGATCAATGGGTTATAGAAGACATTAAGGAGGAAATTAAAAAATTCTTAGAGATAAATGAAAACACAGACACAACATATCGGAATCTATGGGACACATTGAAAGCAGTTCCAAGAGGAAAATTCATTGCATGGAGTTCATTCCTTAAAAAAAGAAAAAAACAACAAATAAATGATCTCATACTTCATCTCAAAATCCTAGAAAAAGAAGAGCAAAATAACAGCAAAAGAAGTAGAAGGCAAGAAATAAATAAAATCAGAGCTGAAATTAATGAAATCGAAACAAAAGAAACAATTGAAAAAATTGATAAAACTAAAAGTTGGTTCTTTGAAAAAATAAATAAGATCGACAGACCCTTAGCCATGCTAACGAAGAGAAGAAGAGAGAGAACTCAAATTACTAGCATACAGGATGAAAAAGGCAATATCACAACAGACACTTCAGAAATACAGAAGATAATCAGAAATTATTTTGAATCCTTATACTCCAATAAAATAGAAGATAGTGAAGGCATCGATAAATTTCTTAAGTCATAAGATCTGCCCAGATTGAGACAGGACCAATATCAATTGAGGAAATAGAAGAAACCATCAAAAGATTACCAACTAAGAAAAGCCCAGGACTGGATGGGTATACAGCAGAGTTTTACAAAACCTTTAAAGAGGAACTGATACCAATACTTTTCAAGCTATTTCAGGAAATAGAAAAAAAGGGAGAACTTCCAAATTCATTCTACGAGGCCAACATCACCCTGATTACTAAACCAGACAAAGACACTTCAAAGAAAGAAAACCACAGACCTATATCTCTAATGAACCTAGACACAAAAATCCTCAATAAAATTCTGGCGAATCGGATACAAAATCATATCAAAAAAATTGTACACCATGATCAAGTAGGATTCATCCCTGGGATGCAAGGCTGGTTCAATATACGGAAATCAATAAATGTTATTCACCACATCAATAGACTTAAAAATAAGAACCATATGATCATCTCGATAGATGCGGAAAAAGCATTCGACAAAGTACAGCATCCCTTTTTGTTCAAAACTCTCGAAAAAATAGGGATAACAGGAACATACCTCAACATTGTAAAAGCAATCTACGCTAAGCCCCAGGCTAGCATCATTCTGAATGGAGAAAAATTGAAGGCATTCCCTCTAAATTCTGGAACAAGACAGGGATGCCCTCTCTCACCACTTCTGTTCAACATAGTTCTCGAAACACTGGCCAGAGCAATTAGACAGATGAAAGAAATTAAAGGCATAAAAATAGGAAAAGAAGAACTTAAATTATCACTATTTGCAGATGACATGATTCTATACCTAGCAGACCCAAAAGGGTCTACAAGGAAACTATTAGAGCTAATAAACGAATTCAGCAAAGTGGCAGGATATAAAATCAACACGCATAAATCAAAGGCATTCCTGTATATCAGCGACAAACCCTCTGAAATGGAAATGAGGACAACCACTCCATTCACAATATCCTCAAAAATAATAGAATACTTGGGAATCAACCTAAAAAAAGAGGTAAAAGACTTATACAATGAAAACTACAGAACCTTAAAGAGAGAAATTGAAGAAGATCTTAGAAAATGGAAAAATATACCCTGTTCATGGATAGGCAGAACTAACATCATCAAAATGGCGATATTACCAAAAGTTCTCTATAGGTTTAATGCAATGCCAATCAAAATCCCAATGGCATTTCTTGTAGAAATAGAGAAAGCAATCATGAAATTCATATGGAAAAATAAAAGACCCAGAATAGCAAAAACAATGCTAAGCAGGAAGTGTGAATCAGGTGGTATAGCGATACCAGACTTTAAACTATACTACAGAGCAATAGTAACAAAAACAGCATGGTATTGGTACCAAAACAGGCGGGTTGACCAATGGTACAGAATAGAGGACACAGAAACCAACCCACAAAACTACAACTTTCTTATATTTGATAAAGGGGATAAAAGCATGCAATGGAGGAAGGATAGCATCTTCAACAAATGGTGTTGGGAAAACTGGAAATCCATATGCAACAAAATGAAACTGAATCCCTTTCTCTCGCCATGCACAAAAGTTAACTCAAAATGGATCAAGGAGCTTGATATCAAATCAGAGACTCTGCGTCTGATAGAAGAAAAAGTTGGCTCCGATCTACATACTGTGGGGTCGGGCTCCAAATTCCTCAATAGGATACCCATAGCACAAGAATTAATATCTAGAATCAACAAATGGGACTTGCTCAAACTAAAAAGTTTTTTTTCTCAGCAAAAGAAACAATAAGAGAGGTAAATAGGGAGCCTACATCATGGGAACAAATCTTACTCCTCACACTTCAGATAGAGCCCTAATATCCAGAGTATATAAAGAACTCAAAAAATTAGACAATAAGATAACAAATAACCCAATCAACAAATGGGCCAAGGACATGAACAGACACTTCTCAGAGGAGGACATACAATTAACCAACAAGTACATGAAAAAATGCTCACCATCGCTAGCAGTCAGAGAAATGCAAATCAAAACCACCCTAAGATATCATCTCACTCCAGTAAGATTGGCAGCCATTATGAAGTCAAACAACAACAAGTGCTGGCGAGGATGTGGGGAAAAGGGTACACTTGTACATTGTTGGTGGGACTGCAAATTGGTGCAACCAATTTGGAAAGCAGTATGGAGATTTCTTGGAAAGCTGGGAATGGAACCACCATTTGATCCAGCTATTCCCCTTCTGGGTCTATTCCCTAAAGACCTAAAAACAGCATGCTACAGGGACACTGCTACATCGATGTTCATAGCAGTACAATTCCCAATATTAAGACTGTGGAAGCAACCTAGATGCCCTTCAATAGACGAATGGATAAAAAAAAAATGTGGCATTTATACACAATGGAGTATTACTCTGCATTAAAAAATGACAAAATTATAGAATTTGGGTGGAAATGGATGGCATTAGAGCAGATTATGCTAAGTGAAGCTAGCCAATCCCTAAAAAACAAATACCAAATGTCTTCTTTGATATAAGGAGAGTAACTAAGAACAGAGTAGGGAAGAAGAGCATGAGAAGATGACTAACATTAAACAGGGATGAGAGGTGGGAGGGACAGGGAGAGAGAAGGGAAATTGCTTGGAAATGGAAGGAGACCCTTAGGGTTATACAAAATTACATACAAGAGGAAGTGAGGGGAAAGGGAAAAATAATACAAGGGGGAGAAATGAATTACAGTAGAGCGGGTAGAGAGAGAAGATGGGAGGGGAGGGGAGGGGAGGGGGGATAGTAGAGGATAGGAAAGGCAGCAGAATACAACAGACATGAGTATGTCAATATGTAAATCAGTGGAAGTGTAACTGATATGACTCTGCAACCTGTATACGGGGTAAAAATGGGAGTTCATAACCCACTTGAATCAAAGTGTGAAATATGATATATCAAGAACTATGTAATGTTTTGAACAACCAATAAAAAAAGAACTACAACAATGTTTTGTCTATTAGTCATATTATAAATTTTTGTTTTATTTCTTTACATTTATCAGAATCTTTAGTTAAGATCTATTTCTTAACTAAAGACACATATATGATATTTTGCCTGATAATTTTCTACTTTCTAGGAAAATGCTAAGAATATTTTGTTCCCAGTGCTGAGAGTCAAATTCAGGACCTCAAACAAACCAGGCAACTGTTCTACCACTTGCTGGACCCCAGCCACAAATGCTAAAACTTCTTGATCACCATGTGATTACCTCTTGCATTGACAGTATTCCCCCAATTTCATAATAAAAGTAGTTATTGTTAGCAATCTTTAGTGGCATTAATATGCCTTATAATCACTACATATAAGTAAAAGATATATATGTATATCTAATAATTGAAATGCATATATGTTAATATATTTGTATTCTCTAAATTTTATACATATATATAATATGTAGTTGGAAGATATATAGATATAGCTAGATATATATATATATATATATATATATATATATATATATATATATATATATGTCCCAGTTATTTTTTAAAAAATATTTTTTCATTGTAGATGGACACAATACTTTTATTTTATTTATTTGTTTGTATGTGGTACTGAGGATCAAACCCATTGCCTCACACATGCTAGGCAAGTGCTCTACCACTGAGCCACAACTCCAGCCCAGTGTTTCAATTATTTTTATTCCCTAAAATATACATATGCTTGAGATTGGAAGTCCCTGTAGGTAAAGAAATTCATTTTCCTATAAGCCTTAATAAATGTATTCTCTCCTGATTCTCTGACTTTTTCAGACTATAGTTTATCAAATTCACAATCCCTTTCCTTCCCCCTTAACTTCAGTATAGCAGTTCTGCAAGTTTCTGTCCGTTATTCTTTCCCTACTCAGATTTAGCTCTCTGTGAATAATATTTTCCATTAACTACAAATGATACTCCTTAATTTAAATAATTCTGAAAACACTAGTTATCTTCTACATAAAATCTTCTTTCTCAATCTTTATTCATTCATTCTAAACGCCCACCCAAAACTCATTACCATATGCAGCTTTGATAGTCCAATGAAGGTTTTATTTTAACTCTCTAGCCCAGAATTATCTTTTGAGCTCAGAATAGATTTTACAGCTGTCTATTAGTATGTACCTAGATATCCCACATTGAATTAAAACATTCATGTTCCAGAACTAACTCATCATCTGTCCTCTACAAAACCTATCCACCCTCCTTGTTCAATTGATTTGTAAGCACCTGCATTAGTAAGGACACTAATTTCAGCTCCTTAAACAAAAATAAAAATAATTGTACCTTTAACAAGATAAAACCTTATTTCTATCTCACATTAAAGCATAAGCATGGACAACCCAGGGCTGATATTATGGCTCCATGGAGATGCAAACCAACCTCCTTATATGTTGTTTTCCAATTTTCAAAACATGGCTTCCTTCCCAGGGTCATCATATTGACATTCAAACTAGCAGGAAAAGGGAAAGGGGGAAATGAAGTGTGTGTCTCTCATTTTTAAAACCAGGACACGTATTTCACTTACGCTCACATCCCATTGGCCAGAATATTGCCACATATCTCTAGTTACAAGAGAAGTTGGCAATGTCCTCTTTAACAGAGCAGTTTTGTAATCTATTTAATCTCAGGGATTCTATTACAGAGGAAGGGGGTGATATTTTCTGGGGAATAACTGAGAGTTTTTTTTCATATCCAGTTAATATAAAGATCAGTCTCCTTCCTCTACTTCTCTGGTTTGCATTCACCAAACCAACGGCCACATACCTTGTACCTAAGGCCATGCTAGTCATTCTAACAAAATGAATTCATTAACAGAGACACCACATCTAGCAGAGTAGCTATCAATGAAGAGAACTACTTGGTTGAGTTTGAGACAGTCTCTATTCATTCCTCAGTATCCATCCAATACTGCAAGAATTATACTAGTGAATCAAAGGGAAATATGGAATTCAGAAAATTAAATGAGACTACCACCTCTGTACCCTTAAGTACAGAGTTAGCACACTTTTTCCATAAAGAACAGATAATACTTTAAGTTGTATAGACAAGGTGGTTTCTGTTACAAGTAGTAAACCCCACATGCAAGCTTGAACTTTGGACAGCACTCCACTTTTAGCTGTCTCTCATATGCCCCCACTCTACCCAGAGGACTCTGATATTTTTGGTCTCTTGGTCTCAATGTCAACAAATTGTCCAATTGTTTTTGAAATGTTTGGGTGCACATAACCTGAATAAATGGTTGTTGGTCTTTTTGAAGCAGCACTGTGGGAATTATTATGAGGTATCATAGGGTTCATCTCATGGAAACACAACAACTTCAATGAATGGGTTCCAGATCTGAAAATTGGTTCAAGACCATAAACTTGATGCGGAATCATGACATTTTATTGTGATGGCCACTCTCCATATTCCAGTTACCCATACTCTATTTCTCCTGCTTGTACATGCTGAGTTATTTTGTTGTCACTGCTCATTGAATTTGCCTGTAGGATCACCATTTTTATTAACCTTTCTCATAACACTTTGAGTCAGATTACCAATCTGACCTTGTTGGTCAATAAAATAACTGAAAACCCTTGGCTTCTGGAATTTAAGTGCCATACCTGGCCTCTTTTGTTTCAGGGTTCTAATATTATTACCTTTGCTATCAATAAATCAAGTTCTATAGTGGCCTCTCACTATCATCTCTGATAAAGAGGAGTATCACCCCTCCCTGTATAACTATTGGTATTTCTCAAAAATTATTCAATTATGATCTTGGTAAAATGTTTGTCTTCTGGGCTTTCCTATGGAATGTATTTATCTTACAGTCTTCCAGTGGTACTTGTATATCTATTCCAGCATGCCTATTTTCCTGAGCATGTTACTCACTTCTTCAACTTTCTGCCATGGCAATCGTAGCATGTCAACTTTGATCACTGTTGACAATATATCTTGGTTGGCATTCAAGTTCGGCTGCTATAACAACAAAGTCTTAGGTCTTAGTCTTTGTCCTCAGCTTTCTACAGCTTCCTCTTGCAAGAAATTACATCTTTGTATGTAACCAAAGAGGCCCTCTAACTTTCCTACTTCTTACTCACTCTCACTTATTATTGTCATTATTATTATTATTATTATTATTATTATTATCTTTCTGTACAGTATCAGTCTGCTTAGCAATAATTTAACCCAATCTCATTATCCTTATTCTTCACATATCTCAAATATCTGATTCATTTGGCCAATACACTAGAAGTGAAATTTTTAAATGTTGGAATACTGCCTTGTGCTGTATGTTCCACATACCACAAATGATAAGATTTTCATTGCCAGCAGACAACAAATGACTCAGATCAAAATTCCATCTTATCACTTATCTCTTTGGTACCAGTGCTGATACAAAATATCACAGAGTGTGTTCTCAGGAAGCAGAAGCTGAGACACCGTTTGGGATTCAAGAGGGATGTTAGGGATCAAAACTTTGATAGAAAGGGAAAATGAACGAGGATTGACAGAGAGAGAAGTTGAAAGGAATGCAGACACACAAAAAAATCTCCAAGCCAACATAGCAGCAAGCTCTGGAACAAATAATGTCTGTCAGAGTTATCCTGCATCAAGTTGAAATGTCCAGGCCCTTGTATTTCCACTTCTCTCATTCACATAAGCAGATTGTCCTAGGAAGGGTGGGGCCTTGGAAAGACAACTCTATGCTTAAGCAGACTAGAAGAGGGCGAACAGCTATAGATTTCTGGGTGCACTTCCTGCAGCCACTTAAGGAAATCCTCCTTGAAGAGGAATCTGGTGGCGCTTCTCGCTGTCTGGTACATTGTACCACTTGTAAGTTTCTCCATGGCTGAAGCATTCTCATGTTTGTTTTTGAACATGCTATCTTCTCTTTCAAGCATAATATTCCTCCATTTCTGCTCCAGATAGCTATCCCTGAACAGTCAGCTCCGTTTACCTGAGCTGGAAATCTGGAAATCTCCTGTGAATCGTCCACAATATATTAGTTGCCTATAATCTGAGGAATCATCAAACATTATTTACGCTATTATTATAAACATTCTCAAAGCTATATTATAAAAATTTGCTGATAACCTTTTGCCCAATATATTGTGAACTCCTTTAGGATATGGATTATGTGTTATTTTTGCAATCATGACATCTAAAAAAATGTCTTTCATATAGGAAATACTCTTTCCTCCATGAATGAGAAATCTCCTATGTTTTCATCCTATCCCCTTTTCTATCTCCTATATAAACACTGGACCCCAAAATATTTCCAATTGTATTTTTAACAATTTAAAGTAATGATAGACTGAGCAGTAGCATTGGAATTTATATACCTAATTCAGACTACTTCATATAGATATCACTATATATTCATATATCTTCCTAATAGACATTTTCATCTGTCCCAAGACATCTCAGACTCCATATATCAACATATCTTAAAGGGCCTGCATCATTTTTTCTTCTCCAGTGGCCCTTCTATATTCACTGTCTTCCCTAATGGTGCTTTCTAGTTATCCCCTCTAGAAAACTGAAAGCCTCTATAGAGTTCTTCTTTTGCCTTCATTGTCCATATTCACCAAATCTTAATCACTTAACATTCTAAAAGATAGCAGGTCTATCTTTTCAGTTTTATCCCTAATGTTGATGGACAATTCAAATTTCTGGATACATTTTAAGTGATCACCTCGTCTTCAGACTTTTTCCATTTAACTCGGGAACCTGATATCACTGAGCCACATCCCCACCCCTTTTTAAGTTTTATTTTGAGACAGGATCTCGCTAAGTTGCTGAGACTGGGCTCAAACTTGCAATCTTCCTGCCTCAGCCTCCCGAATAGCTAGGATTACAGGTGTGCACCACAACAACTGGCCAAATAACATCATTCTTAATGGTTAGAAATTCTAAGCTCAGTTGTTAAGATGAGCAATAAGATGAGAATGCCTTTATCACCACTGTTTTCCAAGATCATGATTGAACTCTTAGCTAATGTATTAAAAGAAGAAAAAGGAATAAAAGGGAAGAATGAGATAAAACTGTCTTTGTTTGCAGATGATACAATTTTTTATGTAGAAAATCCCCCCAAATGAAAAAATCTCCTATAACTAAAAAGCAATTATAGCACAGTTGCAGAACACAAGATTAATATACAAAAGCCAATCACTTTCCTATACACCAATGATGAACAAATAGAATTTTAAATTAAAAATATATTACCATTTATATTAGCATCCTCCAAAATGAAATGATGTAGGAATAAATCTAACAAAATATGTGGAATACATATGGGGAAAACTACACAACTCTGAGGAAAGTTATTAAAGAAACCAAATAAATGAAGAGATATTTCATAGTCATAGGTAGTTAGACATGACATTATCAAGATGTTAAGTCTTCCCAAAATGATTTATGGATTCAATATGATCCCAATTGAAATCCCAGTTGGTTGTTTGTGTATATTAACTGACACTATAATGTTTAGATGGAGAGGCATAAGACCAAGAATAACCAACTCAACTGTAAACAAGAATAGAGGACTGACATTTTTAGTTTTAGAGAACTGAAAGCTAGAGTGATCAAGACAGTGTGGTACTGGCAAAAGAATAGACAACAAGATCAATGGGATAGAATAGAAAGTCTAACAACAGACCCACAAAAAAAAAAAAAAAATGCTCAACACAGCCAGGCACTGTGGTGGTGGCATATGCCTATAATCCCTTAGCGAGGCTAAGGCAGGAGGATCAGAGTTCAAAGCCAGCCTCAGCAATGACTAGGCACTTAGCAACTCAGTGAGACCCTGTCCCTAAATAAAATACAAAATAGGGCTGGGGATGTGGCTCAGTGGTTAAATTCCCCTGAGTTTAATTCCTGGTACCAAAAAAAAAAAAAATTGCTCGACAAAATTTTGACAAAGAAGTAAAAGCAATACAGTGGAGCAAAGATATTCCTTTAAAAAATCAAGCAGGAACAGCTAAACATCTTTATGCAAAAACATGAATCTAGTACAGACCTTACCATTATACTCTTATACTCTTCACAAAAATTAATTCAAAATGAATCATATTATGTTAAACATAAAACTCATAGGACATAATGTAATAGAAAAGCTAGATGGTGATAAATTTTTAGATACAACACTAAAGTTATGATTCATGAAAGAAATAATTGATAAGCTGAATGTCATTAAAATTAAAAGTTCGACTATATGAAAGACAATGGCAAGAAAATGAGAAAACAAGTCAGAGACTTGGAGAAAATATTTACAAAAGACACATCTGATATAGGACTATTACCCCCGAAATCCAAAGAACTCTTCAAACTCAACAATAAGAAAACAAACAACCCAATTAAAAAATGGGCAAAATATCTGTACAGACACCTTGTCAAAGACTATATAACAAGCAAGTATATGAAGAGATGTTCAAAATATCATTAATGAATTACAAATTAAACAACAATGAATTATCACCACACTCTTATTAGATATAGCCAAAATCTAAAACACTGACAACAACAAACACTGGCAAGGATTTAGAACAACAGTAACTCTTCCTCATTGCTGGTAGGGATGCAAGATGGTATAGCCACTTTGGAAGACATTTTGTTAGTTTTCATATAAAAGTAAATAAACCTTTATTATATGGTACAGCAGACATATCCTTTTGTAATTATTCTACAGATGGATGTTTGTAGCAGCTTTATTCATAACTGTCAACAGTTAGAAAACACTAAAATGAAATGAATTATCAAACCATGAAAAGACATGGGGGGAAACGTAAATACACATTACTAATTGAAAGAAGCCAATTTGAAAAGAGTCACATACTATGATTCTAACTATGATATTCTGGAAAAGTTTAAGCTGTGGGGGAAAAAAAAAAGATCAGTTTTTGCCAAATGTTAGCAGGTAAAGAAGGAAGAATAGGTAGAGCATGGAAGATTTTTCAGGCAATGAAACTATTTGGTAGGTACTACAATGGTGGAAACATACTATTATGCATTTGTCAAAACCCATAATATGTACAACATCAAAAGTGAACCCTCATGCAAATTATGGGCTTTGTGAGTAAGGCAGTGTCAATGTAGGTTGATCAATTACAAGTTTGTTCTTGTAGTGGGGTCAGAGAGTATATGGGAATTCTCTTAAGTTCTGCTCTATTTTGTGAACCTAAAACAGTATTTTAAAAAATAAAGTATATTAACTTTTTAAAAGTCCTATAAAGTCACATATAGAGATGTCAACATTATAAATGAAGTCACATAAAAATATTCCTTTTAAATTCTATGACTTGGTGACTTGTCTTTCTTGATTTGTATCCATCAAAATAAATTAGATGCAAGAAATAGGAAAATAAAAACTTCATACAATAAATCATAATATTGTATTCACACATGATGCTATTAATTTTCCTATTTCACATGTAAAGATTGAGTCTAGATGCATATTATATATAATAATCTTTAAAGGTTTAAAATAATTTTTTACTAATGTATGATGCCATTAGAAACCAAGAATTTTGCAGTTTGAGAGAACTTAAATATTGATTTATTTAAACTTCTCTCTCAGTTCAGGAATGTATTTTCCTACCTCTAAGCAAAAAAATCAACAGAAGCCAGCAGAAAACCTTCCAGGAAGACTTTCTTAATTGAAAGTAAAATAAAGAAACAATAAGTAAAAGTCAGTTTACTGAGTTTATATGTAAATGGCTTCAGAAAATTGAAAGATTGAGAATTAAGAAAGAATTTAGTTCTAGTACAATTTAAACTTTCAACTATATAATAAAAACATAAGGAAAAATGTATTTCTATTTTTGAAGGTTCTGGATGATAAATCAGTTAGTTGGAACTTGAAGAATCAAAATCTTGATACAAGGAATTTCTTTTTACAAGATTCTCACTCCATTAAATGACAAGAAGCACTTATTCTGTATTTCCACAGGTATTATTTTTCTTTGCTTCAGAAATTTCCACTTAGTTGAAGATCACCTTCCATTATTTATCTCATTCTTACAAAATGTTGTTTCTTGAAGTTAAGAATGGGATTAAAAAAATAATGAATGTACTTATATACAAATAGGAAACTGTTGATTACAAGAGCTAATGAAACCCCTCATTAGACACTGTGCTATTTGTATTCCTTCTAGAATGTGAGATTTGAGCATTTACATGTCTATTCTGGAACTTTTCATTATTGATTTAGCCATGGATGTTATTCAGTCAGGTGGTAATGAATAAATGAGTAATATCACCCAGCAATATGCCAGTTTTAATATGGTCAAAAGCCAGAAATATTTGTGGTCTCTCCAAACCAAACAGTATTTCTAATGTTATTTGGCTTTGTTGTTTGGTTTTTGGCCTTCCCTTTAAGAATAAGAAAGCCCCACGTTTTTATATATGAAATGGGACTTGTTTACGTGAGTGTAGGATAACTTACCATGTTAATTACTGAGAGCCTGGTTTCCTTGAAAACTGTTTTCATGCAATGCTTTGGGTATATTTAAAGATGCAGAGAATGCAGAGGTGGAAATAATAGTTCTATTTTTTTTTTTTTAATGCTTAGTTTAGTAAAACTCATTATAACTATTCTGGATCCAGTTTTGGCTAAGTGAAGAGGAAAATTTCACCAACTGATGGCCGTTTGATGACCTGCATGGAAAGAATTGGTAGACTTAGAAGAGCACACAATTGAGAGAAGTGATCACAGTGCAGAATGTGACATCATTCTTTGGCACCAGCTGGTATCCTGGGTTTGGAGAGTGAATTATGTTCTTAACTCTAAATTTTCCCCTCTAGATTACCCTTCTGGCTCACCAGAGGGCAGTGTGCAGTAATCGGCTCTACTTGTTCCTGCATTGGCTCTCTCCCATGGAAAAACCAAGGTCAAATACGCTGAGTTGATCATTACATACTGTATGCATATTTTGAATTATAATACTGCACCCCCATAAACAAATATAAATATTATAGGTAAATTAAAATTTAAAAAATCACAACTAGGAGACGGGCAAGATAATAAGTTAGCGAAGTTGTTAGCTTCATTGTATCTGTACTCCCTATATATTGAAAAATTAATCAGTCACAACATGAAATATTTGCAATGAGTTTTTGGCAAATTCTGAGTTATAGTTTCAAGTTTATTACAAACATTTTGGGATATTAAACTCATTCTCCCTTTTAGACTTAAAAATGCGTAATATTATCCATGGTGGGTAAGTGGCCCTTTCACATATTTCATATGCTTCACAACTGAATTCTCAGGTATTCACATATTATCAGTAAATATTGACTGAAAAATTAGAATGTTAAATATAACACAATTAAGCACCTATAGATCCTGCTCACAAAGGGTTTGAAATCTGTTAAGGGATTAAAGTGTAAATGAAAAATGAAATACATGATCAAAATTATGAGGAGATACAAATATGGTTTGGGTGTGAGGTGTCCCCCAAGAGCTCACGTGTGAGACAATGCAAGAAGGTTTAGAGGAGAAATGATTGCGTTATAAGAGTCTTAACCAAATCAGTGAATTAATCTCCTGATGGGATTAACTGCGTGGTGACTGAAGGCAGATAGAGCATGGCTGGAGGAGGTGGGTCATTGGGGGCATGCCTTTGAGGTATATAGAGTCTCTGCTTTCTGATCATCATGTGAGCTACTTCCCTCTGCCACACTCTTTCGCCATGATATCTTGCCTCACCTTGAGCACCAAGGAATGGAGTTGGCTGTCTTAGGACTGAGACCTCTGAAACCATGAGCCTTCAAATAAACTTTTCCTCCTCTATGATTGTTCTGGTTAGGTCTTTTAGTCACCACAGAAACAAAACAAAACAAAACAAAACAAAAACCTGACTAAAACAATATAAAGTGCTACAAAAACTCAATATTGAGAAATGAAGTCTTTAGGGGAAGGGGTCAGAACTTGAGCTGAGTCTCAGGTGAGGCAGATATCCTGTGGAGAGTGACAAAAGCAAATCTCGAATAAAGCAAGCATCATGGGTGAGCACAATTAAAGGATGCATAAGCATAGGGGATATGAAAGGTAGCTGTGGGAAATAATGCTAGAGAACTATTTTGAACATATCCTTGAGTGTATTGAGTAGAAGGCATACTCCAAAACCCAAACCAACAAAGTGACGAACTTGTAGAGATTAAGGATTCATATTGGGAATTATATGCTTGATATATATATATATATATATATATATATATATATATATATATATATATATATACACACACACACACACACACACACACACACACACACACACATGCTCGGGACAGAACTCAAAGGTAGGGAGCACAATTGAAAGGCTAATTTTAATAATCTTGCAGGCTCTGGAATTGAAAAAGCAAGCAAGCAAGAGATTCTGTAAAGGCAGAATTGGTCCTAGTAGTGATTCTGAGAAAAGAAGTCAAAGCATAGCCTGACGTTCTGAGTTAATATAGAAAGATGATGACCTTATTCATTGACATCAGGATAAAAAGAAGCAGGTTTAGGAGAGAAATTGAAAGTTTATCAAATCCTATGCAAAAATCTATATGAATGTCGTTGCTTATTTTTTGGTTTTTTTTCCCAAATTAATTCAGATGATTTTGGAAGTATCATTACTCTTGATATGCAAACATGTTACTCAAACGACATTTTTTTAATGTAAAACATTTCAATGGATTGTCAAATATACATAGTGATTAGAATTCTCTAAATATCACTTATAAAAATTGGTATATCAAACAACATATTTTTGTATTTAAAATGTTTAAAATTTTTAAATGTGAAATCAAAGAGGAGTATATTGTGGACTCAAGATTGACAGACTTAAATGATAGCATCTCAATAAAGAAGAGGAGCTGCAGATGTTCTCCCACACTGAAGAAAATAAAGATTGCTACATTTTATTGTTAGAAAAAAATAAGAATACTCTAATTTTAGCAAATAATGAATTTCTGCTAAACACAAAGATAATGATTGTAACCTTCCTCCAATGCAACCATGTTCTATGCATTTTTTTCTAATAGAAAAAAATGACACTTTACAAAAATTAATAATAATCTTATTGAAAAAATTAAAAAGAATATGACTTGTTTAATATTTTAAGCATCTTTTATATACCAACTGAAAAAGGCCAGTGATGGAGTCCCTTTTGCTCAAACACATTGTAACATTCTTCCCCAACTTGTTTGACAGTTATGAAACCCAGAGACCAAGCTGTGAAAGAAACTCTTCCAGCTGAAGCATCTGCTTTTGTGGCAAATTTTTCCAATCAATCATATTGGAAGTTTTGGAGTCGCCTTGAGTTCATCTGTTGGTTTTTCTTCTCAAATTAAGTAAATGATATCATAAGTGGCATGGACTTATTTCTTGGCCATTGGGGATAAAAATCAAATAGTAAGTTTTCCCCACTGGAATTCCAGAATCCTACTTTCTTGATCCTTAAAACATTAATCAAATAGTTCTTGTTCGTGCTTGCGAACCCTATAGCTTGAAATTATTTTTCCATTTTAGCCACAGAGGAGCCTTCTACATATCAATTAAGTCATTTTCAACTTACCCTCATATCTATGTAGCTAATTAGAACAAAAATTGCCTCTTAACGGGCTATTGTAATTGCTATTTTGTTATATGTGTTGGCAAACTAAAATTGAAAGCCATTATACAATTTATCAACAACACTTTGCTTGGTCATCTGTATGTGCTAACATAATACAGGAAACCCTCAAGAATTCAGCACCATTAGGACATCAGGTGAACTTCTAGAAAACGAGACCACCACACTGCCTGTGAGAGACTCCATCTCTTGTGAATATACCATCCTGTAATGTAAGTGATTGAAGGGGAAGGATGGTGTCAACTTCAGAAAATGCTCTAAACACACCAGTCCTTTAGGAAACAAGGAAGGAGTGGAAAAGTCAACTGTACCAAGGCTTCTGGTAGAAGGAAAGTCCACGATTATTGGCTGGTATTCTGCTAAAAGGGGAACAGAGAGCACCAGGTAAGTGACATTATAGTTATTATCCAGAATCAGAAACCATACAGAATTAAAAATCTCTCTAATATATCTTTATGAATTGATTTATGCACTTACTCATATTTTAATTGTGGTAAAATTACATACATAAATTTTATCATCTTAGCCATTTCTAAGTGTACACTTCAGTGGCATTTACCATCATTCCCATTCACATCCATCATCACTATCTGCCTCTGGAAGCTCTCTTCATTGCAGAATTTAAACTCTGTATCTATTAAATAACTCTGTTGCCCTCCTCCTGCTGCCTCCTGCAGCCATCATTCTCCTCTTGGTCTCTCAGTTTGACTACTATATATACTTTAGGGAAGTGGAATCATAATCACATTGTATTTGTGTGACTGGTTTATTTTACTTAGCATAATATCCTCAAGGTTAATCCATGTTTCAGAATTTCTTTCCTTTTTTAGGACTGAATAATATTCCATTGTGTGTGTATATCATATTTTATTTATTCATAATCTATTAATTAGTGTACTTTTGGGCTGCTTAAACCTTTCAACTATTGTGAATAATGCTTCTATGGACATGGATGTACAAATATCTCCAAGATTATTTTGGAATTGCTGAGTCACATGGTTATTCTCTTTCTAATTTATTATAGAACTATCAGACTGTTTTTCATAATGGACGCACTATTTCGTATTCCCACCAACAGTACATGTATCTAGTTCACCTCCAACACTTGTTTTTTTTTTCTCTCTCTCTTTTGATAGTAGTCATCCTAGTGAGTATGATGTTATATCTATTTCAGTTTTGATTTTCATTTATCTAATGACTAGTACTGTTGAACATATTTTCATATTCTCAGGGGCCATTGTATATCTTTGGAGAAATAGTTATTCAAGTTCATTGAACATGTTTAAAATTGGGTTCTTTGGATTTTGTTGAATTGCAGGAGTTCTTTATGTATTTAGATATAAATATATCCAGTATATGATTGAAAAGAATTTCTCCCATTCCATGAATTAATTGTCTTTTCACTTTATTGATTGTGTCTTTTAACACAAAAAAGTTTTTAATTTTGATGTAGTTCTATCTATATTTTTTTGATGCCTGTGTTTTTGGTGTCATCTCTAAGAAATCAATGACTTCTCCAAGGTCACAAAGCTTTTCCCTATATCTTTTCTAATTATTTTATAGTTTTAGCTCTTATATTCAGTTATTTGATCTATTTTGAGTTAATTTTTGTATATGATGTAAGCTAAGGTAGGTTCTTTCTTTCTTTCTTTCTTTCTTTCTTTCTTTCTTTCTTTCTTTCTTTCTCTTTTTGTTGTTGTTGTTGCATGTAGATATTCAGTTTTACCAATGTCATTTGTCAAAAAGACTGTTTCTGTTGAATGGTCTTGATATCCTTGCTGAAAATCATTGACTATATATGCAAAGGTTTATTTCACAGCTCTCTATTATGTTCCAATGGTCTATGTGTCTGTCTTTATGAAAGTGCCACAGTTTTGATTGTTGTAGCTTTGTAATAAGTTTTGAAATCAGAAAGTGTAAGACCTACAACTTCATTCTTCTTTTTTGAGATTGTTTTGATTATTTGCAGTTCCTTGAGATTCCATATGATTTTAGGATAGATTGTCTAATTCTGCAAATGAATGAAAAATTGGGGGATTTTGATAAAGATTGCATTAGATGTGTAGATGGCTTCAGGCAATGTTGATATCTTAATATTAAGTCTTCCAATCACACCAATGTATCTTTAAAGTAGAAAATAGCATTTTTTTCTAATTTAAAAGTTCATTTATTGAATGAAAGACATAGTACACATTTTATTTTAGACACTCATAATGGCAAATTATAAGTAATTGGTGAGAAAGGGAGGATTGAAGTGGTTTGTCTATAAAAAATTGAAACACAACCAGTGGAATTTACTAGTCTGTGGCAAAAATAGTAAAAAAAAAAAAAAGAAGAAGAAAAAGAAAAAAAATTAAATCACTTTATTTTTATATTAAATTCCTATGTATACTAGTTCCTGTTTATGCATTTTTAATTATATTTCCATTGATATAACTCTATTTTGGTACCGTAACACACTTGTACTACTATAATGATGTAATTTAATATTTGTATATAAATTATTGATACATTTTTCTCATTAACAATTTAATCTTGCTCATGATTTTTAAGAGCATTACAAATATTTTATCAAGTTTAAACATTCTCATTAGTATTTAATTTAAATCATATTAAATATACAAAATAATTTGGGGGACTCAATACATTCATAATGTTAAATATTCAACATCCAAAAATGTGTTAAATTTTTTCATTTGTTCTCAAAGACTTCTTTTTCTAAATTTTATTGATTTCTTCATTTCTATCTATCTGTTGTTAACTCTGATCATGAGACATAAAAATAATATATACCTACACAGATATACTGTTAAGCTTTTCTACCACAATTTCTGACTGTATACTGCTATTGTATACATAGGAAAACCTTATAGATTTGTATTGGTTTTACTTTTCATACATTTAAGTTTTATAGACTAAAAAAAATCACATCTGCCAATTCTAAATATTTTATTCTTTTTCTATCCTGTAATTGTGCCTTGTTCATGGACTAATGCAGAAACATGTCAACAAATAATAGAGGTATTAATAGGCATCATGTACTGTTTCTGACTTTTGTTGGAATGCCTGTAATGTTTCACCATAAATCACAGTGGAACCCAGTGGAAGATAATATTATCATATTTTAAAAGTGTTTAAAGTGTATTTATTTATTTATCAGTTTATTATGGATTTTAGTTTTCTTTTCCTTTTTTAAAAATAACTTTGTTTTGTTTATTATTTGGTGCTGAGAATTGAACCCAGTTCCTCACACGTGCTAGGCAAGCTCTCTACCACTGAGTCACAAACCTAGCTCTGGTTTTAGTTGTTGATTAAGGGTTGAATGATGAATTTTTTTATTCAATATAATTTCTGTGCTGTATCAATTGGGGATCAGACAGGAAAAGAGAAACTACTCCCAGTAATCCACATAGAAAGAATTTGTTATAGTAATTACAAACTCATACAATACTGGAAGACCTGGAGAAACAAAGGCCAGGGAGTTCATGACTCAAGAGCTCAGCCTGTACCACCACAGCAGGTACACTCAAGAAATCTTGTGAAAACCACTGTGACTCTCATGTTTGCTCCTTTGTCAGTTTGAAGGTGCCTCCAGATGCAAATGGCCTCTCCTTTTCCTGGGACCTATAAAGCTCATTATGGATGAATGCTTCTAATTGACTTATTTTAACCAGGAATAGTGGCCCTTGGCTTCTCCTCTGCCAAACCAAGAGACCATAGAAGGGAGCAGAAGTGATCCTAAATGAACAATTATCCAGCCAAATTATTAGTTATTGAGATGAGCATATAGTTTTCTTTTAATATGATAAATATGATAAATTTTAAAAATACTAATACCTACATATATTAGAATTAAAATTTCAAATTTCAAGACAAAATGGGTTTTTAAATATCAAGGTATATTTGAAATAGAATTCATGTTATCTTGGTATACTTTCTAATACATTTGATTTATTAAAACTTTTTTTTATTTAATTTGGTATTTTATGAGAGAATTTTATTATTTGTCTGATTTTGGTACCAAGATTATACTTGCTTTATAAAATAAACTTTCAAGGTTCTTTTTTCTGTATTCTTAAAGAAATTGAGTTTATCATATAAAAATGATCTGCTAAGCTGGGTGTGTTAGTGCACGCCTATAATCCCAGTGATTCAGGAGGCTGATGCAAGGAGGAACCCAAGTTTGAGACCATTCTAGGCAACTTAATGAGACATCATTCCCAAATGAAAAACTAAAAGGGCTAGGGGTATAGCTCCCTGGTAGAGAGCCCCTGGTTTCAATCCGATCAGTAATGAAAAAAAAATTATCTGTTGTTTGGTAATTAGAAATAACTGAGGGGCTGGGGATGTGGCTCAAGTGGTAGCACGCTCGCCTGGCATGCGTGCGGCCCGGGTTCGATCCTCAGCACCACATACCAACAAAGATGTTGTGTCCGCCGAGAACTAAAAAAGAAATATTAAAAATTCTCTCTCTCTCTCTCTCACTCTCTCTCCTCTCTCACTCTCTCTTAAAAAAAAAGAAATAACTGATAAAAATCTGACCTAATACATTTTTTATCCCCCTCTCCACCTCCATCAATGAGTATTGATTTGTGCTTTTTTCAACTTAACCAATATTATAATAGAAAAAAAAAAGTAGAAGAACTTTCCAGGGCTCCCCAAAAAATGTATATTTGTAAAGGAAAGAGTCAAATGTCAATGTCTGAGACAGGCTAAATTGATCAAAAAATACTAATAACTATATATATATTAGAATTAAAATTTCAAATTTCAAGACAAAAGAAATAAATTCAACAGCATGCTGATTGTATAGCACAGATTGCCTCGCAAGGAGTAAAAATGATTGGCTTCAGGCTTGACTGTAATATTAAATGAGAAAAAAACAATGTACCCTTTTAAGAGCACGCTTTTACTACCCAAAAGTTTTAAACACAGCTAAATTCTTATTTTCATATGCAGGCAACAGAAGGACATTCTTATATAAGCAGGGACTCTGAAAGTACACCACCCAAATATCCTTAATGAAAAATTTCTCAAAGATGTGGCCCAGTCCGATGAGAGATACATCAAAACAAGCAGTAAAAGAGGGAGAAATGCTAGTAAAGGAAGCTGGGATAAGGATTAAGACAGATCAACATTGAATTAAACTTAAATATTTGTTGATTTGCTGATGCAAACAATGCAAATGTTAAAAAATTAAGATAAAAATTAATTTCAAATATTGAAGGTAAACATTAATAAAATTTAAAACAACATAACAGCACAAAATTTCAAAAAAACTTATACCATTCACATGAGATTGGATATGACACAATTTGTTTTTTCAGTTATTTTTGATAAACAGATAAATCTATATAATCATTTTATAAGATAATTTGATAACACTTTGCAGAATATTACTAAGTGCATGATTTATCACCAAATATTTCCACAATTAGAAATTTTTTCAAGAAATGAGCAGATGACACACAAAGATTTATATATAAGGATAGTGTTTATACTCTTGTTAACAATAGTAAAAAAAAATCTAATTCTATTGTCTTCTTTCATCTTTTTATCTATTCTTTTACACTGAAAACAGTTTATTTTCTGCAGTGTTCTTATTTTCTTATAGAGACTTTAAAAAAAACCTTAGTGCATGTTTACCTTATTAAATCTTCTATTTTCTCATTCAACTACTTTTAAATTTTCTCCTTTTACTGTGGATTACTTCCTGTTGTCTCAGTTTATACCCTTGGCCTCTGATCTTTCCTTTCTTATTTCATAAAAGCCGTTGCTCTTGACCTTGTCTTCAATGTGACTTCATGTACTCTGTAATCATTAGAAATCCCTTGAACATTATTACAGGTGAAAAATACCCTTACACAACTTTTGTGCTTATGCTGAGATTGAGCCAAAATGCTAATAGAGGAGGTGGACAGCTGTGCTTATGTTGTGGACAGCTGTGCTCATGTTGTCATACCAGCAAATGTCCTTTGAACGGTGCTATATGCAGCATGGATGGCAGTGTGATGACTCCAGCCAGTGTGCTAACTGTAAGAGGGGTACTTGAATCTGAGGCAGAAGACCCATTTTGAGAATATAGAAATATTTTAGGTTTAAAAAATACACAACACACACACACACACACAAACACACACATATATGCTCTCAACTAAACCTATGTTACTGGAAATGAGGAGAGAGGATAAATTTGAGAAATGTTGAATTGGTTCTAATAACAAACAATGATTTATTTACATATGGGTTAAATAAGAAAAAGGACAGAATTGAGAATTATTCAGAAATTTCTACTTTGGATGACTGGATTTCTGAGAAAATATACAAGAAAATCAGACTTTAGATAATAATTTTATGTTGTCACAGAGTTTGTGATATTTATAGGAAAAACAGATGGAAATGCCAAGTAGACTATTCAAAATCCAGAACTGTAGACCTCAGGTTTGGAGGTAGAGACATGAATTTGAGCATTATCAATAAACTGTACTTAAAACCTCTGTATCAGATTCACCAGGAAGAAGAAAAAGAGGAAAGCAACATAGAAGAATGTTGATATTTAAGGAGTGGTTGGAAGAATAAATTCTAGTGAAGGAGGCTAAGAAAAAAAAAACAATAATTAGGATTAAAGACAAAATAATGTGGGGCCACAAAAGCCACATTAGGGGGAAGTTTTAAAAAGAAGAAATGGTCAAAGATCAAAGGTAGAGAACAGTCATAGGAGGGAAGAATTGAAGAGTGACAAGGGAGTTGCTGATTCTGTCCTCAGCAATCTCCTAGAACATAGGATCTTCAGGTTGGTGTGTGGAATATACTGGAAAGCTGTAGTGGCTTTGGGAGTTGGCAAAACTGAGGGAACTTGCTTGAAAAACAAAAGGAAGATGTATCTCTTAAATTTCCCCATCTGTTTTCCTTTTCAGTATCATGTAAATCTTTATTAAAGTAAAAATTCAAAAAAGTGCACAAACTCTGCATGCAGCTCATGCTGCTTACTGGCAAAGTGAGTATACTCATGTACACTCAGGCAACACACAGACCAGAATCAAATTACCAGAATCTCAAAAATCTCTTTTATGTTCCCTACTTTCACTATAGATCATCACCAAGGTTAACCATTATTTTGACTTGTAGCACCATGGGTCAGTTTGTCATCTCTGTACTTCACTATCTTTTACAAGAATATTTATCTAATATAAATTTAACATTTTCCCAATCAGTCAGCATAATTATTATGAGCATTAGTTACAAGATAAGGCAGTAGCATTATTGGCCTCAGTGTCCCCAGATCCTGGAGGAGGGCTGGAAGCATAATAGGTGCTTTAAATGAGGCAAATAAAAGAGGGAGGTCATCATCAGTGGCCATTGCTACTCCTCAGTCTTTATGTGATCTTCTCAAGGCCATTGCAACTTCTTTGGTTTTTTAAAAAGCTGAATCACTCCCGCCTGCATTGTAAGACATTGGAAATGAAAAAAATACTGCATCCTGAAAAGAAAATGGTTTATTTACTTCTGTTTGAGAAGTGTCTTTTAGCGTGCTGCTTCCTTCAGCATTTGTGTCACATCCTGCTCATTATTTCTAGTGCTGCTCAGGACTGCCTCCTAACAACTCTCCTGAATTGTCTGTCAATTCTGCAATTCATTAGCAAAACCCCTGACTCATTTTTCTTCCTGAGGCTGCTATAAATGTAGCTGTTTTATTAATAGCAAGATCCTCAAGAGCCAGGACTTAGTTTATTCCTTAAATCATAAAGATATATCCTAAAATTATAGGCCTCTATATATAACTCCAAATTATTTATGTATTTCTATTATAAAAATACATTCATTTGTAGTAAAAACCAGCTGAGTGGAAATCTGATTAAAAAGCAACTGTCATTGATTTTCATATGGCTCTGTTAATTGCCATTCCTTCCACATAGTCTCCATTGTATTTAATTTGATCTGATACTATTAAAATATTATCCTCAAGGAAACTTACAGGGATCCAAACGTTTGAGATTAAAACCATAAGTTAAAGTTGCTTCCTTGCCCATATTCTCCATGCCTGTTCCTAACAAAAGCAAAGATTAAACAGAATTCTTTCTTATATTGGGCAGTGCATTTAACTCACTCTGCCTGAACAACATGTCCATTATGACAAAGCACCAATATTATGTTTATGAATGAATATAGAGATGCATTTTTTTCTGTTCAGGAAAAGAAGTCAAATTCTTTTTTGCAACATCTAGGTTGTTTTGTTTTATTGAAAACTCATTTATGAACATAATAATCTTTGTTATCTGAAACAAAGTAAAATGTTATAAGTATTATTTTTGCTACAGTGAACTGTAAGGAGCAAAAAAGAAAAATACAGATATGAAAAACCCCATAGCTCTAGAAGAAAATACTTTCTGAACACAATGATTTCAAATGGAAGAATACCAACTGAAAGTTTTAGGTATTCTAGAGTATTTATTATTTAGACCCTATTTTAAAAATTTTTTTTAAAATTTTTAATTGAGTTTTAAAAAACAAATGACAGAAGAATGCATTACAATTCTTATTACACATATACAGCACAATTTTTCATATCTCTGGTTGTATATAAAGTTTGTTCACACTTAATTTACATAGGAAACAACAGATACAACTGATTATTGAAGCAAATATGAAAGCACAAAAAAATTCAAGAAATATAAAAGGGGAAATGGCAAAAAAGCAAATTGGTTATATCAGAAAGCCTGTGCTCAAGATAACTACAGATTTAAAAAACAAACAAACAAAATAGCTTGGACCTACTTGGTTGCCACCGTCCCTCTGCCTCCAACTGAGTTACATGGCTTTTTAAAATACATATAATAAATGGCATCATATGTGTTAGAAAAGCTTCCTTCCAGGATTAAACTTTGTTAGTCAGGTGACTCTTCATATTATACAGACAGAACAAAATGATATGTATTTTTAAAAAGGAAATTTTTATGAAAGTTTCGGAACTAGGGGATTATAGAATTTTATACCAAAGTTTATCAATATAAGTTGTGTTACTTTCAAGGGACATATAAATGTAAGTTTATGAATTGTTTTCATGGGTGCAAGTAAATTTAAAAATATCAATGCTTAATGTCTTCAAACATTTTTGTATTTACAAAATTTTGCTTAAGAAGCAAAAATTCAAAGGGTAAGGGGAGCTAAGAAGGAAGGAAGATAGTCAATGACATTAATATTTATTGAACAACTTGTAAATGCTGAGTAATGCTACATAGGCTCACATCAGTTCATTTGTGTTGATTACCACAAAAGGGTTGTGCTTTGTTGGTTATCTTCCCTTGGACTTCTGAAATATGAAAAAAATATTAATGTTTAAGAATCTATGCAGAAAAAATAAGGTCTTTATTTCCTAATCAATCTTCTAGTATTTCAAAGGACAGCCTCTTGATTTATTAAAATATGTGGTTTTAGAGTATATAATAATTTCAAATGTTTTTATCAGCATAATTAGTTCTGACATTTATAACATGGGCAAAATGCTAGATATTTCTTCCTGGAGAAATACAGCCCTCTATCTAATCATTTAAATGCCCTCTTTTAAAAAATGCTTTACCTATGAATTTTAAAATTATTTCTGTGAAGAGAATATTTTATCAGTGAAAGAAGGTATAAAAGATAGAGTTGTTTTTCATTTTCTTATGATCCTACTGCTTTATCATCTATTTTCTGTATTATTCACATTTTTGCACAAACTGCTACAACAAAATCTGAGAATACAAGGTTCTTAAGCCCAAAACATCACAGTAGAATAAGAAAAGGTACTTATAAACTACCTAGAGTGCCACAAACTTCTGGCAATTAATTTCAATTAAGTTATTTACAAGGTGTGCCACTGCTAACTGTGCCCAGATGTTTCATTTGGCAAAACTCGATGGCCACCAATGTAGTCAGCCTCAGTAACAATCACTCAGTGAGGGAATTTTCACACTGAACTCACAGCACGTTCGTAACATTACTACAAGATGTCGTCACCCTTTGCCTCCTCACAACCATACAAATGCCAATACAAGTTGCAACAAATTACTGCAGGCCATTGCTGAGTTCTAGAGATGTTGGAGTGAACACCTGGACTGGCTTGGAATCTAGCAGGTTTCAAAGTTTTGTTACCAGATGTTTGTGGAACAACTTATGCATGTATGGAAAACATACATTTTTTTTTCATTTGTATGAAAGATTACCAGACCTTTGGAAGTAGTGGAAACATATGTTTCATTTTTTTAAAAAGACTAATAAAAGTTTATGAGGGAAATATTTTTATTAAATGAGCATTGTTAATTTTAAACATTGTAAACTGAATTTGCATAAACTGAATTTGTTTGTAGACAATTATTTGTTTATGTAATAAAGCACAATTGCAAGTTAGGTAAGTGGTACTAGGATTATAACCTTTTGGGGGAAGAAAATAAGAATTTTAAAGAGTTTATTAACATTAAAAATCCTTAAATCAGCTACTAAATGTCTGATTTTGTTTAATAATTGTGTATGTTTTTAGAATAATATTCACTTAATAATTTAACGTAGCATTGGCTTTTACTACATCGTAGATTTGCACTTTGTGACTCAAATAATAGTGCTCTTAGAAAAACACTTTTCATGTCAGTTCCTAATATATTCTCTGCCCATAATGAGAACGTGAATAAGAAAGTCAGTACAATTTTCATAGATTGATTTCTTAGGTGATTCTCATTTTTAATTTAAGGAAAGTGATGATTCTTAGTTTTTATATCAGCCAAAATTCTAATAGTATGAGAATAAACAGACCTCCCATCTATTAAAGCTAAACTATGGTTCCCAATGTAATGCACTTTACTTTATATAGGACCTGAAATGGACCACATTTTCCTCCCCCTGGGCAACTACAAAATGTTGTTAAAACTACTAACAGCTGTACAGTAACTTTTAGACTCCCAGTAATTTCGTTTAGTTCAAAAGAACTCTAAATTTACCCAGGTGTTGAAATTGTATTAAGTCCTGAATAAAATCAAAGAATATTCTATTAGGGATGCACTTTAGGATGATGACTACATTATGTTCGTAAAGTCCAGATATAAGAAAACATTTCTGCTACTTACTAAACAAATAGGTTAATGAATGCTGAACAACAACAACAAACCTATCTTGTTTAAGGAACAAGTATTTTCAACACCTTTACTGAGAAGTGAGAATTATACATACCATTAAAACAGACCTGTTCGCTATCAGGATATCAACAGAGTGAAGTGCCAGAAGCAAACACACATTAATAGGCTGGATAGTAAATTGGGAATGCAAAACCTCTTTGCAGCTTTAACACTTAGGAAATGGATACACATCACCCTTTGCATTGCTATGAAGTCCACCGTGGTCCTGGGATATGGCTCTGATGGCAGTTTGCCTTTCCTTCTTCATGTGTCCAGCAATTTCTCCTCATCTCCGAGAGAGCTGCAGGGTGGTGCTGCACACAGTCACCTGGTAGGCATCTCCAGGAAGCCACAGATCTGAGATACACTAAGAGTCACTATGGAGCCACATTTTCTCCTTCCTAGTTTGTTATAAGACTTGTACCCAAGGAGGTATGAAAACAAAATGAATACAGTCTGAATACAGTCCCCTGTGTTTTGTTAAGAAAATGTAAATGTCTCACTGTTGCAATTTTTTTTTACCCAAAATGATTCTGAATGTTTAATTTTCACCCAAAGGCAAACTAACAGAGTACCTCTTAATGCTTACTTTAAAAAATGAGCTGCAATTTGTTTTTATTTCTAGGGACATTTTTACACTCCCATTAAATAAAAGAAATAATCACAAAGTAAATTAAACCACACAGAAAATATGTTAAAGTCATGTTAAGCGTCTGACCTAAATATATAAAACAAAGGAAATACATGGTTGTGGTTAAAATTTGGTCTTTAACTCATCTATTGCATTCACAGCACACAGTGACATGGTAACAGTGTGTTAGAGAGATTCTTAAGCTGTATTTACTCAAAGCAACATATTTAAAAGAAGGGTGAAGGAACCACTGAATTATCCCAATGTTTTATCCATTTGAAAACTTCCAGTTTTTTTTAAAAATAAACATCAGTAGTGTTAGAAACATCAGAAGTGGAATTTGGGAATGCTTACTAATAATATCTCCTCTATATACAAATATAATATCCTCCGAAAAAAAGTTGAACATTCATGGTAAGTGCAAGTCACCCATATCAGTACATGGCAATTAAGTTGTTCACATTGTGAGGAGATGAATACAAAATTTTCATTGTTACCTGGAGGCACTGCACAGTGGGTTATGCATTTATACAGCACATTGCTCTGCAGATTAGGATATTGAATTACTAAACAGCAGGTATGTTCTGTAAACCTAGGTAGTTAAGGATCCTTCTCATGCACAGGAGAGTGCCTGAAGAAATCCCTGCCAGCCAGGGTCTGAAGATAGAAAAGGGCACCTACTCCAAGAAGCTAATAGAGGATGGAGAGTTTTGCTAGCCTCTTGGCAAGAATCTCATAGAAGTTTATTTTTGTTGAAATGGTATTTTGATGATATCTTACAGTTTCCTAACTCAATGCAAAGGTTTCTTTTACATGCATTTTCTCATTTAATTGTGTTTCAGTTTTCCCCTGTAGATTCAAATGAGTCTGTTAATTGGAGCTATTTAGTACCATAAGCAACTAGAAAAATTACAGTTGAAATAGAAGAAAAAAAAATGAGTCTTTGAGTACTTATTTTATCCTCATTAAATTTGGCCTTTATTTGAAGGTGTTCTTAAAAACATCAAAGTAAGCAGGAGTATAACAATTGAATACGATGTGTCCACGTAGGAGAGTTACCTTATACAGAAAGAAGCCATGATGCTGTACTGTGATTATAATGTGCTTCATCAGGTTATGCTGCAGTAAATGTACCCAAACCTTCACTGAGCAGAGCTTAAATTCCTGAGAGACAACCCATAGAGCAGCTCTGGGACAAAATTAGACTTGGGAGTTTCCTGCCCCTTAATTAAATTTAAACTGTTTCTGCAGTGACAGGGCTCCAATTAGAGGACAAGTTCAAAGAAATTCTAACATAGTTACCTGTGGCCCTATCATAAGCTTTACTGCAGCCCAGGGTCTGGAGGTACAACCTTCAGTGAGCCTTCTTTATCTAACTTTGTTTACAGTGACACATTTAATTCATATAAATCCTGAAGCCCAGGGGGAAAGTTTCTTTTCTGTGTTGCATTTTTTCCTAAGTAGTCTAATCCACATACATGAATCACACATAATGCAGTACTTGGGGAGACTACTTCCTTTTGTTCACCAAGAAGTGCACTTCCCACAAAAGCTGGAGCTAAGATTCTCACGCACTTCAACAAATACTAACACCCAAAGACGCTAGCATGCTAGGAGCATTTCCTATACATCCAATGTTCTGAAATTGTCCCGATACTAGAAAAAAAAAATAGCAAGGCACTTTGGGATGATCTTCATGAGGCTTCCAAATCCTCAATGTCTTGAACCTTCTCAAAGCAGAATGAATAATGATTTCTTCAAAATGCCACTTCAAATTTGTTCCCCTTTCCCTCTACTTAAAATTAGCAGAGACCATCCATTTTAAGTCAGCATTTTCAAAAAGGATCAACTGAAACTTGAACAGGCAGAAGGAAAAATGTTTCCACTTCTACCAGACTTAAAAGAAGTTGGGCATCTTTTCGTATTTTTCTTATTAGCATTGTAATATAAAACATCTGTAATAATTTACTAAATTAAATACATTAAAACAACAAATAAAAGAAGCTGTAATGAATAAAATACAGAAGACCCCATATGGCTGCCTGTTCCTTTCTTGCGGAGCGGCGCAGTCAAGTAGCCATGAATAACTGTACCAGCGGGCAATAAACCAATGAAAAGGCCGGTGAGCTGCTGCGTGCCAGAATGAAAACCAGCTTTGATTCATTTCACCACCTTTGTAACTGAAGGTTAAATTCTGCCATTTCTCGCTGTTTTTTTTTTTGTTTGTTTGTTTGTTTTGTTTTTCCTCTCTCTCTGTAGATACACCAGTCCTCTAACTTCTTATTTTTGTGTAACTCTCATCTGGCCCTTTTTTCTTGCCTGCTATTTCTCCTTTCTGTGTTTCTTTCCACCTTTAGAATGACAACGTTAATCCAGACTGTTATCAAAAAGGATTCTGAGTTCACATCTTCAAGATTCATCTTTACATACTAGTCAAGAACTATTTCTCAAATAACCCTCAAACCCAAAAAATTAGAGTGGAACTGTTTGATGGGGGAGATCTAAATTCTTTGGACTAGTACTTAAGGGTTTCTATTACATGGTCTTAGTAAAACTATCCATTATCATTTATTGAGATTCTACTATTACAGTTTCTTAGCTTCATTTGGGACAATTTCTGGTATATCTCTATTTCACACAAACACACTTATGGTTCATATCTCTTTGCCTTTGTGTGTACTAGTCCCCAAAGAATGAATGATTGATTGTCTGTTTCTTTATGACACTCTATCTCCATGACCTGCAGGCTCAAATGTTCTCAGAGGTCACATGAGCATTACATTCACAATAGAGTAAATGCTGGAATAAAACACCTAGATGTGGTACAGAGTGTTGCTAAGCTGCAAAAGCCAAGTTCTATGTAAAGGCACCCAAGGGAGTTGTTTTTTAAAACATTATGGTTCTCCAAAAAGACCTGACTTAGCTATGGACCACAAATTTGCAAACTCTAAAGTACACTCATCATTATCTTTAAGGTCTGCTAAAATTTTGCCTTCTGCAGAAAAGAGCCCTGAAGATTTCCATCCTTTGTCCTTATTCTCCTTCCCTTCAATAATTTATATGCAATTTATCTTACATTTCTAGACGTTGCTTCTGCTTTCTTTTTGTTCATATGTGGATACATTATTTTCTCAATTATTTGGGAATTTTATTTTAGAATGACAAAAGTTGTGTGTTCGATTCTTTTATCCTCATTATCTAGAGATAATCTCTTTCTATATATGTACATAAAAGCATGCTGGTTGAGCCTAAGAAAGAATCAACAAATCAATTTGCTACCAGGTTAAGGTCTTTTGAAACAAACCTGTCTCTAACTTAAATCTAGCATTTTCTCTTCTTTCCTAGACAGAAATGAATAGATAAAAGGGATTTAAGATAATACCAAGAGAAGTAGATTGGTATTTTTGTATAACTTACTTAATATGAATCAGCCTTTTATCAAGAAAGAAATCACATAGTGGAAAAAGAACTGGATAGATGATTTTCACTCTATGACCTTGACCAAATAATTTTCTTTTGAGGAATATTTCTTTATCTGTAAAATGGTGTGTTTTGGATGGAGAGTGGAGTCAAGATGGTAGTAACTTTTCTGGTGGACGCATTTTGGAATATCTACTGTTATGGTTTGGATCTGAAATATCCAGAGGCTCCTGTGTTGATGTCTTGGTCCCCAAAGCAGCAATGTTCAGAGGTGGAGCTTTTGGGAAGTGATTGGATCATGAGGGTTAGGCTCTGATTAACAGATAAATCCATTGAGGAATTCATAGCTGAATGGAATATTGGAAGGTAGTTGAAGCTATAAGAGATGGGACCTAGCTGAAGGGAGTAGGTGCTTGGGGGCATACCTTTGGGGACTCTATCTTATCTCCAATCCCTTCTTTGCTTCCTGCCTGCCTTAAGGTGAGCAGCCTTCTCTACCACATACTCCTGTCCTGTGGTGTTCTGCCTGGCCTCAGGCTCAAAGCAAGGGAAGCAGCCAACTTTGGACTGAAACTTTGAAAAGGTGAGCCAAGATAAATCTTCCTTCCTCTAAGTTGCTTTTTTTCTCAGGTATTTTGTCATAGCAGCAGAAAGTTAATCCATCTTCTTAGTTCACAGTGATCCCCTTAACTGTTCCCTACTCCAACTATAGAGAGACATGCCTGAGAACCATGTGTAGACAATGTGATCTTCGTTTCTGGACCACAATGGATTAGATGATGAGAGGGCCTCCAATCCAAATTGAGACAATATCTCTTCCCTGGAATTTGGAACTGGTTGGAGAGGTAGAGATTCAGTATTTAATGTGGTTAGGCATATTTAATGTCATCGCTTATTTAATTGGACTATGTTCTGACTTTCTAGCCAGGACACACAGGAAGTAGCATTGGAGAAATACAGAAGCATGTAGTAGGGACCGTAGATAAGAAAGTCTGCCTGACTTCAAGACTGCTTTCCCCTTACCTGTTCCAGTCACCTCTGCTTTTAGTTATTAGCAATAAGCAACCTCAGTCTTCAAGAATGCTCTCTGGCCCCAAATTTTATGAAGCTATATGCTTAAGATCTTCATTGATAAAATAGAGACTATAAGTAGAAAAACAGATATCTGAGGAGTTCATTGTAAAGGAACTCAAAAAACTATGTTGTCAGCCAAAACTGCCTGCAAAAGCTGGACTTCCTGGGATAGACGGCAAGAGTTGTGATAATAACACATGTCTCTTTCTACCCAAGGTGATGATATGGAGTTTACAAAAAAAAAAAAAATTAAAAAGCTGCCAGGATTACTAAGGTAGTATCTGCAAGAGGTTTTAAGTTTCCCAGATATGAGAACCATATGCAGTTTAAAGCACTTTATACATCACATTTCTTTTTACATATATAAGGAAACTGAGGAGGGAGGCTCAAGTATGTCAGTACATAATTGTTATAAAATTACCAGTGATACTTTCAATGTTGTACAAAAGAAATACTTATGGAATAGTTTTTAAAATTATTTTTAACCTATAAAATGAAACTCATAAAGAGAAAAAAATGCAAAATACTGTAATAGATGGTATATCCTCACACTGATCTGAAAGGACTTAATTTTCCTGAGTGATTTTCAATTTCAGTATTCTTGGAATTTCTAGGGGGTGGCATGACTGCACGTACTCTTCTGTATAAGCAGAGTAGAATCTTGCTGAAGGACAAGAGGCTAGGATCAGAGAGGTTGGTCTATTGCCAATCAAATTGTGTGCCTTGGAACATCAGAGATGAGAAAAACCTAAAGTGAAAGAATGACCTCCTAAAGCAGATCAGAGATGCTCACAAATCAGAGCACCTCCATAGAATCTTCCTCCCTAATTTTAGCCTAAAAATATATCCTTTCTAAGAAAGAGAGACAAAGAGAAGAAGATGATGATGATGGAGAAGGAAGAAGAGGAGGAGGAGATGAAGAAGGGGAAGTAAGGGGAAGGACGAGGAAAGCAAGTTCTCCTTCTACTTTTATGAATATTCTTGAAAAATAATACATTCTGAAGTTGTCACTCCACCTTCTCCCTTCTGTTTTTCAGTCTTTTGCAATCTGGTCTTTCCTTCGTTTACTTCCAGAAAATTGTTCTGTAAGGGTCTTCTTAGAAAGACTGTGGCTACAAAATTTGATGAGCACTTTTCAGTTATTAATCTCTATTCAAGAATATTAAAATCAAAATATTTACCAATTGCCATCTGAAATATTTGCTTTTTATTATGTGGCAATTACTTTGTTTTCTATATCTCTTTGCCCCATCACCTTCTTCTTCAGTATCTTTTTCACATTGGTTCTTTTGCACTCTGTTTTTCCTCCAAGATTCTGTCTGTGATCCTGTCCTTTTCCTCTATCCACTCCCTCAGGGCAACCTCATTCCCTCCTGGGATACCAAGTACCATATACTCATGACTCTTGACTTTTTATCTTTTGCAAAGACACCCCTCTTGAATGTAAGACTTGTATTTATAAGATCCTAATGGGCACCCTTTGAGATACATCACAAAAACCGTAAAGTCAACATATCCACAATTAAATTCCTTTTATCCTCTTTTCCATCCTATTTTTCTTTACTTATGTATCTTAGTGGCCAAGTCAGAAACTTCAGAATCATTTCCTCTTGGTTACTTATTTATCCAATTAGTCATTAAATCTAGATTACCTATAAATATATATGGATCACCCCCATGGCCACTGCTTCTTACTTCAGACTCATCATTTCTCACCTGTGCTATTACAGAAGCCTCCTATCAGTCTTCTATGTGCAGGTTTTCCTACATTTCTTCCTTGAATTTGAATCTGTATTCTATATTTCTGCTTCTGGTATTTAAAGTATAAATCTAGTCAGTACTATTCACCTTTCAATGACTTTCACCACCCATAAGAAAAAATATCAGCTCCTTTCCTCAATGAGCATAAATGGCCCTTCAAGATGCACCTCCTTCCTTCTATGCTAAATTATCTCTGCTTTCCCCTACTCTTGTCCTATAGTTCAGTCCTCAGTGTCTCCTTACAGATTCTCAAACATACCATGCTATTTCATATTTCCTAGTTTTTGGACAGGCTAAGATGTTTGCCTGGAATGCTTCCCTTCATGTGCACTTCGCAAATTCCTGCTCCATCTTTCAAGATTTCACAACCATCATGTGCTGTATATATCTTATGACCATTCTCAACCATAAATGTGGAAGATACATCTCCAATAGCTTTCATCTCATTGTGTTGTAGTTGATAACATGAGGAGGTCTCAATCCTTGAGGCCCCCAAAAGTAGGAAGTATGTTTTATCTGTTTTTTTCCCCCAGTGTTTAAGTTATGCTTAGTGCTTAACACATGCTCAATGCATGCTGGTGGAATGAATGACATAAAAATGACTAGAGAGAGCAGCTGGTTTGGGATGCTTGGCACTCCTTTCTTGTGCCATTTGAGATATAGGTAATACTATGCAACCATTTTCTTACGTCTATTAAATGCAAAGTTTCAGAGAGCAGAGAACTGCACAATAAAGTGAAAAATTTGAAAACCAAACATTGTCCTCACAAAACAAATGGTTACTTAATGCAAGACAAGTATCTGAACTAATTTAAAGGAGAAACTGCTTGTTGTGGCTAACTGATGAAACAGGAGCAATTAGGTTTGGCTTTCCCATTGTTAATTCTTCCTCTCGAAATATTTGGAAAAGAGTAACCAATCTTACAGCCTGTGGGGTCAATTCTGCCCCGTGAACAAAACATGGACGTGTGCGTCACCATCTACCTTGCAAAATCCTCCGGCAGGCCTGCATCTACATGCACGTCGCTGATTTATAAGATCCTGTACGTGACAATAAACACCTCGACAGTAAGTCTAGACTACAAGGTCATGTTCAGAAACTTATGACTTCAACAGGGGTGGAGACTGTGGGGAACAGAGCCTAGATCAGGTGAACTTCTATACAGAAAAGGTATTTGTGTGCTCATGCAAAAAAGGAACAAGGAAAGAAGCATGATTAACAAAAGAATGATTTGTCGTAATTCTGGGAACTATTGGAGTAATGAATTATGAACTTAAACAATCCAATACTAGGTAATGGTAGTGACGGATATGGCTTTTCAGGAAGAAGATTTCTACTAATTCTTGGATGAGAATAAGGTGAAGACTAACACTCAAAAATGCAGATTAAGATCAGTTTGCAGGGGCTGAGATTGTGGATCAGTGGCACAGCCCTTGCCTTGCCCACGTGAGGCACTGGGTTCGATCCTCAGCACCACATAAAAATAAGTAAAGAAAATCAATATATTTTTTAAAAAAGATCAGTTTGCAAAAGGAATTTCCATCTAAGTTAAGAAAATTCTTTCTTCGGACAACAGATAATGTCTGATTGAAAAAAAAAATACAAAACAAGAATATTTCTCCAAATAGGAAGTAGAAATAAACATTCACAAGTCATAGGCCTAATCAGAATCTTAAATATATCTTAAACTATTTCCTTCATTCATCCCTTGCCCTATTCCACTTATAGTCCAGTCTTTCCCCTTTTTATCTTGGATAATTGCTCATATCTTCCCTAGTAATTTCTCTCTTTTTATTTGGGAGAGAGGTGATATTACCAGTTTCAAAAACCAGAAGCACCAGGCACAAGTACAGCCAAATTCTGTCAAACTGCAAGTTTAACTTGAACACTAAACTCATAGAAAACAAAAAATAGAGGAATATTGTCTTTTTTGTGTTTTTTTTTTAATCTTAGCAAACCTATTTTTTTTTTAAAAAAAAAAAAGCCCTTCCACTAATATTTCCACTTAAATCCTTAAATTACCAATTTTGAGCACAAATAATAAATGGTAAGCTATCATTACATTGTATTCCATCAATTTGGAATTTATAATGGAAAAAAAAAAAAAGCCTGGCCATTTTGGTCAGACCCAGATTCATTCACCTCAAGTCTCTGTCCCTGGCAGGAACAATACAAGATGTTTTATGGGGAAATATGTGGTTGAATTTCCTAATCTCAAATTACAATATTTAGAATCATACTCCCAAATTCTTTTTTCCCTCTTAAAAATCTAGTATTAATTTTATTATGCAAGAATTCTTTTCTTTTCTTTTCTTTTCTTTTCAGTATGGGGGATTGAACACAGGGGTGCTCTACCACTGAGCTACATCCCCACTCCCTTTTATTTTTTTATTTGAGACAGGGTCTAAGTTGCTGAGGCTGGCCCATAACTGTGATCCTCCTGCCTCAGCCTCCCCAGTGGGATTACAGATGTGCACTACACCACATCTGGCTATCATACAAGAATGCTTTCTTTTACCCATTTATACACACAGTCTCCAATCTCTTCTGGGGGCAATGAATTCCAAGTTTCCTTTCCAAAATATAAAGATGTATGATTTTCTTCTGAATTTCTGCTTAATGTATTTTATGGGAATGCTTACGTTTTTAATAAGATTAATAGTATACTTGATGATTTTAGAAACTCAAATTTTTTTTGACCCCTTGCCATTGTTTTCCAGTCGTTGATCCTAAACTTTTTCTGCTCCTTTAGATTATTCATGCCATACACTTGACTATCTAGCTTTTGGGGTTAAAGCATATA
The DNA here is from genome assembly GCF_964194105.1 of Spermophilus citellus. Lineage (NCBI taxonomy): Eukaryota > Metazoa > Chordata > Mammalia > Rodentia > Sciuridae > Spermophilus > Spermophilus citellus. The sequence continues at coordinate 53,310,905 of NC_138197.1, read as the reverse complement.
ATTATGGTTTTGTACAAAAGATATCCATTGTTATGAACTTTTTTAGCTTGTTTTGATTGTGGTTGCTCACTGGGCTGCTATCACCTGACTTCTCCAACCACAGTTTTCAAGGACTTCAACTTTCTTGTTTATCTGACTTTTAAAAATGAAAATAATGTTTTTTATTAATAAAATATCCAACAAATAAAAATCCAAAAGATATAAAAATAAAAATGACTTGGTATTTTCCCTGAGGGGTAGTTACAGTTAACATTTTTCTGGATTTTTTTTCCTTGCCTATATATATATATATATAATTTTACTCAAAGGGAAAAAATACAGCCATTATTCTCAACCTTGGAAGAGTCTGAGAGGAAAGGGTATGGGAGTGGTGACTCAGAACCATCTGAGTATCTTTCTCAAAGTAAACGATTCCCTTCCTTACTCTAATGTGATTTCTGCAAAGATAAATAGAATTTTTGAGAAGGAGAGGAGTGGATGATATGTCCCTTTTATCACCTTGCCTACCTCTCCATTCAAGAATCACTGCTCTAATGCCATTGTATAATCAGATCTGTTTTAGTTTTGTTTAGATCACTCATTATATGTTGCAAACAGTATTCTGTACCAGTGGCCATGTATCAACGATTCAGACAAAGAAAGATGTCCATGGTATATTGTGAGTGAAAAATACAAATTACAGGACAGAGTATTCAATATGTTCTCATTAATGTTAATTATATTTTTATAGATATATTTGTATATACATAAAATATTTTGAAGATCTATGCCTATATATTCATAAGTTGTCTCTGGGAGTTTTGGATATCGGAGTATTGGGAACATTTTCATTCTTCTACTGTTTGATAATACAGAGACATTTGTATAATAAAAAGATATTTTGTAAATGTAAATCTGACTATAAAAATAATTTTAATGGCTGTTTACTGTGGTGTGAATCAACTATAATTTTAAAATAGTCCCCATTACTTGATATTTCCCTTTTAAATATACTGTAAATGATGCTGCCTTGAGATATAATATACCTATCTCAGTACACTTGCTTATTTTTAAACAGAATTCTTAGTTATGGAATGTGTGAGAGGAATGCACCTAAAAACATGGCCAGGTTGCCAGAATAGTGTCTGAAAAAAAAACTTATCAGTTTTCCTCTGTCAGTGAATTTGTCCATTAACTCAGAACTTCATAAAAATGATTTTTAAACCTTTTTATCTCTGCAAATATAATATGTAAAAGATATACCATTTAAGTTTGCATTTCTTTGACTAATAGGAGAGAATGGCTATTTATAAATTTATTGATCAAATATACTTTTTTGGTATATTGCTTATTTAGGGTTTTGTCCACCTTTTTATTTGTGTTTACTTATTTTTATTATTAATATGTAAATGCTTCTCATATCTAAGTATACTAATGATTGCTATATATTATATAAACATGAAATTTATATGAAATTTTCCATTAGCCTGTATAGGTTTTTTGATTATAGAAATTTATAATGCCTACCCATTTTCCTAATTATTCTTTCCTTTATGATGTTGGCTTCTCTGAGTCAGAATTATTTTTAAAAAATTAATAGTATTGTTTCATACATATATGAAAAAAAAATCATGAAGACAGATACCACTTTCCTGCCAGTTGTTGATGTACGTTTATTTTTTAAAATTTATTTATATATGGTGCTGAGGATTGAACTCAGTGCCTCACATATGCCAGGTAAGTGCTCTGCCACTGAGCCACAATCCCAACCCCTATATATTTATATTTCTAATACATCAGAATTTTTTTTTTTTTGGAACTGGGAATTGAACCCAGGGATGCTTTACCACTGAGTGACATTCCCAGAACTTCTGATTTTTACTTGAAGACAGGATCTTGCTCAGTTGCTTAGTACCTCACTAAGTTGCTAAGGCTGGCCTGGTCTTGTGGTCCTCCTGCCTCATCCTCCCAAATTTCTGGGATTACATTTGTGTGCCTAGCTTCCATCAAGAATTTATTTAAGTATTCTTGATTCTTCTTAGCAAACTATATTTTACCTTAATTTCTGAATATTCAACATTATCCAAATTGGTATTATATTAATACAGAAATAAACCCATTGTATTAATTATTCTAATTTGTTTAGTGCTTTAAAATACTCTATTTTACCTCCTTCTTTTTCGCACCTTACCCTGTTCATCTTGTTGTTAATTGTAGCCAAGGTTATTAATTATATGCAAAATATGGAAATAATGGTTTATTCTGCCTTCATTGTTTTTACATAACTCTATGTTTATTTAAAAAATGTAGAATAATCCACATACTAATTTGCCATGGTACCTGACACTTTACAGGCTCTTGATGAAGATTTTGGGAATGGCTAGATTAGCAAAGCAAACAAAATAATTATGATAGCAAGTAAATAGCCCTATGAACTCAAAATTAATGTGATCCTTTTACTCATGTTCAGCAGGAGTTTGTTAGTCATTCATTAAATTTTTCACAATATAGGGTAAGCATATTGCTTACTAACTTGGGCTTTCCCATTTCCGTTTGGCCTAGGAATCTAGCAATTTTTACTAACTGCTTCACAAGATGGTTGGAGGAATAATAAGATACAGATTCTGAAATGACTTTGAAAGAAAACAACTTTTTACATGGAAAATGCCATCATATAAACAAAGGCAGTGGCCACGGATGGTCTGCTGCTGTTATGAAAACAAATAAAAGCATGATAGACCATCAACATGTTTCCAACTGGTCAATAAAGGTATGTAATTTTGATTTGAAATAAAAATGAACTCCTTGCACAAAAATTCATGAAGACAGATTCCACCTGTCCTGCCAGACCACAGTGAGGAGGAGATTGATTGCGGGTCAGGTGTTTCCTGTAGGCTCAGCTGTATTTATGATTCCAAGTGGCGAGTATTCATTTATCAGAGCTGGTGTGTGCTGATGATGCTGTTTGCGCTCTGTGGCTTGCTTCCAAGGCCTTCCACATGACAGCCAAGCCACGGTGGGAAGAGCTGCGTTATGCAATAATGGCCCACCCCACCTTCTCCTTACATCATATTTCACACTCTCTTTGTAGTCAGGTGGCAATTATTCCTCACAGAGTTTCGAGGAAGAAATTTCATTACTACCTGTAATAGTAGTATGTGCCATACTGATTTTACATTAAAGACGCTAATCCACAGAAAGACTTGGGAAATTTAAAGATGCATGCTCTATAACCACTGCCCAATGGCAAAATTAGTGTTAGACTCAGATCTCTCTGCAGGTATTCATTTAGAAGCTGCTATATCCACAACTATGGTGACTGAGAATCAGTCATTTTTTTGGTTTTCCAGTTCATGTTCTGACTTACAGAGTGAAATCTTGAAACTCAAAGATATGTGTAATTGCACAATCAATTGTACCTCAAGAATCATAACTACCTGCTATAGCTTGAAAGTTTGTGTTCTGCCAAAAAATATGTTGAAAATTTAATCATCAATATGATGCTATTAGGAGATGGGGATTTGGGGAGATGACTAGATCATGAAGTTGGAGCCCTCATGAATGTGATTATAAAAAGGGCCTCAGAGAGCCAACCTTCTCCTTTTTTTTAACCTTTTAAGGAAACAGTGAGGAAGTTCCATCTAAGCACCAAAAAATGAGCCCTTATGGATATACAATCTACTCATGCCTTGATCTTGACTTCCCAACTTCCAAAACTGTAAGAAGAAAATTTCTGTAGATCATAAGCCTCCTGGTCTATGGAATTTTATTATAGCAGCCTGATCGTACTAAAACACTATCTGCATGTATGGATCAATATGTTTAAGGGACTGATTCTTAGAGTCAAACCCATACATCAAGACTCACTCACATCCCCAAATGATGGAGGACCTTAGAATTTATAGGTTCCCTCTTAGGGTGAGATTTGAAGCTGTTTCTCAATTTGGAGGTAGTATAATTCTTTGTGACACAATAGTGGCAGATGGATGGAGGAATCCTCAGTCAAGAATGAAAACTATAAAATCCCCATACCTTTACAGATGCCGCCTTGGAGGTGGGTCTTGCCCCCAGTGACAACCACTGGATTGTGGACATTCTAAGAATAAGCTTTGTTTTTAGCTCATTTTCACTACAAAGATCCAAAGGAGTCACAGAAAAGAGAATTCCTTTTTTTTTTTTTAAGAATGCTTGGGATTATCCCTGCTTCTGGCTTTCAGTGTAGGTCATTCTATATTTAAGACCACTGTTCAACCAACTGTTAGAATGATTACTAACATAGGCAGGCTAGGATGTCTTGTCAGGTATAGAAAATCTATATGGTGTGCACGTATCTGCACACCATAACCAAATCTCACAAACATTACAATAAAGGGATAAAGACCCATCAGGATAAAAAAAGGTGGGAGAGCAGGCAACAGTGCATATAAAGTACAAACTTAATCATTACTCCCTACTCAAATCCATCAGTAGATTCCTATCTCACTAAGATTAAAATTTACTGTCATTGGCATGGCCTGGATGACCCTACACAAATTGTCACCCCACTGTTCTCTGACTTTACCTCCTCCTTTAAAGTCACCAGGGCACTTCGCTGTTCCTTATGCAGGCCAAGCATGCTCCTACTTTAGGTTATTTGTGTTTGAGTATCCCTGAGCTTAGAATATGTGCCTGCATATTCCCTTCCCAACTTTCTTCAGGTTCCTGATTGATTGCTACCTAATAGGAAAGGTCTTCCCTGCACATCTCAGATAAATAGCAGTTCCACCTCTCTCCTCACTCTTCCTTTCCCTGCTCTCATTCTAATTTATTTTTCTTCATAGTAATTATTGCCATTAGTCACATTTTACATTTGTTTATAAGAGTTAAGAGGGCAGGGGCAAGATGAGATCAATTATTTGTCAATAAGTCAGTCAAAGAATATCAAAAATACTTTTTTTCAGGAACTGAACAGAGAAGAAGATGCTGAAACCTGAATGTCTGCAGATAGAATGCCAGCAGAAGCCAACAGAGTCACACTAAAGAAATGTCACACATGAAAAGTCTCAGAAATTGGACACACTAAATACCTCAGAAGAAGTGTGGAGTTGAAAAATAAGATAGTGCATATCAGTTGAAATTCCTAAAAGAGAAACTGTATTCCTAGCTTCCTCACTAACTTCAAGTAGCCAGGTGATCATCCCTCTTTGAGCATGGCAAAAGAGACCAGATTATTCCTTGGAGAAACTGAATAGAAGATTAGAATGAGGGATGGCCAGGTAGGGGTCAGTGATGAGGCATAATAATTAATTTAGGAGATATAAGTTACATGTCTTCATTGTGAACTGTGAGAAACCTGCTTCCCCCATCCTATACAGATGTGGACTTTTTAGTGTATTTAGTACATATATACACTGCTTTTAAGTATATCACTCTTAACTGTGAACATACAGCCAAGGATAATATATATGAAAAAAAGTCCAGAATGAAAGACAGAAACCAAAGCAAAGAAATATAAAAAGAAGTTTGGATGAAATATGTAATTTGGGAAGAAAAAAGATGCTTTAGAGAAAATGGTTAATATCCATATGAGATAGAAAAAAGGACATAAGAAAAATATATTTTAGATATAATTATGATAGAATAAAAATTCAATAGAAAAATTGTGTATACAAATATAGATTTACAAAAAGATAAGGAGACAGAAGGTATAAAAAGCTGTTGAAGAAATTTAGGAGCTCAGTCCAGATAGTTTCATAGCCAAGTAATAGGAGCTCCAGAAACAGACACAGAGGGAAGAAATAACCAAGTAATAAATTAAGAAAGTTTCCCAGTACTGAGATATATGAATTTTTATTTTGAAGAGACAAATTCCCACCACAATGAATGAAAATAATCCACATCAAACAGACCATCATGAAAATATCATAATGACTATAAAAGCTTCCAGCGAGATTAAAAATAAGGTCATATCCATGATATTAGGAATGAAAATGGCAACAGATTTCTCAGCAACAATACTAGAAATTAGAAGGTAGCCAGTAAATACTTCAAAATTCTGAGGGGACAGTTTTCCACTTAGAATTCTAAACATAGAGAGGGAAGATGGGAGGGAAGATGGGAGGGAAGGGGAGGGGGGGATAGTAGGGGATAGGAAAGGTAGCAGAATACAACAGTCACTAATATGGCATTATGGAAAAATGTGGATGTGTAACTGATGTGATTCTGCAACTTGTATTTGGGGTAAAAATGGGAGTTCATAACCCACTTGAATCAAATGTATGAAAGATGATATGTCATGAGTTATGTAATGTTTTGAACAACCAATAAAAAATATATATATATATATATATATATACACACACATACATACATATATGTTATAAATCAAGTACAAAGGTAAAGTCATTTCATACATGAAAGGTACTGTAGTAAAGATCACTGTAGTAAGGATCAGGTTATTGCCTATAAGCTATTTCTCTCTTAAGTAAAAATGTAGGTGATGCAGGCTGCCACTATTCTAAGACTAAGGAACTCAGGCCCCTTTCAATTCCTTGCTCCATCATTCCTATGTTTGTCCTGTGGCCTCATGATCCAAGATGCCATCTATATTCTAGGAATGAAAAAAAGTACACTGCAGGCTTCTCTCAAGGAAGTCCCCCAGATCTTTGCCTCTAGTTCATTCTTCAGTTTTGTCACTGTACTCTCTACATAGCAGCTCAAGAGGCTGGGAAGTGTTGTTTTTATTCTGGGCAGGCAGTCATGGACTCAGCTAAAAGTTCTAGCACAGAAGTTCCCCATAGATAAGACTATGAGAAACACTCAAAGACTCCTGACAGATGCCTGAAACCACAGGAATGTATACCATGTTTTATCCTCCTAAGTTTAGAATTTCACCTTTTCACGTAAAGGACATACTTTACAGGTTCTGTTTTGTATATACAAATTGCCAGCATCTCTACTGTTACTCTTTGGGGCCATTGCTAATTAAAATAAGGGTTATTTGAATACAGCACTGTTGTTACACCACAACAGTCAATCTTATAACCAAGATAGCAACTAAGAGACTAACAAGGGACAGTATATACAGCTTACATCCACTGGACAAAAGGATAATTCATGTCCTGGGCAGAATGGACTGGGGTGGCATGATATTTCATCATGTTATTCAGAATGGTGTACAACTGAAAATTTATAAACTCTTCCATTTCTGAAATTTCCCATTTAATATTTTTAGACTACAATTAATTGCAGGTAACTGAAACTGGGGAAAGCTAAAAACATTGGCTAAGCAGGGACCACTATACAATGAAAAAAGAGAAGTACTGGGAGAAACAGGCAGTTTTGCCATGCAAGGACACACACCTGCTTCTCCTTAGATAATTTGTGTAGTGTATGTGTCAGTAAAACAGGGAAATAAGCCAAGAAAAGAGGAAGATGTAAGATCTGGGAAGCAAGTTCCAACAAAGGAGAGAAATTCTTAGCAAAGGAAATCCCAAGAGAGCAGCCATGAGGTATACCCAAAGAGCAGCTGTTCAGATTGAAGCAGAGTAGCAGAGGCAGGCATTAGGTGTAATTTGGTGGATGCGGTGGGAGGATTGACAGGTTACCATATTGTTTGAGATTTTATTGGCAACATAAGTAAGATAGAGAATTTAAGCATAGGTTAATAATAGGTATCTAGGAAACAACTCATTTTTTAAAAAAGTGATTGTATTTTATTATGGAATGAATCTTTGTGTCCCCTCAAAATTTATATGTTGGCATCTTAATCCCCAATGTGATGGTACTAGGAGGTGGCACCTTTGGGAAATAATTAGATCATGAGGACAGAACATCATAAATGGAATTAGTACCCTAATAAAGAAGAATCCAGATAGTTCTCTTGCCCTCTTTCTGCCCTGAGAGGATATAATAAGAAGACAGTAGTCTGCAACACAGCAGAGGGGCCCTTGGGAAGCACCAAATCTTCCAGCACCCTGATCTTGGACTTTCAGCCTCCAGAGCCATGAGAAATAGAGTTCAGTTGTTTACAAGCCCCCAATCTATGGTATCCTGTTGTAGTATCCCAAAGAAACTAAAAACATGTGTTACCTCTTAGGAAAACCAAAAAGTTGTGCAATAAAGAAGATGTAATCATAGTATATCACAAGGCTCAGTAATGCACATAATGGAAAAACAGACACTGAATATAATGTAATTCTCTTAGGAAAGTGACTGTGTGTGTGTGTGTGTGTGTGTGTGTGTGTGTGTGTGTGTATAAAAATATAACATTCTTGTCTCCTACTTGTAACTCAGTAGATACATTCTAATGTTGAAATATAAGGAAAGAAATAAAAATATCACTATAAGCATGTTATACAGAGATATCAGAAGAAAAAGATAGAATAATAAAAAGATTGTCTCTAGGAAGTGGGATTTGAGTGAGAGAGAAGTATCATGGTTAGCTGTTTTCTATCTACATTTCTATAGTACTTTTTGACTTTTTAGATTATATTCCTAAAAGACTTTGATTTAAAAGGAATAGAAGAAAAATTGGCTTAAAAAGATAAGGTAAATCTTAAACTTTCTTAATAAGAGCACCTTACAGAAATTCTTTCACTATTTCTACCAAAATAGCAGCAGTTTTCCAGGGATTCACTCCTTTGTATCAGAATTAATAATCTACTGGTAGAATTATTATCATCATCATCATCATCATTATTATTACACAACTAGCATTATTTGGGCACTTACTATGTACCAGGATTGTTTCATTCAATTCTGAAAGCAATCCAAAGGAAAAGGCAGGATTATCACCCCTATTGTGCACATGAGGAAATTAAGCTTATAGCAGCTGACATAGCTTGCCCAAGATAGCATGGAAAAAAAAAGAAAGAAAGAAAGAAAAAAGAAAAGAAAAAAAGGAGGAAAGAAAAAAGATAAAGGAAAAAAATTCTGTGAAGGAGCATATTTCAAAAGAGCAACTTATTTATCAACTCACAACATAGAGTTATCTTACTTTGACCTTTGAATTTGATTTGCCCTTTAAAAATTCTAGTAAGCCTTGGGCAAATGCAATTTAGAAATTTGTAGCACTTTTAATCTCAGCCTGACTGGACACCCAAGAAGTTTCCCACAGACAACCCTGCCAACATACCTCCGTCCTGACCTGCAGCACCCTTGGTTTGAGACTCTTCTGAATTGAGTATGCCAAGAATATTAAATTATATAAAATGATGTCAGTGCTTTTATAGTATAAATATTGTGCATCAAGGCTTTGGGGCTACATCAATAAAAGTTCCATTTCACAAGGGGTTTAATGAAAAGTTTAATTATGCAATTATCATTTTTCTGTCATATAGTGAAGATACACATCTAAAATGTCAAAAGAGCAGTAGAGATAAGGAAGATGAGAAAATAAAGTGGGATACCCAATTTGCTTTTTCAAGCCCATTTCCTTATGACTAAGTTCTCTAAGCAGAATTATAAAATAGGAAAAGTTAATATTTTAGTGTCTTTCCATTCCTCATCTTGGAAGGTTTTGAATGTTCCCACTTTTTTTAACCACCTTCTTTTCTCTCACAAAGAGGTACTTTTCCTAAGCCTCCTCCTAGATTGCCATAAATGATAGGAATAACTCTGACATCCTCATCAATTTGGCTTGCTGTGCTCCCCTGGGCTTTCAGGCATGCTAAGGGCCAACAATGTCATTTTTCAACTGTAATGGAATTGCTATATCTTCATCTGACAATTTAAATACGAAGTGGGGGCTAATAGAGAAACAAACTTGGAAAGCTTAAGGGAAGCTCTCTATCATTAAAAAATGAGGGCTAATTTCTAACAGGTGACTAGATAGATTTGAACAGTTAAACTGTAGTGGTGAATATTGAGGCAGGAGCAGGCTTTCTGAAGGGAGATGACAAGTCCAATTTTGAAGTAGTGTTTGGGGTGTCTGCAGAAAAGCCAAATGGAGATGTCCGCTAGGGCTTCAGGGCAATTCAGTAGCAGAACCTGGGAGATTCCATCAAATCCAAACTAGGGGGACAGCGCTGAGAACAGTTTGTTTTATTCAGGGTGTGGTACCATAGTCTGGACCAAAAAGACCGTTTTTCCAGACATCAAGAGATTGACAGAAATAGCTCAATTCTTTGTTTTAGTTTCACTGCCTCCTTCTACCCTTTGGAGCGTTCCCTTCTAATTATCCTCATCTGTTTCTGCTTTAATTGCTTTTCTGGCTTACTGTTTACCTCAGGGTGGAACATGCAGATACCGCTCCCACTGCCACTCCTATGCCCACAGAGGACATTGCTGATTGCACTAGACCCTGCTCCCATTGACTCTAGGTGACCAGCCATGTTCTGCTCTACCTAGTGTTCCCAGCAACGCCTGCCATGCAGAGCTACCAAAGAGGAAACCCACCTCCCTCCATTGTCTTCACCCAGCCTTAGGCTCTCTAATGTGGATCCAATTATTTGTATTTTTTTAAAATCTATTTTCCTCTAGTCTTTTAAACATCTCTGCACAATTTTTCATACTTTTGCCCCTTCGTGGTTACCAGTCATTATCTGGGCTTCCAACTTCTGAACCAAGACCACAATTTCAGCAAGTTGAAATCATGGCCATGCAGAAGAAAAGACGTGGGTTGTGGAGACTAACAAATGTTAGATCAAACCTCCCTTGATTCCCTACAAACCAGGTGATTTGGGCAGACTACCTGACCTCTCTGAGCCTCTGTTTCCATAACAGTAAAATGGTGAAAATAATATCTACCCATAGGATTATTTGGAGTCTAAGTAACCTGCATATAACTTGGTACATGGCTTTTGTTCAGGAAGTATTAATATTTTAAAATTGGAACCATTCTCTACTTCATGAATTTCCTCTGGTCTTTAAGTTCCCCGAGAGATGACTATATGTTTCATCTATCTTTGTGTCCTTCACGATGCCTACTATTGCATAGGTTCTCAATATGACCTCAATATCCTGACTTATATATCCTGAATACATGGATAAATTGCCTGATGATTTCAAGGGTAGGGATCTTTTATCTTTATTTTAGTTAAACCAAGTGATTATCTTAAAAGTAATCTAAGTTAGTATTTATTTTCTGCTTCCTGGATGCCCAGACTCGGTAGTGAATATTTTACTGGAATTAACACATTCTATTCTCACAACAATTGTATAAAGAGGGCCTATGACCTTCAATTAACATATGAAGTTATTGAAGCAGAACAAGAACAGACTACTTGCTTAAGGTCACTCAGTTAGCAAATGGTAGAACAGGAATTGAAGATCAGACCATGGGGCTTCAAGAGCCTATGTTCTTGACCTCTAGACTATATATATGAGAAACTTGAAAAAAAAAGGTCTACTCTGGCTGGTCTCTTTAGGTTTTGTTCCTAACCGTGGTATTTCTCTTGCCTAAAGTTAAGGTCTGAAAATGTTGGAGAGGCTATGCCTAAAGAAATCAGCATAAATGTGTAAACTCACACAACCTCCTTTTAGCAGATGCTTCATTTCTAACATTCAAAGTAGATTCAGAAAATGTCCTCAAAACAAAACCAAAAACTTACTTCAAATAAGGAAGCCACACTAGTTTGTAGAGAGAATATCATGTTCCTTGTTCCCAAGGTCTAACTGAAAAGTTGTTTACAAGCATAAATTGATGACTTACTCATGTCATTATCCTTTTGCAGATTTGATTTATCCATCTTCATATGCAAATATACCACCTTCATGTGTGTTTTCTGCATGCTAATGAGTGCACCTGGAATTATGACATGGGAGATTGAGTAGGTAGGGGCTGCAGTGGGTGGTGAAGTTGGGACGTGCAAACAGATAAACAAGAAATGAAGCTTAATGTAGTCTTACAAAGACCTTGTCTTTTCTTTGCTGCTTACTTCCTGCAGGGAAGACTTACCCAGGGGAAGCTATCCAAAGAGGTTCCTTCTCCACTTCATCTACAGCAAAATTATTCGTTGTGTGTCCCATACTTAGCAGGTTTGGGAAGAGTTCAAAGTAGTCTGCTTAAGAAATTCATGAATTCTTAGAGGGTTAGGTACAGTTTTTCCTTTCTTTCTTTCTTTCTTTTTTGGTGGGTCCTGGGAATTGAACCCACATTAAGCACATGCTGTTCCTGTTAGTTACACCCCAGTCTTTGTTCTTCTTTCTTCTTGATAATTTTTCTTAATCTCTTGCTTAGCTGTAAATTTTCTTTCATTATCTCATGATAAAACTGGAAAAAGGGCATAGATAGTAACCAAGCACAAATTTCAGAATCAATCTTTCTACAATGCCAGCAATAAAGATCAATGGCTAGAACTCATTTCTTCACTGACTAAGCCATAGATGAACAAGACAAACTGTTGTCCAGGATAAGAGAACTGAAATATATCTAAACAACATGGCCATAAGGAAGAATAAACTGGTGTTAGAATGGAAAGAGCAGTAAACTAGGAATAAGAAGTCCTGGACCTTGTTCCTTACCATTATGACTTTGGAAAATTCACTTCCATTCTTGACCTTAATTAATTCTTCCTTTCTTCCTTTCTTTCTTCTTTCTTTCTTTCTTTCTTTCTTTCTTTCTTTCTTTCTTTCTTTCTTTCTTTCTCTCTCTCTCTCTCTCTCTCTCTCTCTCTCTCTCTCTCTCTCTTTCTTTCTTTCTTCTCTTCTTCTTTTTTTTGATACTAGGATTGAACTCAGGGGCACTCGGCCACTGAGCCATATCCCCAGCCCTATTTTGTATATTATTTAGAGACGGGGTCTCACTGAGTTGCTCAGCATCTCGCCCTTGCTGAGGCTGGTTAACCTTGATTTTCTCATTGATAATAATAATAAATAATAATAAATAATAATAAATTAATAGTAATAGCTATCATTTAATAAGAACTCATTGGAGTTGTTAGATTCTGTTCCACAAATAAACATATTAACTCATATAATCTTTATGCTAGCTAGAATGATCAGAATGATGCTAATAATACTAACATCTGGCAGATCAAGAAATAAGCTATAGAATATTGACTAATTTGCTCAAGGTCTCAAATATACCAAGTGAGAAGAGTCAGGGTTCTCATCCAAATAGTCAAAGTCCAGAGTCTATGTTATAGTTGCACATCTATGGTACTTTTCAATTCTAAAATTGTATTTTACTCTAATATGTCCTTCTAACCACCACTGCCAGAATCAATTTCAAACTCCCATTATCTAGTAAGTACTTCGAAGGCATGCTTCATGGAGTTGCAAAAGACTTTGGAATAATACCCAAAAGTTTACTAAAGTTATTCTGATTTACATATCCTTTCAATTCATTTACTTTGCATATACAATTTTGCGTATTTCCTTTGGTGGAGTTCCTCAATTTCACCTACTTGAAAAAAAGAGGTCAACTTTTCTTCAAATCCAGAAATTAGAAAACTCAAAAGTACTTTGGGCATACACTTTTATTTATGGTTGGAATAGTAATAGTAGTTAATATTAATTAGAAACCTCAAATCCTTGCACACATTGTTTAGAGAACACCTTATATGTACTCTCTGACTGAATCTTCACTCATTCATGAGATTTTCTTGTATCATTCCCCTTTTACAGAAGGGCTAAAGAATTTACCCACAGTCACACAGCTTAGCCAAATTGTGGGGATTTGAATCTAGTCACAGTTTTGATTCAAAGTCATCTTATTCCACTTCTCTATGTGGAAGGAAAGAGAAATAATGAAAATGGATTTTGGGAGGAAGGTAAATACCAGTCTGGAGAGTATTGAACTAAGTATTTTAAAACCTGCTCAAAGGTTTAGAATGGCAAAATTAAGACATGAACAAAAACCAGTCCATAACGACTACTGATCATTGCCAATTTAAGCATATTATTAGCATTAAAATTAAATTTCCATTATCTATGTCATCTAGGACTTGGAAGAGAACAAGAAATTCTAATTTTCAGAAGAAACTTAGACCTCATTTTAGTTAGTACTTTCAGCTTTTTCCCTGACCAAATATTTTACAGAACAGCTCAGTATTACAGTTTGTAAGATGGAATTCCCATGAAACTTTTTTAGTTCTTTTTTCTTCTCTGATTTATGTTCCAGTATAAGGTGAACATAAAGTGAATAAAAGTGTGTTTAAAGAAAGAACATATGGGTAGACACATGTCCTGTACCCAGATACCATTTTGGATGAATAATCAATTCCTTATTCACTTAATTGCTTGCCAAAATGCCTCTGAAATCTGCAACATACACATCAGATACCATGTTAACAACTTTATATTCAAATTTCTGCTTTAAAATGTAGAGTTGAGCAAGCTTCAAAGTCAGTTCCAAAACACCCAGGGAACATTGGCTACTAACTAAACCAAGCACAGAGCAGCAAATATGAGAAACTCAAGATAAGGTAGTCTTTTCTTTACCTAAGAAACCCCAAGGTTTTCCTTCCTTCTAGAATATTTCGTATTACCATCCTGGAAGCATTGTTTCCTCATCACTACAGCAAATAATGTCAGGCTATTCCCTGCAGAAAGGTAAATATGCATTGCTGGGAACAGCTGGGTGTCTTCTTTACAAGCACATTGCTATATGAAAACACGATTTTGTCAGTCTGTTGCTGCCATCAGATTCTTGCTATAAACATTTCATGTGCTGTAGCAAATTAGCATTTAAACACTGGGTTTCTGTGCTTTTTTTGGGTTTGTTTTATAGCCACAAAGAAAACCCACCTTTTCTTAGTTTCTAGTGTCATGAATCACAGGCCTGTTATTTTCTCCTTCCCATCTACGTTTTACAATTTTCAGACAAGTAGCACTGTCTCCAAAAAAGCAGTGATTTTATTTCTGCCAGTTATGTTCTTTGTTCATTTTCTATTTGACTTCCCAGATCCATATGACTGAAAGGAACAATGAGAGATCATCTGGATCAAGTACCCTCTGAAGGCACCTTTCATCTTGCACTGGGGCTAGATAAGAGAGCCTCTATTTGGCAGATGGTCTCTTCCATTAAGATAACTGTGTACTTGAATTGATCAACCAACAAACATTTATTTTTATTTTTTGTCCAGAACTATTACAGACTTTATGAGGATCATCATAACAATGAGAGGAGGATATATTATATCATAGTTTTCTTATCTGTAAAATAGGAGGGTTGATGTGATTTGCACAGAAGTCCATTGGGAGTAGGTAAGTACTATTTATTAGCCCATTCTGTAGATAAGGTAGCTAAAGTTCATAGAGGTTAAGTTGCATCATTGAATTATGCTGTACCAATGTCATCCAGCTAGTAGTTATCCCAGGCCTCCTGATCTCAAGGTTTTCCCTCAAATCTTCTGTTTTGTTTCCTTTTCCCCACTTGGAATACCTTATATTTAGTAGTACACACTTGATAAGGTTCCTCCACACACACTCTCACTTTGAGTAGATATTCCTGTTTTTACTTCACAAATGAGGAAACTGATATATACTTAACATATGGTTTGTCTGTGGTGATTTGGCCAAGGAGGCAAAGCAGGTCTTAGACTCCTCTTTTTTGAGCATGGATTCATGCATTTTCCACTGCACCAGAGCAGTCACCAGAGTCTACAATCTTGCTTCGGAATTCACATAAATGCAGTTGAAATAAAGGAAAAATTAAGTTGGGAAACTACACTACTATGAACCACGGAGATGAGAGTTCATGAGCTGAGATGATTTTTTTCATACTTCCTCTATTCTTCTCAGCAATGTTGTCATTTTCTGAGCCCTCTAGAGTGAGATCTTTCCATTTCCCTATGTCATTCTAGTCAATTAATCTGCTTACCCTGAACTTCGTTTGACTTCTCCATTAAATATTTTCAAGTAAAAGTATTACATTCCTTTCATCCTTTAACATGGTTGTCTTCACAAATGTTCCAATTTGCTTAGAACTATTTCTCTTTGTGTTAACTTAAGTGACAGATTGCTCATTATTTCACAGGGTTTACGTGTTCATACAGATTGTTAAATACCTTCCATGTTATTCCACAGCTTATGTGGCTGTGCAGGAAATTCTCAATGACTCAACTTAAGCTGTGTGCCAAGTAACTGTGAGCAACGCTCCTCTTTAACGGCATGTCCTCAGTCCTGCTTTGCCTCCCACTGAGAAGCACATCTGTGGCAGCAGTCATATCTTGGATTATTGTTATTTCCTCAATGTTTTAGCTTAGCAGAAGGTCATTTTGGTTCCTTGCATAACTGGGAAAGTAGAAGCAAGTGAAGAAACTGCTTGAGTAGCGTACAGCTCTGGGGTCACGCTCAGTTCTGCCCAAGTGTTCTGACCACTACTTAGCTACCCTGATGTCAGTTTCCTCATTTGTAAGATGTGAATAATAACTGTAGCTGCCACCTAGGATTATTGTAAAGATCAAATGAGTCGAAGAGCACTTTTGGAGCACTAGATGTCATCTACTAATATCAACTTTTAAATGAATCCTCATAACATGGCTTGAAGAATGTAGGGAAGCTGATGTTTTTATTAGCTCATTGAGCCCTTATGGGAACATGAAAGACCAATGTCATCATTACCACTTATGAAGAAGAAATTGAAACAGACTGGATAATCGATGTGCCCATGCTATTATGGCTGGAAAAAGGTAGAATCAGAAGGTAAATTCGGATTAGCCTCACTCCTATATACCAAAGAATAATAACCAGAGCTGATATTTATTCACTGCTGATTTTATGACACCAGGTACTGGTGTTGTGCTCTTTTGTCTCTCATATTAATCCCTTAAAATAAGCACTATTATAATACCCTTTTTATAATTCAGGAAACTGAGGCTTAGTGAGTTCAAGTGATTTTTTCAAAAATCATGTCAATTCAACAATGATTCAAAATGGGAAATTGTTTTGATAAGAGGATGATTAAAATTGAGTCACTTTGGTAAATAACTTGGGTAAATAACTTCTAATTAATGAAACAAAACAATTTCAAAAAAGGAAAATTCTCTAATGAAAATTAAATGTGAAAATATTTCAGAATTTAATAGTTTACCTATAATTTAATACATTTTCAAATGAAGTCTAAAAGAATCAAGTGTTTTTTCCTCTAACTTACATGATTAGCTGTGTTTTTTCAAATCTGAGGCATATTTTTTTTTATATTTTAACATCTCCTAGACTAAGATATTATTAAAATTATAATTAGGAAACACATTCTTCAGCAATAACTGAGATAATAGTGGATTTTTTTTTTCGCCTTTTTTTTTCCCTCTGAGATTTTCTTCTAGTGGAGGGGAACTGAACCCAGGGATACTTTACCACTGAGCTACATTCCTAGTCCTTTTTAAATTTTTATTTTGAAACAGAATCTTGCTAAGTTGATGAGGTTGGCCTTAAACTTGCAAACATCCTGCCTCAGTCTCCCTGATGGCTAGAATGCCAGGCAGGTGACACTATGCCAGGCTAGTAGTGCTTTTTATAATTGATGACTTCTGAAAATTGAAGAAAACTTAGTATTTTGTGCTTTGGTTCTCTATTCTGTGATCTCATTAGTACAGATTTCAAGTTTGCTTTCTATTTAGAAGCAAGCAACCCTTAGTAGGACCCATTAAGAAATGAAAACCCTCACCAAACAACAACAACAACAACACAAAACCAAATGCTTTTTCGTCCACAGCACTCTACAGTTTACTGGTAGTAAAAAGAAATCATAAGATGTTACTTCATGGGGGGCTGGAGGGCGGGGAAGAGTTTTCCCTGGACAGATTTAAGTTGACTCTGCACAAGAAAAATGGTAATCCAATGAGAAAGTCCATGTGCTGATTCAAGATTTTTTTTCCTCAAAGATTTCTTTGGCCCAGGAAGTCATAGTTTAAACATTTTCAAGCTCTTATTTTTGAAAGATACTAATTACTCTCCAAATTCCCTACCGTAGACTTCATTTCTTCTTCTCTGACCCTGATATCTTTCCAATTCCTGCCCTTAGTTTAATTTTTGGGTGACCTCTTGCAGGCAAGAGTCCTAGGGGATTTTTCTAATTCACTTGAAATAAAATTTGCATCACTTCATGCTTCCCAGGAGAATTTTCTTTTGTGTTTCTATCACTCTTATATTTCCTACCAAATTTAAATGATATACATTCTTATTCTGTCTACAATAAAAGACAGATTAGCAAGAAAAAAAAAGCTCACAACTTTATTCAATGTAAGTTTTACAAATGAAGACCCCCCCAAAAAACAGGTAAACTTGTGTACTTTTATGCTTAGGTTTGACGAAGAAGTGGATAGTCATGGCTAAGTGTGGTTGGACAAAGGGGGTGTGATTTAATGCTGGGGAGGGGAACTTAACAAGGCCTGTTTGTTAAGATTTTTTCTGTGTCCCTGTGTCTTCAGAGATGAGAATGCTCTTTTCCTCTGGGTAAATGCAGGACACCTCCCAAATGAGGGTCTCATGACCTGCCTGGGCTGGAGTGGAGGGGGAAGCAGGGAGTAGGGGAATGTGAAAGTAACCTTCTTGCTTTTGCTGTTTTGTCAAATGCCAAGTTGCCATATTTTTGGGGGGCTTTTGTGTCCTGAACCACATCAACTATAGCTAACATACAACACTAATACAAGGGGAAACTCTGCATGAGTGTGTGTGTGTGTGTGTGTGTGTGTGTGTGTAAATTCTCTGCACTTGCTGACAAAATTTTCTGTAAACCTAAAAACAGAAAAGTCTTTTTAAAAGTCTACTATTTTTTTTAATCTATTGCCCAAATAAAGTGACATAGACCATGACTTGATGGCTTTCAATTTAATCTACTAGTTACCTTCCAGGAGCAAGGTCAGACCCAGTCATCCTGGAATGGCACTTTTTTTTTCTAGGAAATGAACTCAAAGGACTGAAGGAAGGAAACAATGCTGGTGATTCAATGTACAGTGTGCTCCTTTTCCTCACGGAGTCAGTACCATTAATGCTGATGCGCTTACAAAGCACTTTATGTTTTTAGGACCCTTCACAATAGCCTACTAGTTGAGGCTCACAGTGCTTCAGTGAGGTGGGTGGTCAGTAAATAGCTTGGTTAGCAGTTTCATTTGAACAATCAGTATAACTAATGACCCAAGGTAGCTATGAGTCAAAGACTGAGGAGGAAAGTGGACATGGAACCTCTCCTTCTGAATGCCTTATTCTTTATCATTGACCTTTTCCACATCAGCATGCTGGTTGAAGGGTGTATAATTATTAAAAGTCAGTCTTTCATGGGATAGTTATTTAGAAAGTAAGGATTCTTGGATCATTAAGAGAAAACAAGACTTTGCACCCCTATATCTTCCATAGGTAAAGTTGCACATGACCATAACCAGAGCATAATACTAGTAGAAGGGGGTGGCCAGTTATCTCCATGGAAACAGTTTTCCCATCGGTGAAAAACAAAATGGAGATTGATGGAAAAATCTACACTGCTTTAAAATGAAAGTACTACCATCATTGTTCTTGTGGTAGAAGCAAGAATAGGCAAGTTGTGTTGAAACCTTGTCCTCAATAATTGTTTAATGACTCATTAGTATAGAATCAGTTCTGCAGAATGAAACCTGTGGGGTATATACTGAGGTTTCCTCCATACCCACAGAACTTCAATTATAGAGGTGTGTGCATTTAGAATTTATTCTAGAATCTTTTTGAATGAAGGATGTTATATTTAAAAGACATTTCTCTTGTTATGCAAGGCATTCGGGGCTTTTCAATTCCTGAAACAACATGTTCACTTCTAAAAGCAATCAGATATTAAGGGGAAAGAGGAATACATATATAATTTTGCCTTTATTACTTGTTTTTAATTTTTCAGAAGTAGTGAAATAGAGGGGGAAAAAAGATATTGGTCCTTAGTTCACAGGTAAGCAGGCAAATTGTCCTTACCTGCACACTGTCTCTTGAGTGGAATCAGGGATACGTATATCATAATGAATAAATTAAACATTAAATGTAAATGAATTAATTAGCAAACAAATATTGAAGTAGGAGAAAAATCTACATTGAAGGCTGACAAAGGAAGTTCTTTGGGTTGAAATAAGGGTACACAGAGATAGTCATTCACTACAATCCATTTTTTTCTAGGAAGCAAAGAGGAAAATTTATATCAGATCATTTTAACATGAAATGATATTGGCCTTACTTTTTTCCAAAGAACAATTATTTCTTGAGCAATCATTTTGTTCAAGGTTGTGCCTAGGTGTTCTGATAGATACAAAGATAAATTCTCCATAAAACTTACTAAGATCTTTGTAAGCTGGTAAGATTAATGTTTTCTCTATTTAGTGAAAAATTAAAGTCCAAGAACATATTTATTATAGGATTAAAATTCAATATAGACTTATGCTTAATTCAAAATGGTAATTTGTCTATAGACTATTTAGAAGATAAGAACTTTAAAATTTTATTCTTTTTTATCTTTTATTGATTTTATTTTTTAAATACACAACAGCAGTGGAATGCATTACAATTCTTATTACTCACATAGAGCACAATTTTTCATATCTCTGTATATAAAGCATGTTCATGCCAATTCATGCCTTTTACATGTACTTTGGGGTTTTTTGCATTACAATTCTTAATACACATGTATACCACAATTTTTCATATCTCTGTTTGTATATAAAGTATGTTGACATCCAATTCAAGTCTTCATAGATGTACTTTGTATAATGATGTCCATCACATTCTACCATCCTTGCTATCTCCTGTCCCCTCCCTTTCCCTCCCACCCCTCTGCCCTATCTAGAATTCATCTAATCCTCCCATGCTCTCCCTCCCTACCCCACTATGAGTCAACCTCCTTATATCAGAGAAAACATTTGGCATTTGTTTTTTGGGATTGGCTGACTTCACTTAGCATTATTTTCTCCAACGCCATCAATTTACCAGCAAATGCCATGATTTTATTCTCTTTTATTGCTGAGTAAAATTCCATTGTGTATATATGCCACATTTTTAATCCATTCATCCACTGAAGGACATCTAGGTTGGCTCCACAGTTTAGCTATTGTGAATTGTGCTGCTATAAACATTGATGTGGCTGTGTCCCTGTAGTATGCTGTTTTTAAGTCCTTTGGGTATAGTCTGAGGAGAAGAATAGCTGGGTCAAATGGTGGTTCCATTCCCAGATTTCCAAGGAATCTCCATACTGCTTTCCATATTGGCTACCCCAATTTGCAGTCCCACCAGCAATGTATGAGTGTACGTTTTTCCCCACATCCTCGCCAACACTTATTGTTGTTTGTCATCATAATAGCTGCCATTCTGACTGGAGTGAGATGATATCTTAGAGTAGTTTTGATTTGCATTTCTCTGATTGCTGGAGATGATGAACATTTTTTCATAAATTTGTTGATTGATTGTATATCCTCTTCTGGGAAGTGTCTGTTTAGGTCCTTGGGCTATTTGTTGATTGGGTTATTTATTTTTTTGGTGTTTAGCTTTTTGAGTTCTTTATATATCCTAGAGATTAATGCTCTATCTGATGTGTGAGGGGTAAAAATTTGCTCCCAGGATGTAGGCTCTCTGTTCACCTCACAGATTGCTTCTTTTGCTGAGAAGAAACCTTTTAGTTTGATTCCATCCCATTTATTGATTCTTGGTTTAAATTCTATAGGAGTCTTATTAAGGAAGTTGGGGCCTAATCCCACATGATGAAGATTAGGGCCGATTTTTTCTTCTATTAGATGCAGAGTCTCTGGTTTAATTCCTAGGTCCTTAGTCCACTTTGAATTGAGTTTTGTGCATGGTGAGAGATAGAGATTTAATTTCATTTGTTGCATATGGATTTCCCAGCACCATTTTGTTGAAGAGCCTATCTTTTCTCCAATGCATGTTTTTGGCACCTTTGTCTAATATAAGATAATTGTAATTTTGTGGGTTAGTCTCTGTGCCTTCTGTTCTGTACCATTGGTATAGCAGTCTGTTTTGGTGCTGATACCATGCTGTTTTTGTTACTATTGCTCTGTAGTATAGTTTAAGGTCTGGTATAGCAGTACCACCTGCTTCACTCTTCCTGCTAATGATTGCTTTAGCTATTCTGGGTCTCTTATTTTTCCAGATGAATTTCATGATTGATTTTTCTATTTCTATGAGGAATGCCATTGGGATTTTGATTGGAATTGCATAAAATTTTATTCTTTTTACAGAAATGCCTTATCATAATACTACAGCTACACAAACTTTAGTATTTCAGTACTGGGGGATCAAACTCTGGGCCTGGTGACTACCAGATAAGTGCTCTACCATTGAGGTATAGGCCCAATGTAGCTGTACAAATTTTAGAGAAACACTGCCATCAACTAAAAAATCTGAAGACCCCAAAATTACCAAGTATAATCAGTGATTAGTGATCAGTGTTAAAAAACTATGAGGGGCGGGGTTGTGGCTCAGAGGTGGAGCGCTTGCCTACTGTGCTTGAGGCACTGGGTTTGATCCTCAGCCCCACATAAAAATAAAATAAAGATATTGTGTCCACCTATAACTAAAAAAAAATATTTAATTAAAATAAATTTAAAAATAAAAAACAATGAAATATAAGAAAGTTCTCTTGATATACACTTATTTATCTTTTATTTCATCTATATGATCATTATTTCGATTTTTGTTACAAAATTTTTCTTCAAATATCGACATATCTCTATATCTTGAATTGGATGTTTCAACATTTTCCTTACATGAAAGGAAGAAACAATTTTATATGTGTTTCATAATTAAAACAAAAACATGGAAATTAAAAAAGAAAAAAACACCTGTGTTGCTACCGCTTGGTCATATATTAGGACTAGTGACATATTATCTTTCAATTGAAAGCTAACATAGTGGTAGGTTAATTAAATCTGTCATTATCGGTTGCTACTCTTGATGACCATTTTAATTTGCCAAGGAAAAATATTGCAAATACTTGAATTAAGAACTTACTAATCAATATTTTTTTAAAAAAAGAACAGAGATAACAATATCACATGGGTGACCAAAAAATGCTCAAAACAGGTTTTTTTTTCTTATGACAGAAATATTTATTCCTTTATCCATCACTAAAGCACTGCTTAAAAGAATCTCTTTAAGGCTCAGCACTGTGAAAGCTACAGCAAACCAGATGCTTGAAGCATTTCAGTTTTGTTTATTTTGGACTGCACATGATATGTGGATATTGTTTTTTCCCCCTAATCTGAAACACAAAAAGTACTAGAGATCCTTCTGTTATCAGTATGCATCAGAATATGAAGGAAGAAAGTTAGACATAAAATGTTTCTTGGAAAAAGAATAAACAAGTTATGCCAGTTATAACAAGCCAAGGAATTTAGAACTACAATATTTGTAAAGTTATTAGTAAATTGGGTAGAGCATGAGGGGAAATCCATAATCAAAATGTTTGCAATAGACCAGGAAAAAGAAAGAAAGATATTTAAAGAAATGTCATATTTTCAAACAACGTGAATGTTTTCAGCCATGCTGGGAGCTTTGTGTTCAATCCAGTTGGCATTTTACCCTATCTGTGCAGAATTCTGTGGAACTTTTCAAGCTCTGAGAAATTTGATTAAGCATTGCATTTGTTTCTTACAGTAAGAAATTTTCTCATCTGCTATAACTCAGCTGTTTTTATCTAGTTTTCTAAACAAGAGAAACTATATCAAAATAAAGGTCCACTTTTTTCAAAAAAGAATTAAACCTACTCACCATTATTAACAAGAAAAAAATTCAACCTGAACTTTTCCTCTTACTGTTTATACCCTGGGGCTTGAATATGATTCTTCTTTATCACTTTGTGAATGTCAAAGAATGAACTTCAAAGATATAAAATGATTGATATAAGGGATTTACAATAGGTTGTTTTAAGTAATACATGCATGTAATATTTCATTTTAAAATGTCCTTTTGAAAATTAAAACCTCTCTATCAAACTTAAAATAGAGAGCACAAAGAACTACCGCATATATATCTGTCTCTTCTGGTATATATCTCTTTTAAGGGTTATTCCCTAATATATTGAATTCTTATAAATTCATTTCATTTTTGCTTCCATTCTCACTTTTTTTGGGGGGGTGGGAGGTGGAGGGGCTTGCTGGGATTACATCCAAGGCCTCACACATGCTAAACAAATACTCTTATCACTGAGTTACATCCCTGACCATTATTTTGTATTTAAATATTTTAAAAATATTTTTACTTCATTTAGAAATTGTCTTTTTGTTTTATATATTACTTTATTACTACTTTAATTTTATCTTCACTAAACTTAAAGATTTTGTATATTCATTTTGTACCTCTAAATCTCTTATTGTCAATGCTGCCTTTTTAATATTTTACCTATCTCATAAAAAGAAATAATTTACAACAAATGGGAGAGATACCTCAGGTTAAAATTCTCTTAAGATGGAGCTTCTCACATTTCAGAAAAAAATAATCTTTATTGAAAATTGGTTGGAAATGACACTAACAATAGCTATTAAGGAATGGAAAAGATAAGTAAGAATTAAAGATCTTCATTATTTTTATCCTTCTTTTACATGGAACCAAATCAAAACTTACCTGAGAAGGGCAAAATGAAAATAAAGGGGGTATAAAATATTCAAATTGCCACAAAAATGTCTAGACTTTTGATTCTGTAGGCAATATAGGAAGCTGCAATCCTCTTAAAAATCTAAAACCAAAATTTCTAAACCAGAGAGCTATGAAAGAGACACCACATACAGGTTTCAATAACTACACCGAAAACATTAAAAGAACTTTCACTTTATGGTGAAAAGGGCTTTAGCCAGGAAGGAGGGATTCTCAGAGAGAGCACTGCACTGCAGCTACCTCCTTGTCAAGGATTCACTGACTGCGTGGCAGCCTTCTGTCTGACTCCAAATCCAAGTTCACAAGCTTCATCTTTCCATCAGCCTTTACACGCTATATGCATTTTAATATTTACAGTGGGTATAATTTTAAATGATCTCTTTCAAAACCAATGAATAAGGTAAAATTCCAAGTTAATTCACTTTAGAACTACTGAATATGTTTTGTTATACAACATGTATTTTTTTTCTGGAAGTTGTTTATATATACATAATATATAATACATAGTATATAAATATATATATATAATATACTTATATATGATTTTTATTTTATATATGTATTTTTAGTTATTGATATAACTTTATTTTTATTTATTTATGAGAATCAAACCCAGTGCCTCACCCATGCTAGGCAAGTGCTTTATCACTGAGCTATAATCCCAGCCCCTGGAAGTGTTTATTTGAAAGATCAGAAAGTCAAATTTAACAGTGAGGTATTTATTTCATTCTAATTAATAGTTACCTGAATGGACATCACTACCTCCCTTACTCACTTTCTTGTAATTCCATTTCTTTGGGGTTGGGGTGGGAATTAAGTGGGGAACAGTAGTCCTGATGTAACGGATTGGTCAACGTTAGGACTTTTGTGAATGACACACTGTAAGAAGGGTCAGACCATTTTCAGAAGGTAATGATCCCAACAGACTTGAGGGACCACAAACTTCTTCCTTCTCCGTGGGAGGAGAGGGTAAAGGGTGATCTGCTTTTGTTCCTAAAAGGTCTGTATGTTGGGATACTATCACAATGATGGTCCTGCTCAGCTGTAGCACCAGTTCACCCCTTACTGCCACAAGCTCGGAACTACTCTTTAGTATTTCCTTCTCTTCTAATATTCACAGAAAAATTCCTCTCATTCTAGATTTTATATCCCTCACCTACTTATAGACATTTGCATGTCTTCTTGTCAGTTCATACTGTATGCGCATTTTTAATCTTTGTGTTAGAGTCAAATGCATTCTTTCCTTCCATTTTCTCTTGCCCTCTCCTTCTCCTTACCTCCCCACTTTCTCTTTGTCCCTATCCATACATACATCCTTCCCTTCCTACTTCTCCTTTTTTCTTTCTTTTTCCTTCTTTTCTCTCTTTTTTTTTTTCATTTTTGTTCTGAAACAGATCTCAAGAGCAAAGAGCATATGGTCAAAATCTTTCCGAAGTCCTTTTATTGGTTTACTAAAAATACTTAGTGAAGTGACTCTGTCATTAAAGTGCTCTTTTGTGTAATTTGAAGCCAGTCTGCTTAAAAATCGATGAGGATGTTTCTAAGTAACTGAGACAGGTGCCATTCCATGACTGTTTCCTTGGTGGTTCACTTTTCCTGTATGTCCTCCAGTACCTCCATTAACCCTGTAAGGGAAGATACACCGTTCTTCTTTTACAAGGAAGGAAACAGGTTCCTTAAGGTTAAAGACATCGGTTCAAACAGATTCAATAATAGTATCCATTATATAAAAAATGAACCACATACTTATTTGTTAAACTAAACATAGCTAAGACATAGTTACAGGAGATGAAACTAGAATTCAAAGCTAAACTGGTGAAATTCCAAAGATCTTGTACTTTCTGCTATAACACATGGCTGGTTTTCAGGTTTTACACCAGAAAGAGGCAAAGGGACTAATTAAGAACCATGCCAAAGAAAACCCAACCAAAGTTTGATTTATTTGACCCTGCTTAAAACAAAACAAAACAACCAGATCAGCCCTACTGACCTGAAAGGTTTTTAAAAAAATCTTGTATAATTTTCTTAAAAATCAAAACCAAACAAACCCAATGCTGTGATGTGTTTCAATGGTGTAAAAAAAAAACTGCATTAAAAAATAATAATAATTCAATGGAAATAAAGGAAATGCACAAAAGTTAAGCAGGAGTTATTTTTAAGTGTGGGGAAGATGGATGTTTTATTTATTTTTCCTCTCTCTACTTTTCTGTATTTTCTGAATTTTCTATGGTATGAGTTGCTTTTTCGATGAATTAAATCTTCAGTAAAATTAACTGGCAAGTTAAATGAGTGAAAAAGAAAAAAAGACATTATTGTTGTTATCAGCTTACATTTTAACCATGGGTTGAAAAAGCAACCACATAGAATCAGGTGATTGTGTATTGTGTTTATAAAGAAATGTTTTAATCCGGGCTTAGAGACTTTAGGAACCCCCTGCCACGACAAGCATGCTACCTGTTTGATGGAAGAAAAAAAGTCTTAACTGAGTTAAGCTTTGGAGTTTAATTACTGTTTGAATGAAGAATTAAGACTTTAAAACCCAGGTGGGCATTAACTCATCAAGGCCTCTGACATTTTAATAAAGCTTCTGAAGCTGAAGCCACACAGGAAAGAGGAGCAAAAAGAACCAACTCAGTGGATTCCAGGACTGAGTTTGTGCTTCATGAAAACTCTAGCTTGTCTTATGAAGCTGAGGGAAGGGAAAACCTGTTCAGCTCATTTTTCTCCAAACTTCAGAATTTCCCCACAATCCTCCTTTTCGGGATAAGCCTCACCTTCCAAGTTTATTACCAACTGAGAGAAATATCCAACATAGGAAATGGTTTTATGACTTTAGTACCTCTAGTTTAAGTCATTTTAATTGAAATGTATTTAATTTGAAAACTGCAATATCTGATTGTCTAACATCATCTTGCATAACCACAGTTCAGTTTTCTCAGAAGTACGCTCATAAGCACCCTGGAAATAATTAGGTGGACTGTGGCCAGTTATGTTGTAAATGTAAAGGATAATTTTAAAGTGTTACTTTATTCATTAATTCACCAAGAATATCTTCAGATGCTGAGGATAAAAAGGCAAATGTAAGCTGGTCCTGGCCTTCCAGAAGTCAGGTGAGTGACTAGAAGACAGTGCTTATCTGGGCTATTGCACTGAGACACGGGACTGTTGTCTTGTGCGCTTAAATGCCAAATGTCTGCTTTGATATAAAGAGAAAAACTAAGAACAGAACAGGAAGAAAGAGCATGAGGAAAAGACTACAGTAAACAAAGACGAATGGGGGGAGAGAAACGGAGAGAGAAGGGAAAGCATATGGAAATGGTAGGAGACCTTCAAGGATACATAAAATTATAAGAGGTTATGAGGGGCAAGGGGGAGGGAAAAAAAAAAAAGGGAGAGAATTGAACAACAGCAGGGGAGGTAGAGAGGGAAGATGGGAGGGGAGGGGAGGGGAGGGGGGATAGTAGGGGATAGGAAAGGTAGCAGAATACAACAGTCACTAATATGGCATTATGTAAAAATGCGAATATGTAACAGATGTGATTCTGCAATCTGTATTTGGGGTGAAAATGGGAGTTCAAAGCACAATTTGAATCTAATGTATGAAAGATGATATATCATGAACTATGTAATGCGATAAATAATCAATAAAAAAAAAATAAAAAAAAAAAGAAAACCACCTAACTCAGTTCAAAATTTCTAAAAACCATCCTAGGGTATTACGGTTTGTGTGCGTGCGCGTGTGAGTGTGTGTGTGTGTGTGTGTGTGTGTGTGTGTGTGTACATGTATATATACGTGTGTGAGCATTTTTTAAAAAGAACTCTAGAGTCATAAAATCTGATTTCAAGCTATAGGATAGCTATTTAATATGTAACTGTGCAAATTTGGATAAATTTAGTTTAAAAGTTAGTATACCTAATATGTATATTAGTTAGTAATATACCTAAATATACCTACATATGTATGTATATGTATTTATTTTATATGCATATTTATTTATGTTAGTACTTATAACTCAAATTCTTTTTCAAGTTATTAAATTGGGAACATGTGAAAGAGTCTGGGGGAGAAAGGAAGATAAGTGACTTTTTTTTCCCAGATGGGTAACTTCCAGCTAAAGAACTTATCAATGAGCACAATTTTTTTTTGCATAGTAAAAATGCTTTTTATACTTAATTTTAAAATACTTTTTATTTTTCAAAATAAATAAAATAGTCAACAGGTACAAATGAGTATACAGTAAATACATCTCTCATTTCCTTATTCCCCAATCACAGCAAGCACAACAATTAGCAGTTTCTTATTATCTTTCCAAAAATATATTATATTTGTAAATATACAAAACTAAGATTAGGATACTGTACATTCTTAGGCACTTTGCTTTTTTATTTTGTTAAATTTTCAAAAATGTTTTGAAACATTCCAAACATACAAATGAGAACCTACTCCTTCATATTATCAGGGAAGCTGTGGACTAACAGCTCTTTGGGGAAAACCTCACATTGACTATGATCTATGATTGTCTCTGCAGTGGGGCAGCTCACTATAGATAGAGAGAATATTATACATAGAGAGAGCTATATATTGATAGAGAAAAAAAATCAATATCCCTGCATCCCACCCACCACACAGCTTTATGAAAGCATATCAGAATGTCACTATTTGCTCCAGTTTTTTTGAAACTTAACAGACACAGTTGACATCATTTGAGCATCCTTTCTTGGTTTCTTGGTTTCATTACTATATCATACTCCTAACATAATTCAAAGACTTAGAGTTTTATACAGACTTAGAGTTTTATAAGTCTCATGCACAATTTGTATCTTCATTAGCATTTATGTATCCAACAATGTGAATAATACTATACTATATAATGTGTTCATATTTGCTGATATTTTAGTTTATATAAACAAGATAATAATATACATATCATTCTACAACTTGTTTTTAAAAATCAACCTGTTTGTAACAGGTTCATCTTAACCACATAACTACTAAATTTTTAAATATATGTATTTAGTATTCCACTGTATGGTTTTATTATAATTTATTAATCTATATTCCTATTAAATTCTTTTTCTATTTTTAATTTTTTTAATTAGAAACCATGGTACAATAAACATTTTTTTCACATCTGTCTTTCTGTACATGCTAACATTTCTCCAAGTTATATGCTTAGAAGTAGAATTGCTAAATTGTAGAGTAAGAACATCATCAGCTTTATGAGATATCTTGAAATTGCTCTCTGAAGTAGTGGTACAAATTCACATGCTTATTTACAGTTCATGTTAGTTACAATTACTCTACCCCATGGCATCTCTTGCTATTGTTTTTTTTCTTTTTTCTTTTTTTTGGGCAGGAGTCGGGAGAGTAACCAGGGATTGAACTCAGGGGCACTCAGCCACTAAGCTATATCACCAACCCTATTTTGTATTTTTTATTTATAGACAGGGTCTCACTGGAGTGCTTTTTTTTTCTTTTCTTTTTTTTTTTTTTTTTGGTACTGGGGATTGAATCCAGGGACACTTAACCACTGAGCCACATCTTTTTTATATTTTATCTAGAGACAAGATTTCACTGAGTTGCTTAGAGCCTTGCTAAGTGGCTGAGGCTGGCTTTGAACTTGTAATCCTCCTGCCTCAGCTTCCCAAGCTGCTGGGGCTACAGGTATGCAAACTACGCTCGGCATCTTGCTATTGTTATAATGTACATTTTGTCAATCTGAGATGATAGCTAACTGCTATTTTTTATCTATTAGTAGATTGTCTTTTCGTGTTTCTCATTATTTAAGATTACTCTTTCCTTGACTTCCTGTTCATGCACCTTGTTTATTCTTCTACTGAGTTATTTAGCTAAAAATATCTTTTGTCCTTTATGAGTTATGAATATCTTTTCAAGGGCTGTGAAAACTTACAGAATAAAGAATAAACATTCTTTCACTTTATTTTTTATGTCTTTGTTGAACATAAGAATTGTTTTCAAATCTTGATGTTATCAAATTTACCAATATTTTGTGCTATTTTTTGTGTCCTCAGTAAGAAATTTTTCCACATGAGAAGGTTTTGAAGCATTCCATATTTCCACTAAAAGCCACTTTTAACATTTAGATCTTTAATTCATCTGGAATTTATTTTTGTATATGGTGATTCAATACAAGAGGATCCAATTTTATTTTATTTTTTCCATGAAGTTAATTGATTATCCTAGTACCATTTATTGAAGAGTCCTGTCTTTCCTCATTCATTTGTACTACCATATTGATCATACTTCAAGTTTCCACATATGTGAGGATCTATTTCTGGATTCTCTATTATGTTTCTTTGGGTTTTTTGACTCGTCCTGTGCCAATACCACACTGTATCATTTTCTATAGCTATATAAATTCTTGATATATTTGGTCAGATAAATCTCCCCTCCCCCTACTTCTTATTCTTTAAATTTATCTTGGCTCTTCTTGATTCTTTGTGCTTCAATATTAATTTTAGGATTACTTGTCAAGTTCCATAAAGTCTCTCTTGGATATTGGTTAGAATATTATTAAGTTTATTGAGGATTTGGGGGAGAGATTGACATCTTTATAATTCTTGAATGTAGTAGTATATCTCTGTATTCAATATTTTTTTCTGGTATTCAAAAATATTTTCTTTTCCCCGTGGAGGTCTTAACCATCACATATTAGGTTTATTTGTTAGGTATTTTATAGAGTTTTTTTTTTTCTATTTCATTTTCTAGCCAGTAGTATTATTTTGTTGAAATGCCAGTGATTTTTGTATGTTGATTTGAGTCCAGTAAGCTTATGAAACTTTATTAGTTCTAGTAAATGAAAAACACTTGGATTTTCTTTGTTTAAAATCATATTGTTTACAAATAACGACAGTTTTATTGCTTCTCTTTTGAATCTCAAGTCACTTCCTCCCCTTTTTCCTTTATTGCACAGGATGAGACCTCCATCACGGTTGACTCCAAGTGGTTGTGGTAATACCCTTTGTTGCTGCTGATATCTTTAGGTATTTCCACAGATATCTTTTATTTGGTACTATTTCTAGCTTGCCATTATGGTTAATTTTGTGTCAACTTGACTAAGATATATAGTATCCAGACATTTAAATGTTATTCTGGGTATGTGTCTGTGAGGGAGTTTCTGGAAGCAAGTACTATTTGAATGAGTAGACTAAATAAAGCAAATGGCCCTTGCTGCTATGGATGAGCCCCATCTGATCACTTGAAGGCCTGCATAGGACAAAAAGGTTGATCCTCTCACAAATAAGGTGACTACAGTTCCTTACTACCCTTAAGCTGGGACATCATTTTTTGCTGCCTTAAGCCTGAAACTGAACATCAGCTCTTCCTATGTCTTGAGCCTGTGGCCTGCAGACTAGAACTACACCATCTGCTCTCCTGCATCTGCAGCTTTCTGACTGTAGATCCTGGCACTTAACAACATAATCCCATGAACCAATTCCTTGTTCATGAATCAACTCAATCACTCTGACAACTACCTAGGACAAGCCACCAAGTCACTTTGTCTGAAGCACTGCCTTTCTCTGTTAAATGTTCTTCCCTTTTGATCAGCTTTGCTATCAATTTTACATGCTCTAGTATATGTTATTCTCTACACAGTAACCAGAAAGTTTTATAAAAACACAAATCAGATGATGTCAGTCCTATTCTGAATATCCTCTTTACCATCACATTTAGAAACAAATCCAAACTCCTTACTTTGGGCTACAAACTCCTATGTAAGCAGGTCCTAGATGACTCTCCTCTCTCATCTCCTAACTCTGTCTCAGCCCCTCCATCCACATCTTTGTTTCTTTTTTCCTGCCAAAAGTGTTCTTAAATGTTCCTCCCTTATCCTAGATTCAAGCTAACTTCTGTCTTCGAGCCTTCATACTGAATTTTCTCTGCCTGATGTGCTCTCTCTAAAAATGTGCTTGTCTTACTTCCCTACTTCATCCAGGTGCTAGCTCAAAATAGCACTCTTCATCACATCCTATCTCAAAATCCTGCTTTGTTTTTTTTATGGCAGTTATTACATCATGGTACTACTCGGTTTAACTATCTGTTTATTTGATTATTTCTGATTCACCCACTTGAATGTAAAATGTAAGAGGCAGGGAATTCTTATATTTATTTATCTGGCATGTCACCATGCCTGAGACAATGCCTAACACATGGTTTGTTTACTAAATAAATAAATGCATCAATTTTGTTGGTTTTCTTGCATTTTTGTGCATCTACTATGTGCTAATGCAATGGAAGACTTTTTGATATTGAAACAGCTTTGTGTTCTTGGAATAATATTACTTAAACATGGTGTGTATGTGTGTGCTTTTAATATATAAATGATTTTGACTTGTTAATGATTTATTTGGAATTTTATGTCACATAGGAGTTATTCCTCCTCTTCTTCTCATTCTCCTCCCCATCTTTTTCTTCTTTCTCCTCCTCCTCCTCCCTTTTTTTTTTTTTTTTTTTTTGTACCAGGGATTGAACCCAGGGGTGCTTAACAACTGAGCCATGTCCTCAGACCTTTTTTATATTTTATTTAGAAACAGGGTCTTGATGAGTTGCTGAGGGCCTCACTAATTTGCTAAAACTGGCTTTGAATTTGCAATCTTCTGCCTCAGCCTCCAGAGCTGCCGGCATTACAGGTATAAGCCACTGCATCTGGCAGCAGTTATTCTTTAATTTTCTTTTCTTTTTGTAACATCCTTGTCTGGTTTGGGTATCCAAAGTATATTAACTTCAAAAATTAATCCAGCCAATATCCCATCTGCTTTTTGCTTTCTCAATCTTAAATAATTTCTATAAAATGGCCTTTTTTTTTTTAAAGATGTAGCAGAACAAGGTTTATTCAGCACCAGTGCAGGCTCAAGGAAGTCTTTTCCAAAGGCTGAGCACTGCCCTTTTTCTCAGTATCTTATATACAGTAAAGACTTCCAGGTTTGAAGCTTTCTCATGCAAGAAACCCTGACGTCTCCACTTTTCTCCAGGCAGCGCTGATTCCTACCATAGCTGCTGAGCAAGCATGACTACTGAAGCAGAAACTAGCAGATTTTAACAGAGATGAAAAGAAGCATCTTAGGAAGGAGCTGCTGTTTCATTCCCCGTTTCTTGATGCTCAGGATGCATCTGCTGTAAAATGGCCAATTTTTATCTTTAGAAAATATAAAATACATTTATACAGCTGTCTTCATCTTGTGTCTTTGGAGGGGAGTTTTCTAATTATGATTTAATAGTAAATATTTATTTATATTTTTAGGGTTTTTTTTTTTCCTCCAGTCAATTTAGGTAATTACCACATTATCTAAATTTTCATCTGACATGTTATTGTTTTAAATTATTATGTCTATATTTATATCTCTTTTTATTACTAATTATTTATGATTTATGTAAATTTTCTGTCCAAGCTCTGGCTTTTAGGTCTATTAATCCTCTATAGTATTTCTTTATTTTCTAATTATTAGTTTTAGCTTTTATTTTAATTATTTCCTTAGAGTAGATATCTTTTAATTTTTTTTTCTTGTCCTAGTTTTAATACTATTTTTTTCTACTAAGAATTTAACCTATGGTGCTTTGCTGCTGAGCCATATCCCCAGGCATTTTTTTTTATTTTTTATTTTGAGACAGGGTCTTACTAAGTTGCTAAGGCTGGCTTCAAACTTGCCATCTTCCTCTCAGTCTCCCAAGTTACTGGAATCATAGGTGTATGCTACTACACCTGGCTTAAATCTTTATTTTAAATATGGTAAAGGCAATAGTTTTGTTATATCCCTCAAGTGTTATAGTATTGCTTTTATTATTACTTACATTGAAATATTTTCCTAACTTGATATACAGTTTAAAACCCAACCATATATGGATTCTTTAAACTACTTTTTGTTTTTTCTCTTTTATTGATTTATTTTTTAAATTATTGTATTATAGTTATATGTAACAGTGGAATTAATTGTGATATATTTATGCATATACATGACAGAGTTTGGTTAATTTCATTCTGCTGTTTCTCCCCTTTCCTATCCAATGCCATAATTTTACTCTTCAGAGCAAGGTAAAATTTCATTGTGTGTTGCTAAGAGCCATAGCCAAGTAATATGACGCATGGCATTTTTGGTTGAAAGGTGATGCCAGCTAGCCATTGAGATGATATGATTATGTTAGGATCTGCATTCATATGGATATTGGACTCCTGCTGTCCACCTCGGCTGCTACGGGACTCTTAGAGAGTTCCCATTGGGGACTTCCTGTTGGGGTCCGGGAGAAGCCGCGGGTCGGTCAGCAATCTTTCCGGGAGCATACGGGGCATTGGCGGCAGTTTCAAAAATAAAGTTTGTTCCTGCTTGAGTGGCTCGTGGCTCATGATTTTGTGCATTTGTGTGTGTGTGCGTGTGTGTGTGTGTTTATCCAATTATCTAATGAGGGACACCTAGGCTGGTTCCATAACTTGGCTATTGTGAAATGTGCTGCTGTAAACATTGGTATGCATGTATCATTATAGTATGCCATAACCCCAGCCCATCAATTCTTGATTTTATTTCTTGAGAATTAGGAATCATATTAAGGAAGCTGGTGCCTGTGTCAATATGCTGGATTGTTGACCCTACGTTTTCTCCTAGCAGTTGCAGTGTTTCTGGTCTAATTCCTAGGTCTTTGTTCCATTTTGAGTTGATTTTGGGGGGTCTAGTTTCATTTTTCTACAGATAGATATCCAATTTTCATAGCACCATTTGTTAAAAATGCTATCTTTTTGGCAATTTTGTCAAAGAATGCATCTATGTGAATGTAGATTTGCATCTACATTCAATGCATCTATGTAAATTTGTCTCTGTGTCTTCTATCCCATTGGTTTTCATGTCTGTTTTTATGTCAATAGCATGCTGTTTTTATAACTACAGCTGTGGAGTATGATGATCAGGTTTTGTAATGCCAACAGCATCACTTTTATTGTTCAGTATTGCCTTGAATATTCTGGGTCTTTATTCTTCCATGTGAATTTTAAGACTGTTTTTTCTAGTTCCATGAAAATAACATTGGTATTTTGATAGAGATCATATTGAGTCTGTATCTCACTTTTGGTAATAAGGCCATTTTGACAATATGAATTCTGCCTATCCAAGAGCATGGTAGGTCTTTTCATGTTCTAAGGTATTCTACAATTTCTTTCTTCAATGTCCTATAATTTTCATTGTTCAGTTCTTTTACCTCATTTAGATTTATTCCATAGGTTTTTTTTCTTTTCTTTTCTTTGTTTGTTTCTTTCTTTTTTGTAAATCCTGTTTTCTTGGAAGATTAATTATTGGAATATAAAAAAGCTATTTATTTTTTATGTTGATCTTTTATCCTGCCACTTTTCTGAATTCATCAGCTATAGAAGTCTTTTGGTGAAGTTTTCTGGGTCTTCTAAGTGTAGAATCATATCATCAGCAAAGAGATGATTTGACTTCTTCTTTTCCCATTTGTATTCCTTTAATATCCTTCTCTTGCCTAATTGTTCTTGCTGGAGTTATAAGAATTATATTGAATAAGAGTGGTAAGAGTGGACATCCTTGTGTTCCTGATTTTCAGTATGATGTAGGCTTTGGGTTTGTTGTATATAGCCTTTATTCTGTTGAGGTAAGTTCCTTCTATTCCTGGTTTTTCCAGTATTTTTAATATGAATGGGCACTGAATTTTGTCAAAGGTTTTTCTGTATCCATTGAGATGATCATGTGATTTTTGCCCTAACCTTTATTTCTATGATGAATTATATTTACTGATTTGCATATGTTAAACCAAACTTGCATACCTAGAATGAAACTCATTTGATTATGGTGTACTATCTTGTCAATGTATTTGGAATGTGATTTGCCAATGATTCTATACCTAGAAGATCCAAAAAGCTCCACCAGAAAACTTCTAGAACTAGTAAATGAATTCAACAAAGTAGGAGGATATAAAATCAACACCCATAAATCAAATGCATTTCTGTATATCAGTAACAAATCCTCTGAGAAGGAAATGAGGAAAACTACCCCATTTACAATAACCTCAAAAAAATTAAATACTTGGGAATCAACTTAACAAAAGAGGTGAAAGATCTATACAATGAAAACTACAGAACCCTAAAGAAAGAAGTCAAAGAAGACCTTAGAAGATCTACCTTGCTCTTGGATAGGCAGAATTAATATTGTCAAAATGACTATACTTCCAAAAGCACTGTACAGATTTAATGCAATCCCAATCAAAATCCCAATGGCATCCCTCATAGAAATAGAAAAAGCAGTCATGAAATTTATCTGGAAAAATAAGAGACCCAGAATAGCTAAAGCAATCCTTAGCAGGAGTAGTGAATCAGGTGGCATCACTATACCAGACCTTAAACTATAAGACAGGGAAATAGTAACAAAAACAGCTGGTATTGGCACCAGCACAGACAGGTAGACCAATGGTACAGAATAGGGGACACAAAGACTAATACACAAAATTACAATTATCTTATATTAGACAAAGGTGCCAAAAACATGCATTGGAGAAAAGATAACCTCTTCAACAAATGGTGCTGGGAAAACTGGAAATCCATATGCAACAAAATGAAACTAACCCCTATCTCTCACCATGCACAAAACTCAACTCAAAGTGGATCAAGGACCTAGGAATTAAACCAGAGACTGCATCTAATAGAAGAAAAAGTAGGCCCTAATCTTCATCATGTGGGATTAGGCCCTAACTTCTTAATAAGACTCCTATGATGCAAGAATTTAAATCAAGAATAAATAAATGGGATGAAATAAAACTAAAAAGTTTCTTCTCAGCAAAAGAAACAACCTGTGAGGTAAACAGAGAGCCTACAACTTGGGAGCAAATCTTTACCCCTCATACATCAGATAGAGCACTAATCTCTAGGGTATATAAAGAACTCAAAAAGCTAATCACCAAGAAAACAAATAACCCAATCAATAAATGGGCCAAGGACATGAACAGACACTTCTCAGAAGAATATATACAATCAATCAAAAAATTTATGAAAAAATGCTCATCATCTCTAGCAATTAGAGAAATGCAAATCAAAACTACTCTAAGATACCATCTCATTCCAGTCAGAATGGCAGCTGTTATGAAGACAAACAACAATAAGTGTTGGCTAGGATATTGGGGAAAAGGCCCACTCATATAGCTGGTGGGACTGCAAATTGGTGCAGCCAATATGGAAAGCAGTATGGAGATTGGAGATTCCTTGGAAATCTGGGAATGGAACCACCATTTGACCCAGCTATCCCTCTCCTCCGTTTATATGCAATGGACTTAAAAACAGCACACTACAGGGACACAGCCACATCAATGTTTATAGCAGCACAACTCACAACAAATAAACTGTGTAGCCAAACTAGATGCCCTTCAGTGAATGAATGGATAAAAAAATGTGGCATATATACACAATGGAATATTACTCAGCAATAAAAAAGAATAAAATCATGGCATTTGCAGGTAAATGGATGGAGTTAGAGAAGATAATGCTAAGTGAAGTTACCCAATCCAAATGTTCTCTCTGATATAAGGAGGCTGACTCATAGTGGAATAGGGAGGGAGAGCATGGAAGGAATTGATGAATTCTACATAGGGTAGAGGGATGGGAGGGTAAAGGAGGGGACAGGGGATTAGCAAGGGCAGTAGAATGTCATAGACATAATTATCCAAAGTACATGTATGAAGACATGAATTGATGTGAATATACTTTATATACAAACAGAGGTATGAAAAATTGTTCTATAAGTGTAATAAGAATTGTGATTCATTCCACTGTCATGTATTTAAAAAATAGAATCAATACAAAAATAAAATAAAATAAAATGTCAAAAAAACTTAGTTTTTAAACTCATATAAAAAATTGTACATAATTATAAGGTACCATGTGATGTTTTGATACATGTGCACATTTTGTAATGTTCAAATCAGGGTAAACAGATCTCTCAAAACATTTATCATTTATTTATGGTAAAAACATTCATAATCCTTTCTTCAAATTTCTTTAAAAAATAAATGGTACTTTATCATTATCTAAAGTCACCTCACTTACTTCTTACTCTTAAAGAACTATAACTTAGTACCTGTTAATTAGTCTCTTCACATTCTTCCATCTCTCCTATTCTCCCCAGCCTCTAGTAACCACCACTCTATTCTTACCTTCTGTGAGATCAAACGTTTTAGATTCCACATGAGTTAGATCATGTAGTACTTGTGTTGCTGGACCTAGCTTATTTTATTTAACAAGATGACCTCCAGTTTCATTTATGTTGTTACAGATGACAGGATTTTGTTCTTTTTTTTTTTTCGATGAAGAGTATATGATTATATATACTACATTTTCTTTATTCATCCATTGATATACACTTGGATTGTTTCCATTTCTTGGTGATTTTGAAAAGTCTCATTTATCACAGGACTTATTGAATACATAATCAGTCATGGGATTAATTATATAGATTTTAGATTTTTTAAGGAACCTCCATTTTGTTCTGCACAATGGCTTTAACTAATTTACATTGCTCAACAGCATGTAAGGATTTCTTTACCTCGACATCTTTGCTAGCATCTGTTATCTTTCATCTTTTTAATAATAGTCATTCTTGTTGGGATGATATGATATCTCATTGTGGTTTTAATTTGCATTTCTCTTATGATTGTTGATGTGAAATATTTTTTCATCTACCCTTCAGCCATTTGTATCTTTTTTTAAATTTTTTTTATTTTATTTTTTTATTGGTTGTTCACACCATTACAAAGCTCTTGACATATCATATTTCATACATTAGATTGAAGTGGGTTATGAACTCCCAAATTTACCCCAAATGCAGATTGCAGAATCAGGTCTGTTACACATCCACAATTTTACATAATGCCCTATTAGTAATTGTTGTATTCTGCTACCTTTCCTATCCCCTACTATCCCCCCTCCCCTTCCCTCACATCTTCTCTCTCTACCCCATCTACTGTAATTCATTTCTCTCCTTGTTTATTTTCCCATTCCCCTCACAACCTCTTATATATAATTTTGTATAGCAATGAGGGTCTCCCTTCATTTCCATGCAATTTCCCTTTTCTCTCTCTTTCCCTCCCATCTCATGTCTCTGTTTAAAGTTAATCTTTTCTTCCTGCTCTTCCTCCCTGCTCTGTTCATAGTTGCTCTCATTATATCAAAGAAGACATTTGGTATTTGTTTTTTAGGGATTGGCTAGCTTCACTAAGCATAATCTGCTCTAGTGCCATCCATTTCCCTGCAAATTCCATGATTTTGTCATTTTTTAGTGCTGCGTAATATTCCATGGTGTATAAATGCCACATTTTTTTTATCCATTCATCTATTGAAGGGCATCTGGGTTGGTTCCACAGTCTAGCTATTGTAAATTGTGCTGCTATGAACATCGATGTGGCAGTATCCCTGTAGCATGCTCTTTTAAGGTCTTCAGGGAATAGTCCGAGAAGGGCAATAGATGGGTCAAATGGTGGTTCCATTCCCAGCTTTCCCAGGAATCTCCAAACTGCTTTCCAAATTGGCCGCACCAATTTGCAGTCCCACCAGCAATGTACAAGTGTACCCTTTTCTCCACATCCTCACCAGCACTTGTTGTTGTTTGACTTCATAGTGGCTGCCAATCTTAGTGGAGTGAGATGGTATCTTAGGGTGGTTTTGATTTGCATTTCTCTGACTGCTAGAAATGGTGAGCATTTTTTCATGTACTTGTTGATTGATTGTATATCCTCCTCTGAGAAGTGTCTGTTCAGGTCCTTGGCCCATTTGTTGATTGGGTTATTTGTTATCTTACTGTCTAATTTTTTGAGTTCTTTGTATACTCTGGATATTAGGGCTCTATCTGAAGTGTGAGGAGTAAAAATTTGTTCCCAGGATGTAGGCTCCCTATTTACCTCTCTTATTGTTTCTCTTGCTGAGAAAAAACTTTTTAGTTTAAGTAAGTCCCATTTGTTGATTCTTGTTATTAACTCTTGTGCTATGGGTGTCCTATTAAGGAATTTGGAGCCCGACCCCACAATATGTAGATCGGAGCCAACTTTTTCTTCTATCAGACGCAGAGTCTCTGATTTGATATCAAGCTCCTTGATCCATTTTGAGTTAACTTTTGTGCATGGCGAGAGAAAGGGATTCAGTTTCATTTTGTTGCATATGGATTTCCAGTTTTCCCAACACCATTTGTTGAAGATGCTATCCTTCCTCCATTGCATGCTTTTAGCCCCTTTGTCAAATATAAGATAGTTGTAACTTTGTGGATTAGTCTCTGTGTCCTCTATTCTGTACCATTGGTCCACCTGCCTGTTTTGGTACCAGTACCATGCTGTTTTTGTCACTATTGCTCTGTAATATAGTTTGAAATCTGGTATCGCTATACCGCCTGATTCACACTTCCTGCTTAGAAATGCTTTTGCTATTCTGGGTCTTTTATTTTTCCATATGAATTTCATGATTGCTTTATCTATTTCTACAAGAAATGCCTTTGGGATTTTGATTGGCATTGCATTAAACCTATAGAGAACTTTTGGTAATATCGCCATTTTGATAATGTTAGTTCTGCCTATCCATGAACAGGGTATATTTTTCCATCTTCTAAGATCTTCTTCTACTTCTCTCTTTAGGGTTCTGTAGTTTTTATTGTATAAATCATTTACCTCTTTTGTTAGGTTGATTCCCAAGTATTTTTTTTTTTGAGGATATTGTGAATGGAGTGTTTTTCCTCATTTCTGTTTCAGAAGTTTTGTCGCTGATATACAGAAATGCCTTTGATTTATGCGTGTTGATTTTATATCCTGCCACTTTGCTGAATTCATTTATTAGTTCTAGTAGTTTCTTTGTAGACCCTTTTGGGTCTTCTAGGTATAGAATCATGTCATCCCCAAATAGTGATAATTTAAGTTCTTCTTTTCCTATTTTTATGCCTTTAATTTCTTTTG
This sequence comes from Spermophilus citellus, assembly GCF_964194105.1. Lineage (NCBI taxonomy): Eukaryota > Metazoa > Chordata > Mammalia > Rodentia > Sciuridae > Spermophilus > Spermophilus citellus. The sequence goes on along the minus strand of NC_138197.1, from coordinate 53,269,510 downwards.
TCTGTCTAATTGCTCTGGCTAGTATTTCAAGGACTAAATTAAATAGAAGTGGTGAGAGAGGGCATCCCTGTCTTGTTCCAGATTTTAGAGGGAATGCCTTCAACTTTTGTCCATTCAGAATGATGCTAGCCTGAGGCTTAGCATAGATAGCTTTTACAATGTCAAGGTAAGTTCCTGTTATCCCTAGTTTTTCTAATGTTTTGAACATAAAGGGATGCTGTACTTTGTCGAATGCTTTCTCTGCGTATATTGAGATGATCATATGGTTCTTATCTTTAAGTCTATTGATGTGGTGAATAACATTTATTGATTTCCGTATATTGAACCATCCTTGCATCCCAGGGATGAATCCTACTTGATCATGGTGCACAATTTTTTGATGTGTTTTTGTATTCGATTCGCCAGAATTTTATTGAGGATTTTTGCATCTAGGTTCATTAGAGATATTGGTCTGTAGTTTTCTTTCTTTGAGGTGTCTTTGTCTGGTTTCGGAATCACCATTTGTATCTTTTCCTTTTCTATTCAGATCTTTTGCCCAGTTTTAAAATGATTTATTTGATTTTTTTTTTGTTAGGAGGGTTTTTGATTCCTTGTGTATTCTGGTTCTTAACCCACTGTCATATGTACAGTTTGCAAATATTTTCTTCCATTCAACAGATTGTCTTTTCATTCTGTAACTGTTTTACTTGCTGTGCAAAAGGTTTTTAGTTAGATAAAATCCCAATTATCTGTTTTTTTCTTCTGTTTCCTTGGAGCTTTTGTCAAAAAGTACTTGCCTATTCTAATGTCCTAAACCATTTTCCTTCTATTAGTTTCAAAGTTTGAGGTCTTATAATTAGGTATTTTAATTCATTTTGAGTTTCTTTGTAATTGGTGAAGGATGAGGGTCTAATTACATTCTCTGCAGATGAATCCAAGTTTTCCAGCACCATTTGTTGAAGAGACTGTCTTTTCTCCAATGCGTGTTTTCAGAATGTTTGTTGAAGATGAGTTGGCTATAAATATGTGGTTTCATTTCTGAAGTCTCAATTATTTTCCATTGACTGTGCATCTATGTTTATGCAAATAACATGTTGTTTTAATTATTACAGCTTTGCTGTGGGCTTTGAAGTCAGGTAGAGTAATATATCCTGCTTTGTTCTTTTCACGCAAGAATACTTTGGCTATTCTGGGGTTTTTGTTGTTGTTTGTTTGTCTTTATTGTTGCATACAAACTTTACAATTGTATTGTTATAGTTCTGTGAGGGATACAGAACTAAATCTATAGATTCAGAGATTGCACTGAATCCATAGATAACATTGGGAAGTATGAGCATTTTTTAACAATATGGATTATTTCAATCCATGAACATGGGATGTCTTTCCATTTCTTTGTGTCCTTTCAATTTCCTGCATAAATATTTTTATAGTTTTCAATGTAGAGATCCTTCACCTTTGGTTAAATTTATTCCTAGGTAAAATTATCTGAGAATTGCTTTCTTGACTTCTTTTTCAGATAATTCACTGTTGGCATATAGCAACACTACTGATTTTTTACATGTTGACTCTGTATCCTGCAACTTTGCCGAATTTGTTTATCAATCTAAAAGTTTTTTGGTGGAGTATTTGGAGTTTTCCATATATAAGATCATGTCATCTGCAAACAGTGACATGGATTCTGTCTTATATTTTGGAACCTGTTATTTCCTTGGCTTGCCTAATCACCCTGTCCAGGATTCCCAGTACTGTGTGAAATAGGTGGTAAAAATGAGCATCCTTGTTGTGTTCTTTTTTTATTTTATCTGTTTCCTACCATTCACTTATGTATATGAACTTATTATCTTTTTTGACTCAGAGCCCAAATAATATTGTCTTTTTCTTTTTTCTATTTATAGGGGAGATTGAACACAGGGTGCTTTATCACCAAGCTACACCTCAAGTCCTTTTTATTTTGAGACAGAGTCTCATTAAATTGCTAAGGCTGACCTTGAATCTACAATCCTCCTGCCGCAGCTCTTGAGTCACTGGGATTAGAGGCATGCACCACCACACCCAGGCCTTTTCTTTAAACTCCAGAAACTTTACAAGGATGTATGTGTGTGTTCATTGTTCTAAGTCATGCTACACATGTCCCTTCTTTCTACACACCTGAGGCTATTTATGTTGTATTTTTTTCTTTAGTTGTATCTTTAAATATGTTTCCTCTGACACCATTTATCTTCTAAGAATTCTTAAAAACACTATTTGTAGGTTCAACATTTTGACCATTAAATCTTTTGTATGTTTTCCATATTTATCATTTCCTCCCTAATCCTGTCAATCTCCTAACTTTTCATTCTCTTTTGTTCTTTTTATAATATTCCATATCCCTTACTGTGTTTTTAATAGTCTTCTATCCTTATGCTGCTTCCATTATGGCCTTTATTTTTGTGATGGTTTTATTTTTCTCTTTCACTCTTTTCTATCTTTCAAGTTTCAATGTATTCTGTTGCTTCACTTTTTTCCCTATGATTTCATATTTATACTTAGAATTCTTATTTTTATAGAAGCAATAACCTCTTAACCTGTAAAAATTCATAGCAAATAATTATTTAGTTTCTTAGGAACTCTGTAGAAGTATTTATCTGGTGATGGTTTATTACCTGACCTTCTTGTTCCCTCTTTTCTTATAATTTATTTAAATAGTTTTATTATCATTCTTTTATTTCTTTAATCTGCCTCTTTGAATGAGTTTACTTCTTTGGTATCCATTGGGGGATTGACTCCAGTATTGCCATCCCCTCCAGATAATAAAATCATTGGATGCTCAAGTCCTTTGTGTAAAATTATTTGCATATATGCCATACACATTTTCCCATATAATTTAAATCATTTCAAGATTACTTGTAACACCTAACACAATGTAAATGCTATCTATTTAAATAGTTATACTCTATTGTTTAAGGAGTAACAACAAGGAAAAAGTCTGTATATGCTCAGCACAAATGAAATTAATTTTTTCCAAATATTTTCCATCCATAGTAGATTCTGTGTATACAGTATATTCAGATATGAAGGGCTGACTGGAACTACTTATGGTGTGATATATAGAGAAGGGCAAGAGTTATTCTATAGCAGCAAGAATATTCATTATGATACTAGTTTATTAGTATTGAGCTGCTTTTCCCTATCAAACAAAGTGATATTTCAGTACTTTTCACAATGCATTCTTCCTCCTCTACCCTATGTACCAATAGACTGCTTCCTCACACCATGGCTTATCTTCATGTTTACATTTTCTCATTTAGCACCCCAGAGTAACAGGTGCCTTTCAATGTCATAGAAGATGAATTTTAGTTTTTAAATTTCTTTCTCTTCTTGGTGATTTGGGTGATTATTAAATGAAGAGGATAAACATGTCTTCCTTATTTCACCATTTTAAAACTGCTAACACCACATTAAAAATTTTTTTAAAAACTTCTATGACAGATAACTTAATACTCTCCTTAAATTTCTCCATTGCTTTCATTTCTAACCCTTGAGCCACTTTCATTCCTTTCTTTCTTTATGGCTACCTATAACTTAATTTTAAGCCTTCCCAATTTTAGACATAGTGTCATAGCACTTACAAAACAAAAAAAAACTAGTTTATTTCAGAGCCTTGCCCACAACATATATTTGCCCATAGCATATATTTCAGGATCATATTATTTTTCTAAATTATCACTTCTTAGTCAAGAATCACAGTTAACAAAATTCTGTAATTATATGTTCAATAAAAAAAATCATAGTGAAATTGTAACAAATTTTTCCCTTTGTGATAAAAAAAAGCATGATGCTATATGTTGTACAAATAGAATATTAGTTCATTTCAAAATATACACATTATCATAAAGATCATTGTACAAAAAAATATGCTGTATTTGAAATTGGTAAACTGATTTACAAAGACCTTATTTTGAAATAGGACATCAATTATGATGAAGAAGCATGTTCTCATATATTTCCATATTAAAGGTCATTGCTTAAAATAACAAACAACTTAAAAAAAATTAAACATCCATTTATCATTTTGTAGGGAGAGTCACCTGTCCACAACACATTTCACTCTAGGTTTTATAGAAGTGCAGGGTTCAATTAAACTTCCTGTCCCCTGGCTGCCTGCTTGGGTAGCTGTGGAAAGCCATGTGATTGTAGCAAATATTGGGTGTAAATTTATATCTTTGGCATAAAATGAAAGATAAAATTATCGGAAATCTGAAAATGTTTTTGCTTGTCTAACAACTTGATCTTAGAAGTTCCATACACCACCTCGGAAAGGGAGAGGGTTAGGATAATGTCAATAGTCTAAACATTGGTTTGGGCTTCTGGCAAATCTTTCATGAGAGGCAATGGGGGTGCAACTGATGCTTACCAAGAACACTTAAGGTATTCTCCATGACTGGCCCACACATACTCTCTGTGCTGGAACAGCTGACTGCTAGATCCCCAAGCAATTAAACTATGTGACCTAAGGTAACATTACATCCATGCCCTAGAATTCAATAATTCTAGTTAAAGTAGGGAAATGGAGAGATTTAAATTTACATATAGGTTTATTTAAAGAAAAAATAATCAGTCAACCAATGCACACAAGAATAATATCTTACTAAATACTTCTACTAAATGAACAATCCTCCACCCTGAAATACATAGCTTCTTTATTTCCATCAAACTTCCTAGGTATTTTTAAATTAGATACCCTTGTTGTCTAACAATAAGATTGTTGCCACAGCTGCACCAATTCTATCTCCCCCCGTCTCTGATTTTTGGGGGGACTGGAAACCAGTGTGGTTTGTTTTTGTACATAGCAACTTGGCCCACATCACATGAAGACCACAGAAGAATCTGATAACACATTTGGATTTAGACTGCACATGCACAGATAAACAGACATCCAAAGCCTAGTTTTTCATTCTCACCCACAAGGACGAAATACTGCTGCCTTTAGAGTTATCAAGTGTTTCAGAACATGAAATGTGTTTAAATACCGTGGAGCTCTGCCAGGTATTTGTTAAAGTACTTTAAAATGATTGTTCTGCTTTTAAAATTCTGTACTTTAAAATGATGTTACCTTATTTTTTTCTGGCCTGTCTTAATCAGTTCAAATCTAACCAATATCCCTAGAAATTATATTAAAAATGGGGTTTCTAGTTTCTTTTCAGTGTATGTGAGTACATCATTTTAATGATTGTACTGTGTACTTATGAATTTAAGAAACATCAGGCCAGCTGAAAAGTTGATTATGACACAAGTTTTGCCTGTGAGGAGGTGAGGATTTAGATGGAGGCAAAGGTTAGAATTGAAAAAATATACTGTGATTATTTAAGGAGTATATGCCAAAACACTTCCTAAGCAAATGGCTTTTGAATTTGTGGCATTTGTGAAATCCTTCCTCAATTGAAATCTTATATTTAAGTCCAAGTTATTAGACACATAAAAGCAGAGCTCTTGTACTTCTGATTAGACAGAGGGGAGTGAAGGGAGGGGAGGAAGTATGGAGGTAGGAATGATAGTAAATATGCATATATGATTACACAACTGGTGTAACTCTACATCATGTACAGCCAGAAGAATGAGAAGTTATATATGATGTGTCAAAATGCATTCTACTGTCATGTATAACTAACTAGAACAAATTAAAAATAATAAATAAAATAATTTTCAAATCCAATTTAAAAAAGTCTCAACGGCCTTCTGGACTTTCCAAGCCAACTGACATATTGTAAATTGAGCAAAACTGCATAAGCATCCCCAGGGAGCTGGAGCTAAACAAATTGCTTGTTGTATTAAGTAATATTTAGACCAGTTCTTGCCTGCAGGGAACTCTTATCCCAGGAAGACTAAGGGGTAATAAGGACAGAAGGATGGCCAGCTGTTGACAGGTAGAGATGGAGATGGGTCTGTTTTATTACCAGAGAAAGCCCTGTGTTACTGCTGACTCATCCTAAATAATTATTGTTCTCTCTGGCTAAATTGCATTTAACTAAGTTGCTATCACAGACTAGATATTTTCTTACCTGTTTTTCCCCAATGTTTTACCCAATTTAATATGAATTAGAGAATTGTTTGCAAATAGACTTTTTAATGACATCTTTTAAAAAAGCAGAGCTCTTCTTATTGAAATGGGAATGATACCATGAATCTCTCCTGTGAGATCCCTTAGCCCCTGGCAGTATCTTCTGTGGATTTTTTGGGAATATAGCTCAGTTTCCAAAAACTCTTCTAATCTCTACTGTATTCATGTATTTTATTTTATTCAAATTATTGGGGATAGATATGTTTACTGTACACTAGTCTTTGGTAGGTAGCAATTTCCTCCTGTATGGGTTGGAATAGCCATGCTGTAGACTAGGATATGATTTTAAAGTAGAAATAAATGGGGACTAAATTAGAGAGGTGTGTGGTGGGGGAATGAAAAATGGCAGATGAGAAATTTTCTTTCTCATTATATGACATCATTATATTATTTATCACATATTGCACTTCCTTCTCATCATATTACAGACCTAACCACTTGCTGGTTAATAGATACTCAAGCCAGACTTTCCAAAACCAAGCTTCTATGTATACAAAATTATAAGAACTATTGCCAATTTTGTCCCTCAATTCTCCCCAAATGACTTTGCCAATGGATTAAGGACAATGGAACACTATGTACATGTCTATAGATGAGATCAGGTGCATTCAGGGTGTTATGGCTATACACTGCACATGTCTATAGACAGCTAAAGGATTTGTGTGCTGTAGAAGGAATGAGAACATTTCAGGTAGGTGTTGGGTTGGAATAAGTCTAACCTTACTATAATATATGTGTTTTTAGAAATTAATCAAATTCTGAGACATATACTCAGTAGTTTTGTGTTATCAAAATTCATAAGGTGGATGCCTGAGTACAAAAGCAACTTGAAGTTTTAGGTACTGGGTTTTTCCGGTCACTAAATATTGGAGCTACAAAAGAAGATAGCCCCTAGTTACTTTATTTTGCATTTACTTTCCTCTTTCTATCATGTAAGCACATGACAAATGAGCTAGAAAGTATACTTAGGATATGGACAGGAAAGTAAATTCCATTGTCCTTAATCCACTGGCAAAGTCATTTGGGGAGATTTTTTTTTTACTGTAGTTGGGGATTATGGGATTCTAGAATTTCCATGATGTAAGCACTGTTAAACCTACAGTTCTTGAGTTAGTACCCCTTGTCACATAATTCATTGATTTTCTCATCCATTTGATTTTGAAGAAAAGAGGTTAGCCAGAAATATGGATGGGTTATAATGCATGAATAATGAAGTGAAATTAGATCATATTAATCAGAAGAGCAGAGATTTCAACTGAGAAAAAAAATCAAAAAAATTTACAGAGGAAAAAGTGATTAGTAAGAAATGACAATAAAAACTGCTTTTGTTAGAATGCTAGAGGTAAACACAGGTTCCCAACTCTATATGTGTGTGAGAGAGAACTATATAAAAGGAGAGATTATTGGAACCGTTTGGTGACAGAATAGTATCAGCAAATGTTCCTTGTTAGGAGGATACATATTAATATTGACATGGTGTTCCAGATTGTAGACCCTCCAAACTGTCTGATAAAGCTGCCATAGATCCACTGCATATGGGCATGAACAGTACAGGGAAGAACATTTAAGAGGGTGACCTTCACATCATGTATGTTATGTGTTCACCTACTTATAATATTTCCTACTGAAGTCAAGTGTCATGAGGAAGAGGCACTTTTTTCTCACTTGCAGAGAGATGTCACATGTGCTAGGAACAGTCCTACTGTATGTTGTGAAAGAAGTGTTAATTCTTCAGGAGAATCACTTTGACTCTATCCAAGATGTTCCTTGGGCCAGATGAATCATACCTCTTTTTTTTTGATCATGCTCATAAATGGGTTCTAAAATGCTCATTTGATCTTTGGACTCTTTTGGCATCCTGAAATATAGTTGGCATCCAAAAGATTGGGAATGAATCCAAGACAATTTGCTGTACTAAGACAAGATGGTGATTGGGTAGTTCCAAACAGAAAAATAATAATTGGATTTGGCAAAGGAAATGATACTTTTTTTTCCTCCTCACTTATTTACTGCCTGGTATATAGTGGCTGCTCAAGAAAATATTTCAGGAATGAATTAATGTCCATAGAAGAAGACATCATCTCTAGAACCATCCAAAGTCTCTTTGCTTTCAGAATCAATTCAAAGGCTAGGTACTGATGATTCCATTCGGGATGAATATTAGTGGCTGATAATGCATTGTTGTTTGTTGCATAGATTCTACCATCTGATTTTTATTATATTTGTGATTTTCCAAAACATGCCTGTTCCACTATATCCAGTTATTCTCCTTTCTATTTAGCTCAGTGTCCACTTCCTGGCTGGGTTCTCAGGCACACTTGACATTTTCATTAACAGAAGGAAAATCACTTCAAGTCCAAAGGATAAGCACCATCATGGTAAAAGGTCATAAAACACTAGGAGTTGCTCTTTAGCAATAGATTCTTGAAGGTAAGTCCAAAGAAAACATGGGACATGGTTTGGAACAAGCTTGCGTATACTTCATCATCAGGGCTGTGGTACACAGTATGAGAAGGCTTCAGGGGAATTAAAACACCACTGGAAAGGAGGGTTTTGCTTGCATTGGCTATAATAAATATGTTTTTACAATAAACAAATGGGTGGCCATAAGACATGCATGTCTGATGTTGAAGGAAAGCCTGTTTGCACCAAATAAATTACAGAAACAGTTCAAGAGCAGTTCATCCTAGCGAAAATATTATCCCTGAACTACTGGCAGGGTTAGTGTCAGGTTAGGTTATCTTTTGTGTAAGTGCCAACTACACTCACTAAACCTGCCTTGGGGTATCTGTTGAAACATGTATATACTGTGGCGTTTTTCAGTAACCTTACACACTCTTTATTTTGGTCAGAGCCAAACCTTTCTGGCTTTTTTTCTCTCAGGATTGATTATTTTTTTCCCAGGGGCTGACTATCTCTCAGCTTGGACATCATCCCCCTCTACCCCTTCCCATCTCCCTGTCCCTGCCCTATCCTATGTGACTGCATTTCAAATGAATGTCTGAAATGGGGCCAGGCTGATTGATGCTTATTCTATACAAATCACAAAGCAGACCCAGCTGATCCAAAGACCATCATTTACTCAAAGTCCAGTCCTTTAGTTCACTAAGGGGAATAGCTTCTAAAATCTGGCCAGCAAAAACAATGAAGGAAGAATCTTTGGAGAAGGGATTTAATAATTTCATTAAAACTTTTGAAAATTTTCAGATGCTTATAAACTGTGGCTTTTTTAGAACAGCACAGGAATATTATATATTGATTTTAATTTCTATGTATATAATGTATTTATAAGTTAAAGTTATCCAAGCCTCTCTGCAAAAATGAACATGGAATTGGCTGAGTGGCTAATAAGACAGATGGACACTTCCCAGAATTATCAATTAACTGCTCCAATGGCTACGATCTATACAAATTTGCAAATAGAACAAAACTTCAAGTCAAAAGTCAGTCACCAAGCACTCATGGAATACCCACTAACTCCAATGGGTATCTGAGGGAAGTCACCTGTGGATACTGTCTTCAATTACCTTTCTGCCTTTTTAGGCACGTAAGTCACTTAGAAATAAACATCTGTCAAATACTTGGTCTTATTTATTACAATGGTATGGGTTTTAAAAAAAATAATAAGTTCCTTTTTAGTCAATTTTTAAATGAGAAAGAACAGGGGTTATTTCTTTGCCTACTTGCAGGACATTGGTACCACAGTGCCAGAAGTCCAGAACTTCAAGGCAAAAAGCAGGATTTGAGTTTTATCTATCACTTAATTGAGCAAATGATTGAAATTCTTTGTGTCTCATTCTCTTCAACCATAAGATGAGGGTGATAGTGATAGTCTCTTGACATAGTTTTTTGTTGAGGATTGGAGAGGATGATATATAAGATGAAGTCATCAAGGCTACATAATTTGTCATTCTGAATTGCGTTTTAACATCTAGTTCATGACATCTAGGTGATCATTTAAATTGGTGGTACACAATGAGAACTTTGGTGCACATCAGAATTACCCTTGGAGTATGATAAAAATACAGCACCACAGACTATATCAGTGTTTTGGATATAGTGCAAGGAGGTTGGGCCAGGGCTTCTCTATTTAATAGTATCACAGGTAGACCAAGATTTGACAGCTGCTGCCTGTAATACACAAGGATCCCCCTTTCCTTCTGGGTGCTTCTGTGAATATAACTATTGTATCTTCAGATGAATTCAGATTACAAATAAAAACTTGAATTCCAGTACAATCTGTGATGATCCAAATGCTGAGAACTTTGGTAAATTCTAGTGAAAAGTTCTAAATCTCCAAATATTAGGATCCATAGAAGTGCACTCAACCTGGTTATAAGAATTTGAATTGAAGACTAGTAAAGAGAGTTGATATTACGTCATTAAAATATCTGCTATATTATTGCTAATGACAAGGGAAATATGCTAAAATACAACTGGCCAAAATTTTTATAGAATCTTCAGTTCTGTTGAAATAATGTTTGGGTACAACAGTGTGAAAACTAAGAGGAAATGGTAATTTTTAATTTCCTCCTTCTTTACCATAGATGGGCTGTATTACTCATGATGTCCCAAATCTCTCCTAATGCATATTATGAGGCCTATGGTTAGTTGTTAAAATTGACTCAACATGCTCTTAAAAGAATTTAAAACTGAACCTTTCGAAGTAGCAAAAAATATATAGATATATCAGTTACCATTTTATTATTTTTCATTCTCATTCACCTCTGAACTTCCTGGTTCGGTCTGAGGCCAAAGTAAAAATTGCCAAAACACCACGGGAAAGGCTGCTCTCACAGTATTTCTGGCTCACCAAAAATTTCTTAAGAAAGCCAGTTTCCATGAGATTTCAGTTCCAATTTTGTAGACCCAAGAAAACTCAGGATAGTTCAGATAAAGTTCAGATAAGCATTCAAATTTTCAGTTACTTACGCCAGATGAACCACGAAGTCGTTCAACATGTTCACATCACTGTTTTAGAACAACAACAAAAAAAAACTAGAATTTTGACCCAATGTGGACAATTTTAGAGGAATACAATGTGCTGAGAAGTCACTAGAAAATCATGAATAGTTTTTTCTTTTTCTAAAAAAAAATTTCAAGATAAAAATAATGACCCTGTGGTTTATGTTAGGTACATATGAAACTGAAATGAAGTCACCCAGCAACATCAAACATTGAGCAATAGTCTGAGTAACGCTCCTGTGGTAACTGACACAAGATATGGCCTGGAGTGGTAATTCATTGTCTACTTATTTATCTTTCTTAGCTCTTTCTTTCCCTCCTCCCTTAAAAATGGAAATGCTAGTATCAACACCTCAATAGGGTATAGCTTATATATTCCAGGTGGCATGATGAATTACTAATCCTTAGAGCTCAGAGCTCCTTAAGAATCAGTTTCTCCCACTGGCATGGAGAAGGGTGGGAAGGATGAAGTTTATCTTTCAAATCATCACAGAAATTATCCTATGAGGCAAAAAATAAATATTGAGTTTTTCAAAGGATGATTTGAATATGAATTTACTTACCAGGATATCATGTTCCTCCTATAAACGGTCATCAAAACAAAACAATACAAACCAAAAACACATTGCATGTCTACCAGAGTGGTCTTCTAACACAACCCACGATGGTGTGAAGTTTGGTAGAGCAAGCTTCTATATCTTTGGAGCCCACCCAAAGAGATTTGGTTATTTTGAGTGCCAGAAAGAAACTGCTGTGACATGGTTCCACCTGTAATACTTTGGGGGGCGGGGATAAGCAAACCCCTATTACACTCAAATATAGTCATCGAGAAAACTAGGCCATAAGAGGCTGGCAATAACTGCCATTAAAATGTTTAATATGTTTATTATTCACTAAAAATTTTACCAGCCTTCTCATCTCCCAGGAGATATATAAGCATTAGCAAATGAAATCTACATTTTCCTCACACAACATAAACCCTCACTTATTCTTACCTAATGGGAGAGTTTACACTTGCAAAGATGAATAAAATAGTTTGGACCCTTCCATTATTGAATTTACAACTACAGGAGAATTCTTTTTTTTTTCCTTTGTGTCCCAAACAAGGGTCCATGTATTTATTTTTTATTTTTTTTATTGATTGTTCAAAACATTACAGAGCTCATGATATATCATCTTTCATATATTAGACTCAATTGGGTTTTGAACTCCCATTTTTACCCCAAATACAGATTGCAGAATCACAACTGTTACATACTCTAGTGACTGTTGTATTCTGCTACCTTTCCTATCCACTACTATCCCCCCTCCCCTCCCCTCCCATCTTCCCTCTCTACCTCCTCTGCTGTTGTTCAATTCTCTCCCCTTTTTCCCCCCCTCCCCCTTGCCCCTCATAACCTCTTATAATTTTGTGTATCATTGAAGGTCTCCTACCATTTCCATATGCTTTCCCTTCTCTCTCCCTTTCTCTCCCCCTATTCGTCTTTGTTTACTATTAGTCTTTTCCTCATGCTCTTCCTTCCTGTTCTGTTCTTAGTTGCTCTCTTTATATCAAAGAAGACATTTGGCATTTGCTTTTTAGGGCTTGGCTAGCTTCACTTAGCATAATCTGCTCTAATGCCATCCATTTCCCTGAAAATGAATTCTTAAAGACTATTTCCAATGGAGACAGCCATTTTGAAATATTTGGGTAAAGAAAATTATTAACTCCTGAAACTTTAAATTGCTACAACATCTGCTTTCTTTTTATTCCATCACCCAGCTGCCCAACCTGGGGAACTAAATTACTCAGATTATTTGTCTCTATTTACCACACTTAACTAAATAATTATTGCCTCATATTTCAGAAGAATAGAACCTGGGTTCCAAGAACGAGATTAACTGCCTTTTTTTTTTTTTAGAATTTAACATTTATTTATTTATTTAATGAGGTGCCAAGGATTGAACCCAGTGCCTCACCTGTGCTAAGCAAGCACTCAATCACTGAGCTACAACCCAAGCCTAACTGCTTTTTAATACTGTCAATTCTTCAAAAAGAATGAAAGATGAAGAAATGAAAGACGAAATGATGTTTTATTTCTAATAAGTACAAATTTGTACTTTTATTTCTAATAAAAGTACAAATTCCCAGTAGTTTATAATATTAATCAAGTTTTGTCTTTAAATTTTAATACTCATGTATTTCAAGAGGAGTAAATTCCTCCAAGAGAAAATATATCATAGTTAACATATTTAAAACTTGTCAATGAGTAAAGTCTTAACATTCAGTACACTTAAAACTTCTTGAATAATTCAGCATGTTCATCTGACTAATGCAATTTGGGAAATAATGGAGTTGGTTTCTTTCTCTTCTCCCAACCACTCATTTCAGTAGGAACATGACCTGTGGTAAACACAGGAGTAAAGGACTATAGAAAGAAAAAGTCTTAGAAAATGTACATACGGATGTGTATTATAAATATTTAAACCATTAGTCATCTTTTAATATGGTACCTACTAGTTATTTAATGCTATTAATTATTAGACTCTAACCAAGGCATTCTACATAAATTATATCATTTGATTTACTTTAATCTAAACTTTACAAGAACAATTTAAAAATAAGTATTATCAATCCCCCTATTTATAGGTGGGAAAACTGAGAATGAAAAGAATGGAGTTAACTTATCTGTGTTCGCACATCTAGCAAAAAATAGAACTGATTTTTAAAATTAAAATGAAAAGCCTTCTCACTATTCACTGAGAAATTTATTCTTAAGGAGTACAACATGATTTATCAGTCTATAAACATTGCATTGGTAAACATTAAAATGGTGTAAGCTAATGATGGAAGTTTTTAAAGCCAGGAATGCTTATATAATTTAACACTATCCAACAGCTCTTATTATACATTTGCCGTAATGAACTCAATGCTCATATAGTTTCAGTGATCTCCTATATTTAAATGTTTTCAATTTTACCTTTGGATTTAACTACTTACTCTGTTATCATATTAGATCTGTTCCTTGCAAAACACCAAAAGTCTGAAATATAACGTTGAAAATAGAAAATAAGCCCACTGAGAAAGTGACACCTGCTGCTCTAAATATACTAACATGACTGCATAAGAAAGATTATTTTTCTCTTTTAAATTTTCTTCCTACTGAAAGAAAGAAGAAGAAAAAGGCAACTAAGGCAATGATTAGAGTACCAAATAATCAATGAAGCTGATAATCTGAGCTATGAAGGTCAAAAATGAAGCGGACAGAGGATCTAAAAAGGACAATTAAGTAGAAGATTCCCCAGGATGCAGATCTTTGGGATGTGTGCAGTTGAGGTTCTCCAGTTAATACTGCAAGGGTGGTGATGTGGAATAGATAGGATCCAGGAAGACTGCAGCAGACTCTAAGATCCGTTAAGTGGTAGAGGGACCAGTTGCATGGGCCAGATTGGCTTGATTCAAGAATAGAACCATAAAGAGTATTAATCTCCAAGCTAGATAAAGAATTCAAAAAATTTAACACCAAAAATCCAAATAACCCAAACAATAAATGGGCAAAGGAACTGAACAGGCACTTCACAGAAAAAGAAATACGATCAGTCAGCAAATATATGAAAAATGTTCAACATCTCCAGCAATTAGAGAAATGCAAATTAAAACTACATTGAGAGTCCATCTTACTCTAGTCAGAATGGCAATTATCAAGACTACAAGTAACAATACATAGATGGTGAAGTTGTAGGGGAAAAGGTACACTCATACATTGCTGGTAGGATTGCAAATTAGTACAAACACTCTGAAAAGCAGTATGGAGTTTCCTCAAGAAAACTTGGAATGGAACCACCATTTGACTCAGTTACCCAACTCCTTGGTTAATACCCAAAGGACTTAAAAATCAGCATACTACAGCATACAGGCATATCAATGTTTATGGCAACTCAACTCAATAGCTAAGCTGTGCAACCAACCTAGGTGCCCTTCACAGAAGAATGGATAAAGAAAATGTGGTATATACACAAAATGGAATATTATTCAGCCATAAGGAATAATGACTTTATGATTCTTGCTAATAAATGGATGGATGGATCTGGAGACTGTCACTGTAAGTGAATAAACCAATTCTAAAAATCCAAAGGCCAATTCTCTCTGATATGTGGATGTTAACACATAATAAGTGGGTAGAGGCATAAGAATAGAAGTTCAGTGGATTAGATAAAGAGGGATGAAGGGAAGGGAGTGAGGGTGTGAATAGGAAAGCTAGTAGAATGAATCAGACATAACTTTCTATGTCCATATGTGAACACACAACCAGTGAAACTCCACACCATGGACAACCACAGAATGGGATCCTAATTAGAATAAGATGTACTCCATGTACGTAGAATACTTTCAGAACCACAAATAGTCCTGACCAGAAAACATATTATAGCTAGTTACCAAATGTACAGAATAAAGAAAGAATATTAAAAGCTGAGAAAAGCATCAAAATATATTTAAAAGCTAACTCTTTAGAATAAGAGCAGATTTATAAGCAAAAAATCTATGCATGTATAATATGTCAAAATATACTCTACTGTCATGTGTATCGAAAAAGAATAAATAAAAACAAAGGAGGACTGTGAGTTCCAGGCCAGACTGGACAACTTAGCAAGACCCTGTCTCAAAATAAAATATAAAAGGGGCTGGGGATATAACTCAGTTGTAGAGCACCCCCAGTTTCAATCCCCAGAGTTTCTCTCTGTCTCTGTCTCTCTCTTTCACACACATACACACACACACACACACACACAAAAGAACCCGCCTGATTGTAAATTTGTGACTTGACTTCAAACAGCCTGAATAGAACAGAGAAACAGGGACAAGAAGAAGCCTTTGTGGGAGGTGGGAGAGGTGAAAGGTGTTGTCAGGAGGAAGAGCGAGGATCCCTAGGATAAGAAAAAGAGTGGGTAAAAGCCCAGGAGAGGAATCTTTGTGGAAAGATCCAGAAATTCCTTGTGCATCTAGTGAACCAGAAGCTCTCACAGAGCCCTGGAGAGACTGAAGGCAAAACTTCAGGGAATCCTGGGCAGAGAGAGAGGTAACCTTGTGAGAGCTGGATACAGGGAAGAGGAAGCTGAAAGCTGCTGCTGGCAGGAGGAGCCCCACCAAATCGGCCCACGGTGTGGATCGCAGGCAGCGCCCTGCCACACTGGTTTGTGTAATCTTGTCAAATCTCCAAATGGCTGGTAAATTCAAGATCAGAAAAGGATCTAAAGCCTGAGTGTCCCAATAGTTGTTCTGGGAACACTAAGATTAAACTGACATTAAATATATTTCAATAAGAAATCTGTTAGTAAGCTCATGTTTTGATGAGTTTTAAATTCTCTTGTAGATTTTTGTATGCAACTGCTTTTGGAAAAATGTTTAAGACTTTCTCTAATGAATCGAGAAGAAAAGGAATTTGTTCACTTCTCTCCTGAGAGAGCTGAAAAGAACTGAAGGCCCCCAAGTGGTTAGAAGATGTGGGTGTGGGGTGGCTTTCTTGAATCTCCAAGGTTAACCTGGGAAGGTACATCTCAGGTGGAAGGAGGCAGCTATCAGCAGCTTTTAATCTTCTTCTCTGGCTTCTTCTCTCCTCTGTGAATCTCTGACTTAGAGAACTACTTGCATTTCCAAAATACCAGGTGGAATATTCCTAGAGTTGATAGTTCCCTCCCATTACATCATGCAGATGGTTTCAAAGAATACAACTCTTGATCCCATGGCTCAACCTAAATGAAAACGGCAACCTAAATGAAATGTTAGGGACAGGGCCTCTGAGATGTACAATCATAAATCAGATATGTTGTTGTTATTATTATTGTCTGTCTGTCATTATTTGTTTAGAACTGCAGCAAAAAGAGTTTTGGGAAAACCTCAGGATCATTACAGATGGGGAGAGTTAGGACATACTATTCCTTCCCATTTGGCTCATACAAAAAAATCATCTTTATAAAATATGAATAGTGTTTATTTGTATTCGTAAGTCCAAATATAATGATGATATGATATCTGACATCACAAATGTAGTCCTTCTGAGACACTCCAACATTACTTTTGTCACTTTAAAGTAAAACTGTACTGTGCCTGAACTGTCAAACCCCATCCATATGGATCTAGATTTTATTTTTCTAAACCCATAACTGAAGCTTATTCTAATCAAGAATCCACCTTTGGGGTAGGAGGAAGTAGAGGAGACACAAAGTAACCCAAGTTCTGACAGCGGAAGGGCAAATAGACTAAACTAATTAAAACGGTACTTACAAAATTTTCAAGTAAAAATTGTGCTTTTGAAAGATGTTTTGCATTCCTATGCAGGATGGACAGGGGTCTGGATTGTATATTCAAATTGTACAATAATGCAGGTTACTGAGCACCTAAAATGTACAATTGGCACTGTTAATTAACACTTGCTGCATTTAATTAACACACTTGCAATGTTTTGTGTATGTGTATCTTGTCTTCCTTAATTCCTTGAAGGCAAAGATTACTTGTTACTCTTCTTTCAAATCCCTCTGCTCAGGAGATGCTTGTGTATGCTTATAGAAGACATTTTCACTCATACAGTCCTGGGGACATTCCACCTATAGAGCCTGTTGAAGTGTCAGCAAAACATATGCCACACAGCAGGCTTGTGAACAGTCCGTTTGCATCTGGAGAGTGTTTGATTGAGCATGTGGTGTGCTGGGCCTGCTGAACAGACTGTGCACATCTTGTCTACATTCTGTGTGCTCAGTAACCTCACCTGGGTAATTGTAAACCAGTCATTGTGAGTGTACTTACACCACAGAAATTGTCCAGTGCATTTTAACATTCTGAATAGAAATGCTGTGTCTTTCTCATCCCAGGTAGCTTACAAACTGTTTTCACTTTAGCCACTAAGTCTTTCCTGTGAGATTTACACTTTGAGTAACTGTATTTATCCCTGTTAAAAAAATAATTTTTGATTTATGAAAGACAAGCAATATTTCTAATACCTTTTAATATAATTTTAGACAACCATTTTCAGGTAAAATCATCTTTTATTCAGTATATGTAAACTGTAGATAATAAAGGGAAAAGTACTATTCCATTTTTGTCAAAAGTATTGTAAAATAATTGGTAATGGCTCTAAAATTTATTTTGTTAATGACTAGGAAACAAAATTGTCATGTGTAAAATTAGAAAACAACTTTGGGTACTAGAAAGTTAATTCCATTGCATTACAATTAGTCTTTTTGGAGGTTCTATTACTATCTGACAAAATAATTACTGCTTTAGCCAAATTCGAAACACTTTCTGTCTAAAATAGGCTTCATAATTTTCAAACATGAACATTCATTTTCCGGAACAATTGTCTTTTGAAATTAAATTAACTGTTTAAGAAGAAAAATGAGGCCCAGTACTCTTTGGAAAGGCACTAGAGTGCTGTGCTGAGAAGCAGAGAATCTGGGGCAAACTACTATGGTTCTTCTAGTTCTAGATACTCCCTCTATAGGCCGTGTCACCTTAGGAGAGTCACTAACCTTCTTAGTGCCTCAGTTTCCTTGTATGTATAAGAGAGATGATGATAGAACCCTGCCTCATACATTTATGGTGTAAATTAAATGCATTGACACTGCATATAAAGCAGTTGGAGTGATACCTAGTACTCAATGTGCTCAATAAATGCTTATCATTATAATCTTTATTTCTTGCCTCTATATTTTTAAGCACAGAATCTTACACATACTGAATGATTCATAAACAATTCTGAATTAGTTAGTTCAATGACTAGTTACTGGCATGATACAAAAAATAGATGGGTGCCTACTAACTACCAGGAATATAGCAGTGAAAAAGGCAGGCGAGGTCCCTGAGCTCATAAAGATTACATTTACCTCTTTATAGTTCAGCCCAAAATGTACAGAGAACCAATCTCAATGTTTAGGGATTGAAAAGAAGAATCTGACTTGTAAACTCCCTAGCAGCACACATTAAGAGCATGAGTTACAGGATAAAGATTAGGCTGTGTCCAAGAGGCCCCCAATAGCTTTTGCATAAAAGAGATAGAAAAGGCTTTCTCGTGTAACTGTCCCGAGTGGGGAGTGCAGCACTCCACACACTATCTGGAGACTTGGGTCCTCCACCATTGCTAGAGTGTTCTCTCTCTGCATAGTCTTGGATAGCACTTCATATTCTAAGCAATAGGTTGGAGGAAGGAGAAAGACCATGTCCATTAAGAGAGACATAAATTTAAAAAAATTATTTCTTTACTTCTTTGCATAAACCAGTAGGTAGAACTTCACTTACCCATCTCATTTATAAGGTAGCCTGATAAATATTGTTAAGCTGAGTGCCCTTGTGCCTATCTACAGTCAAGAAGAAGCAAAATCCAGATTCTGAAGGACACCCAATCATTTCAGCCAAGTTCATCTTTTTTGCTGAGTTTTACATCATTTACTCTCTACAGGATGTCCTCATTCCTTTCCCAAGGAATAAAATCCCAAAGCCTCATCTAGTTCCTGCATCTACATCAAGGCCAAGGATTCTCTGGGCAAAATCAACCTCATAAATCAAGTCCTGATGCGGCTCTGTGGAATATGGTGGCCTAGAAACTAAGAGCAAAGTAATCTGCCTCCAACACCCCATATAAAATGAAGGAATAGGAGTAGGATGGCCAAACTAAAAATTTCTATTGAAAAGGGAAAATGAGAAAGATACAGCTTGTCGTTAAATATATAAGAATCATCAAGGAATTGTGGAAACCTCCTACCCTCGATGATGGTGTAAGTCCTTTGGTCAGTGCATCTGGCAGCTGTGGCTTCAGCTCTCTGGGAGGATTCTTTTGTCTACTGTCTTCCATGGCCACATCCAAGGTAGGCACTGAAGACCTACCTTGGGGTCACCACAACTTGGGGTCACCACAATTTCCACACTCTGCTTCTTATTGATTTCAATTTATGGACCCGGGCGTTGGGCTGATTGGTCATAGGTTTTTGCAGGCCAGTTTTCTGGCTTCTTTGGCAATCTAGTTCTCTTGTAACTCTAAGAATGCCTTCCAGGCCATTTGTTTCTGCTCAATTCCATGTGTGGGTAACCACAGCCAAGGCTCTGGTCTTGATATAGATTTTAAGAACGGGAGTTCTGGTCTTTATAAGGACCTCAGTGTCACTTGGATTCCCAGAGGAAGGACTCGTTTATAGTGGAAACTCTCTTCTACTCTAGTCCTGCTCCGTGTTGACAAGGGTGTTAAATCATGGCCTATCCTGTCAAAAGAGTGCTTGGGGATGGCACTCTCTCTCCTAGCCACAGCCACTCAGCTCCTGTGAAGGGCCATGGTCCTTCAAGCTGTCCTTAGGCCCACAAGCATGTGTCAGCCCAGCCTGAGCTTGCCAATAATGTACTTTCTTCCAGCCCAACTCTTCAGCAAAGTCTGTTTCCTGTCACTAAGCCTCCAAATAAAAAATGCTGTCCCTAGAGGCCTCATGCAACCACCTGTGATACAGGGGTCATTTCAGAACTCTAGAAAGGGGTTCTTTTATGGTTTCTTACTCAGAAACTCACCTTGCCTAGCTCTGACCAACATCCTATGCCACAGGGGTCAGGGATTTAATGGTGCTGAGTAGGGAATCAGAACACTTAATGACTTGAGACATTGAGAAGTGTCTTTACCTTTCTAGATCTAATTTCTTCACTTTTAAATTAACAGTTTTGACAAGATGATCCCCATATCCCTCCAGTTCTTTTATCCATAACTTTTATAAATGTATATGATATATACATGCACACACATACACACAGACACACACACACATACACAAGCTATGCCACTCTTGCCTTCTTTCCACACTCTACCATCAAATCTTCTCCATAAGAATTTACCAGGGAAAAGGCAAACATGACTCCATCTGCTCAACAGGCCCCAGACTTCCAGGTTCACATGAATCTCACTTATGTCCTCTACTCCAAAGGCAACACCTGAGCAATCTGCAGATGTCCTGCCTAGTGAGGCTCTATGTAAGGATGAGGTGCCAATCTCTCCCTTCAGGAACCTCACAATACTTGGAGTTCTTACCTTGGGGAAATGCCATAGTACTACCCAGTAAACTGAAAATATACTAGTCCTTGAATTCTCTACTTCAAAAGATTCTTGCCAGGTGTGGTGGTACACACCTGTAATCCCAGTGACTTGGGAGGCTGAGGCAGGAGGATCACCAAGTTCAAGACTAGCTTAGCAAATTAGGAAGGCCCTAAGGAACTTAGCAAGACCCTGTCTCAAAATAAAAAGGGCTGGGATGTGGTTTAGTAATAAAGCACACCGGATTAAATCCCAGTATGCACTCCTACCCCCCAAAAAAGAAGATTCCTGAATTTCACACTGGTCTGCATGTAAGTGGTAGTAGGTGATGGAATCAGGACCAGTTAGCTACATTTCAGTAAGTCCTGCAGAACTCCTTTAAATATGGGGTACTTATCACTACTATTTTTACTAATTTTAACTAATTTTAAGGATTTAGTTGAACTCTGAGATAATAAAAGTCTCATTCAACTTTCTGTTGCTAATAATAATAATGGTAATAATAACAACATTAGCTACCATTGGAACTATGTGCTGGGCATTGTCTAAGCACTTTAAATTTATTAAAACAATTAGAGTTCTAAAAATCATATAAAGAAAATTGAGTCCCCACTTTGTAGATGTAGAAATTGAGGCATAGAAAATTTACCTAAACTGGTATAACTAGTAAGTGGCAGAATCTGGTGCTCAAAGTCAGGCAGTCTTGTTGTAGAGTTTCTATCCTTAACCACCACACATTTCTGTCTCTTTTTGTTAAGAGATTTGGACTTTATTTCCCCCATTTATCTATAAAGTAAAGATAATAAAATCTATATTACATAGTGATCTGGAGGGTAAAATAAGAAAGACGAAGATTCTGGAACCATCCCTGATGTAAGAACTTGATAATAATTATCATTATTTTTTCCTTTCTGTGCACGATGGTTGGTACAAAGCCAGCTCCAAGAAAATCCAAGAAATTCATTCCTTTAGAAATAAGAGCACACCCACTTTGCCCCCACCCCCAAATCAGCTGGCAGAGATATTCAGCCATCCCCACAATTCCCCTACATAGTAAGCAAAGAATGGGAATTGCTTCCCAAATAAAACTACAGTCAGCAACAGTTTGTTTCCCGTTTGGTTTATTCCTTTGAAGACAGCGCCAAAGAATCAGAGACAAGTTAGAGAAACTGAGACTGAGCCTAAGCTCTCTGATTCCCCTTGATCAAGTTCCCAACACAGAGTCTGGACTGGGTAGTGACTGAAGAAAGATGTAAGTTTTATCTCCTCTGGCAGGCAAAGTGTCGAAATTAGTCCCAGACAAAGGGATATGCAAAAAACGTAGCATAATGCAAATCCCCTCCAAGGGTTGAGTTGACCAGAGTATTGGAGAAGTCCAGTCTAAGACTACAGATACCTGTACAAACCGGATGGTTCCTATAATTCCCTGGGCTATTAGGAAAAGACTTGATTACCTGCGCAGAGCCAGAATTAAAAGGCAAAGCAATTATACAGAAGCTCTCATTTAACTTGTAAGTGGGATTAGGCCCACGCTAACTTTATGACACTAGGTTGCTAAAAACAAATGATAGTTTCTCATATGCCCCAGGGGAAAAAATGGGGGTTATATAATTTTTCCAAATTATGAAGCACTTTGCCCAAGATGGGCAGATAATACCTAGAACCAATGTACCCAGTCTTACTGTTCAACAAGGAACAAGAGAGCACCAGTTTTATTTTTGTTTTTCTAGTCACACAGAAAGACTGTGTGGTGTGAGGGAAGAACCAGGTTGTATTCCCGCAGTCTCTGCACTGGAGTTGCATGTCCATGGGGGAAAAAAATTGAACTACTTTTTATCTCACTGTCCTCATTTGAAAGATAGGAAGCTGGAGCCCAAAGTATAAATTTGTGTTCTTGGAAATTTAATTATTATAACTCAACTATGGGGAGTATACATATAAAGAGGAAGAAGTAAAGATAGAGCTAAGGAAAAGGAGAGACAACTGGGAAAGTAAGCATCTCCAATCTGCAGATGAGTGCTTCCTTAGCCTTTGTAATTTAATAGCCCTCAGGAAACCCTCCAGTTCCCCAGGGAAGGGAGTGAGGGTGTGTGTAGAAGTCACACCGGCGACTTAAATGTTTTCCCAGAACCCACAGAGAGTCCATGCAGCCCGATTTGTGGGATGTGGCCAGTCTCTCTTGAGAATATGTATATCTTTTTCAGTGCATGCACAAAAATTAAATTCTTTTATTTCTCTAGCATCCAGAAAAATTCAAGAATTTAAGATTGATTCAAAATCAGACCCTAATTAAGCTAGTATTTTTTACTCAAGCACAGCTACCTGGGCTGATACTGATTCTGGTGGGCACTTAAACAGCTGTTTGGTTGCCAGGGACATCTTAATACCAAGAGTGTATTAAAAAATAAAATAATGCACTGGCTTTGCAGTACGAAAGCAGAGTCCATAAACCACAATATCTCTCTGTGAGGAAATAGACTTCCTGTCTGCTATTTTTTTATGTGCCCAATTAAGTGCAGATTTTTGGCTGCATGAGCAACATAACTGCAGCATTTTTTCCAGAAAAACCAAGAAATGAACTAAAAACTAAACAAGAAAAAGTCTTATAAGAAGATGGTCTGATAAGTGCTGTAAGATGATTTTTTTTTCTCGTTTATACCTGATATCTTCTAACCTGAATGTGACCAACCTCCAGCACAGCAATGTTAGATCACATTTCTAATGCCCTGGCAGCTCCCCATTCCGGAGGGATTTTCACTGAGTAAGGTGAGTACATTTCAAGGCCTTATATGGAATAAAATAGCAGGGCATCAAGGCAGGGTGGGTGGTTCAGCTAGGATGTCTGAGAACTAAAAAAAAAAAAAAAAAAAAAAAAAAGTTAACCAAGATTCTTTGATGAAAAATAGGGCCCCAATGACCTGGTTCAAAAGAAACAAGAACCTGCCTAAAACCTAGTTGCCAAAACAAAACAAAACCAGAACACGTGAGGTCTTAAAAAACATTCACAGATTTTAATTTTCCTACTGAGTTACACACACCTGGGTACTTCCTGGCTTAATCCAGAAGTCAGATTACTAGAATCCTGTGAGGATGATGGACTTGGAAGCAGCACTAGTAGAGTTCCCAACTCTGCTACCTTGGAGAGACCCCACAAGCTTTTAAGTAAGTTTACATACAGTCCTTAAGTCTGGATAAAAGCTTGAGAGCATTCAACTAGGTCATTTTTTTCCCTCTAAGTACTTATCAAAAAACCCTCAGTGCTAGGGTTGGAATCAACATCAGTCTTGAAAACATAACTACTTTTAGCAGCACATAGCATAAGCAAATCTCTGTCTTTATCGTAGAACTAAAGGGCAACAACAATGTTTTAAGCAGGAGGTGATTTCCTCATAGGGGAGGGCTTCAGAATCTTCCCCAGAACATCATTATCTTCTGAGATTTTGTTTTCCCTACTCTGGGTTACCAAATTTCTAGATTAATATTATCAATAATAGGATATGTTAAAGGTTCAATTTGCCCAATCTTCCTGCTCTGGGTACAAATTAGGCAAGATTTTTTTCTATGCCTTTCTGAATCTACTCTTTTGTCCATTTTTTAACTCAAACCCCCTAAAACTTTGCTGTTGGCATGGGCAAGCTACTCTCTTCTACCGTCATTTTCCTTATCTGTTAACTGTGCTTGGTAATGTGTGCTGAACCCACTCTACACTGATACGGTAATGACAAATCAGATAATGTAGCTGAAAATGATTTTAGAGTCTCCAGGAAAAAAAAAAAAATCATGAGCCTTTCCAAGTGTAAAATTCAACCCCTTGGTAAGTCCAAACCACAATTGTTGTTTTCAAAATAAAGATTATAAATAGGGAAGCAAAATAAAAACATGTGCCTCGGTGTGGACTGGTATGTGAATTTTAATGCACTGGTAGGTTCAATGGAAAATGTTAAGTTATAAGAAAGGAAAAGAAGGAAAAAAATCCCATGGCGTGGGTGGATAGGTCTACTCGTGTAATTAATGGGCTGCGGCGATTCTGATCACATTATTTCCCGTTTACATGTGAATGTGTTCTGCTCTACCTCTTGTCATCTAAAGTTTCAATATAAGCCGTGGTTTGAGTCCTGATTTGAAATGTAAATGATATCAGACATGAAATAAGCTTGTTAAACTTTGCATCACACCCTCTCAAGAGTCTGCATGCTTCGTGAACCACTGCACTGCTATTAAAAAAGTGCCCTTCTAATGAGGCCAATTCTGACTAATGCATATTCCAAGAATAATACTTGACCAAAATTGAATGCAATTCTCTTGTACTTATTGTAATTTTCTATGACAGAGAGCAGGGGCTAAATTCGGTGAAAGTATTGTTTTTCTTCTAAGCTTGGGTCTGCCAAAATTTGTTTTTATTTCTCTCCCTACCCCCAGCCATCCTTTTTGGAATGATGTGGTGGTCATGACCAACTAGGAAACTTGCTGGCATCTGCATGGTGCCAGTTTTCACTAGTTTCATTCACTCCTTAGATAGTTTTTTGGTACAGAACGGAAATATTCCCAAATGGAAGAATCATTAGCAAGAGCAATGTCAAGAGCAGCCTTGAAAAAAAGGCATCTGATATTCCATACGTACAGTGCACTTATCATGCTGGCAGTGTAAAGCCATTTGAGGTCTGCAGCTTCCTTTTCTTCTCAGAAGGAAATGTGGCAGTGAGTCAAATTGATACAGGAATTTTAAATATGTGTGGTCACACAATGTTAGAGAAGATTATAAATTCAGCATTAAAAACCAAAAGAAAAAACAACAACCCACAGGTAGTATTCTCATATTATATTTGTTTGAGCTGTCAGGATAAAATACTAGAGAGAAATATTTTTATGACATGGAAACAGATCTGCTTTCCAAAAGTATTTTCCACTAACTTAAAGCTATGTATCATTGTGTAAACCTAAATGTTCCTATCCTTGTAGAATCAAACATTTATCTTATTAACTGGTGAAAGGATGCCTACGTCAAATGAGCAAGCGTATGTCCGTGGTGATGCCTGGGATTGTGAGCCACCAGAAGGGGGTGTGCCTTCAGAAGAATGGACCACGAGACTTCACAGATCATGAATAGGTTTAACTTGAGGGCAAGGCCCACAATCTGGACTCCGTACACACAGTACAATTCACTGTGTGAGTGTGTGCTTAAGAAATGAGAATCATAATAGAGTTCAGTGGAAACAATTTTGTGGAGAGTCAGTAGGCTTGAATTCTTTTTTCCCCAAAGTTCACTGCATGTGTTTCCTTGCCGTTGCCATGCCCCATAGTCATGTCCCAAAAGGTCTCCTGAAACAAATCTTTAAATTTTCAAAACATTCCTGTGAAGTTATGTCCACATAAGTCCACATGCCCAATCTATTATTACCGTTGGACTTTGCTTCGCAGACATGGAGCCTAAAGCAGGTGTTTACTCTTTCCTCTTTTGCTCTATCTTCCCCTTTGTAAGCCTTATTGTTACAAGTCCCAGAACACAACTGACTACTGACACTGGCCTTTACACGTGTGTAATCACAGAAGTACCAGAGGGCTAGTGAGAATGTCCCACTCATTGTCATGGCTGCTGACCCATGCCCCCTGCCTAAAACCTTGAGAAGCCTCTCTGGTTCACTAGGATTCAAGACACAAGTAGTGTCCTGAGCCTCTCAGGTATGGCACCCAGGATATCATGATAGTATATTTAGATTCCTTTCAAAGGTGAAGACTACTGTGAGCAATGATGTTGGAGGACTGTGCCTGTGATTTACAAATATTTATCAACAAGGGGAAACTGATGACAGCTAACCTTTGGTTAGGGCCTTGGAGCTTAGAAGCTACTTCCACATTAATGATTGAATCTATACAATTTACCTGAGATAAATTGTTTTCCGTACTCAGCTGGGGAAACTTGAGCACTGAGTGTTCAGTTCATTCATCCAACAAATATTCATTGAGGGTTTGCTATGTGTCAGACTTATTGTAAGCACTAGGGGAAAAATAGGAAATAGAACAAATAAATTCCTGTTTTTAGGAAGCATGAGTTCTAGGTAGGGAGTAAAAGGAATTAGACAATAGAATAAAACCCAGGTGAAATACATAGCAAGTCAGATGGAGATAAGTAATGGAGAAAATTATTGAGTACAATGATTAAGAAAATGATTGTGGAAGGGAGAAGAGTTTCTATTTTAAAAATAGGGCAGTCAGAATGCCTTGTTGAGAAGGTAACATTGAGAAGATATCTGTGAAAGGTAATGTGAAAGGTAAGTGAGCTAATCAGATGGATAACTAGTACAGGGACATTGCTGGTAGCAAGGATCTGACGCAGAATATCCTTAGCTTGACAGAGGAAATCCCAAGAGGCATGCATGGCTTACATGGAATGAACAAGTCTTGGAGTAGTAGGAGGTGCAGTCACAGATGTAGAAGGCAATTCCATTTCTGCAGGGGCTTGGATTCTATTTTGAATAAATGCAAAAGCAGGTGTTATTCAAAATGTGTAACAGAAGGTACAGTACAGATACCACGCAATTGGCATAGGTGGCTGCCCTTAGCACCAATGCATAGTCCAAGAGGCCTCCTGAAGTTCCAAGTATGACCCCTTAAGTTGGTGCATTTTGGAGACACCTCCTGATGAATTTCAGACAGAGGAATCTGGGCTGAAGCCCCCATTCCAGTGTGAGCCAGTTGGATATCAACCCTGATAAGGAATCACGGAAGAGTGACATGATCGGACCCACTTCTTAAATGACTTCTCCAGCTGAAATGTTGAGAAGAGACCTTAGAAAGACAAGGGTAAAATAATAGGACCACCTATGTGGCTATTGCAGTAATCTGGTGAGATGATGGTCACTTGAACAAAGGCAGTGGTTGAAGTGGTGCAAGGTATGACACTGAGAATGTTTTTAAGTCAGAGCCAAGAGAATTTCCTGGTGGTTTTGATCTGGAGTAAGAGAAAAGGTGTCAAGCATGACAGACAGGAGGACCTGGAAAACAGGGGTTGCAATCAACTGGGGTAGCAAAGACTGGGGATTGAATAGGACTGGAAAATGAGATTTAAAAAAATAACAGCTTCATTTTAGACATGTTAAGTTTGACATGAGTTAAGATATGCACTAACTCCACAGCCCTGTA
This sequence comes from Spermophilus citellus, assembly GCF_964194105.1. Taxonomy (NCBI): domain Eukaryota; kingdom Metazoa; phylum Chordata; class Mammalia; order Rodentia; family Sciuridae; genus Spermophilus; species Spermophilus citellus. The sequence continues at coordinate 53,241,292 of NC_138197.1, read as the reverse complement.
AAGCTAAGTACCAAGCTACGATCTTCTTTTCTCAGTTACTATAACCTGACTAAAATGTCACAACTATCACACAGCAAGTAAATGGCACACCAAAAACTCAATCAAAACTTTTTAATTTTGAGCCAAATGCTTTTCGTAGGTCACAACAGCTGAGAATCAAACAGTGCTATAACTAGATAATTGATGAGAGAGAATTTCCTTTTCTGTGACTCACTTGAATGCAAAATTTAAATCAAAACTTTGAAATTCTAAGATTTAGGGAATCTGCTATAAAAGGAGAAAAGAGTTGAATCTTAAATCTACTTGAAAAATCAAGAGGGCTTTTTTTTTCCCCCTTAAAAAATAAAACAAAACCGAGGTGAGCCTAAGGCCAGCATGCTGATTGCATCAGAGAGACAAAGATGAAAAGAGGAGAGAGGAAAACGGGCAGGAGCCCTAAATCAGCACGTTAAAGGGGCTGGCCTGGGAGGTTTGTATTATCAGACGTTAGTCAGAGAGGGACGTTCTTTTGCTGGCTTAGAAGAAAACTGAAATAACACATTAATTTTAGGTCCTTTGATATTTTTTTCCTGGAGATATTTTGTTTTGATACATCAGACAACAGCCAAAGAGAAAGCCTCAGAAGACAGACATAATAAAAACAGCTGATGATCCATAGTTACTAAGCATAAGTTCCACTTTCTTAGTCTTGCCCAGCACAAATCAGCAGCTCAGTGAGCAGCTACAGGGCATCCTAGAGGATTTCAAGAGCAAGCCTCAATAGTTTCAAGTTCCAGCATCAGCACTTCCTCTATAGCCAACAGCTTTGAGAAAAGCTTAAGCTTGAGTGTTTCTGAGAATGATGTTTTACAATTAATTGAGAGATCACTGAGTTTGTGGCGGGGGCGGGGGGGGAGTGTTATCAACAACAACTACAAAAAACCCAAATAGCTCAGCATGGGAAATCTTCATTTGAAGCCAAGAGGGGGCTGGTTTAGAAACCAGGGTACCACATTTTGTGCAAAGAAATGAGAAGAGACATTGGAATGTGTACTCACCCATTTAACCAGCATTTATTGTCAAAAATCATAACTATAAAAATCAGAACCTGAAAGGAAGAGTGGGGAGGCAGTGTAAGAGATGAGATACATTGTTCATCTTTTATTATACAAAGATAATGTGCAAAACTTATAAATCGATAAATACACACTGACCAGAACAAATAAAAACAGAAATTGAAGGTTAAGGAGAAGTTTAAGGAAATGAGGATACAATATCTTGTATTTTATATCAGGCATATCTTTTTTTTAAATGCATGTATTTGTATTTCATTTGAAATTTTAAACTAGATTAATGTATTAAAACTTTATAAACAAGGGGTTAGGGTTAAATGGTGATTAAGACACACATATTCTGTGCTTTTGTGGAAGCTTAAGAATTGAACATCCTGAAGCAAAAGAAGATGAAAAAGAATCAAGTAGAACACAATAAGAAGGGGGAGCCTAGATCTCTTTCCTGATCATGCCTTGGATCAAATTAAACGAAGAAAGGATATAATATATTACCAATTGGTACAAAAGCAAGCTGTTCCTGGCTCTGGCACATTTCCTACCAATTTCTCCTCACTTCCTTTTCTATTTTCTTGCAAGAGCAACTCTTGAATTCTTTTCCTCTGCAGGAACTTATCTGCCCATGGAAGATATGTAAGATAAAAAGTGGGCACAATGGAGGAAGACATTCCTTACCTTCCTTTTGATTCTACAACTCTGACCTGGCTGTGTACTTGCTCACCAGACTCCCCAACTGGATCTTAAGTAAGATGTTTCAAAAATAAATTGCCAGAAGCAAAGGGGTTAATAAAATTAAACATGCTTGAGGTGAATCATTCACAGAACTTCAGACTTCAAACATGGGATCATTAAAACTATTAGTGTTGACTCTGAGTTCTGTTCTCCAAAAGCTGGGGGTGTCAGGCAACCTCTGTTTTAATAGCTCTGGCAACTCTTTCTTCACATAATTGCTTTCAATGTATCCAGACTTTTCTGTCCTAGGCTAGGATTCCTGATTTGTTTAGTTCCCTAGAAAAACCTCTGCCCTTCAGTGGCCTATAGTCAGTTCCAACCCAGGAAGATCAGCATAATTTTACAATTAAAGTTAGGCTTGTTACTGATAATAACACTGCTTTATATTTGCACTTGTGTGTTCATTCTGTGCATTCAACAAACTTTAATTAATATACCAAAATTATAATAGAAATGAGGTATGGGATGAAATAGTCATTCCTTGCTCTGAAGGAACTCCATAGTCTGGTTAAAATCATAATAAATGCTTTAATAAGAATTTGTAATAGAGTGACGTTTTTCTACCTTTCCTACTGAGTACGCTTATCTGTGTTATTTCCCATCAACATTTATGAATCGGGGAGGACAGATGCCACTCAAAGGGTATCAAAGTGTGCCTCCTCTAAATATGTCATATTTGAGGCTGGGGCTGTAGCTCAGTGGCATTTGTAGCATTTGACTAGCATGTATGAGGCACTGGGTTCTATCTTCAGCACCACATAAAAATAAAACAAATAAAGGAATGATGTCCATACACAATTACAAAAAAAAAAATTTTAAAGTGTCACATTTGTTAAATAATTATTCTGAAATGTAGTCAATTGAAAAATAGCAGATGAGAGAAAGGTTCTTAGTCTTTTGAGTTTAAAAGCAGAGTATAGATGTTCCTTTGTATAGGTAGCATAGATTTCCATTTGTAAAGGTTTTTCCCTCTCCCGTACCAGAAAGAGAAGGATAATTTATTAATGGAGAAGTCACTACTTGAGTTTGTATCACAGACCTTACTACATAACCCTATTTTCTACTCTTTTCTCCACATAGTTACCTTCCACAATTTATAACCCCTAGAAACTTAAGTTTCTTCCTTTCCTTGTCTTCTCCACAACATATTATACTTGGTTAAAATGACAAATAAACCTTTGAATCTAATGCTGCTCTGAATCTTCACTTCCTTCTTTTCTATGAATACTTCCATATGCATGTGCTATAAACCACTTGTACTATAAAGTCTTTTTGTGAGTTTAATTTGCAGGGCCCCAGTTATACAGCATAAGAGAGTATACCACCTACAGATGTCTGTGGTGTAGGAAAAGTCCATTTCATAGAAGAAAAGAAAGTAGAAATCCTTGTTATATCATTTATAGGAGTATAAGAAGAAATAATGATATACATTGAAGAGGTCACACTCAGATAACTGCATTTCTCCATTCTCTCAAAGAAGGGTGGTTTGAATGAGGCATACAGAAAGATCAATATAGACATAAAGGCAGCCTGGAAATGCCTGGAAATGCTGTGTGCCTCTAGAAGCCTTAATATTCAGCTTGATATACTGCTGCAATTTACATTATAATTTTTCCCCAAAAGACCATAGGCATTTATCATAGTGACTGTGTATTGGTGAAGGGAAAATAACCAGATCTGGGGGAAAATTATTGGATACTAATCAACTCTGAACTGATACAAATTCATGTTACCCAAAGTCAGTGTAGAGATTAATGGAGATCAGGGGATCAATGTAATGTTGGCCTAGGACTATCTCTAAGTAGGCCAATGGGGCTCAAAGACTACCTCATTTATTTTCAAAATTCTAGCAGATATAATTGAAACATATATATTCAATAATTGACTGCACCCCATATTTGCTTTCTGGTCCATAAAATGAGAGCGATTGTGAGAAGAAAGTACAAATGGAAATTTCCAGAATTTCCTTGCCCTACCAAAATATTAGACAAAAACCAATACCATATTCCTGGAAGGAGTGTAAAAGTTAGTCACATCATCAAGGACTTGAATGATACACACATGGTAAATCCTAACATGCTCCTATTCAGATAACTTCTTAATCCTGTTTATAAGACAGAGGGATCCTGGAAAATGACAGTTTATGATCTTAAATTTGATAAGGTAATGACTAAATTTCCAATTGTTGTCACAGATTTTTTTTTCTTTTGCTGGCATCTTCTGGCATCTCAGATGTAGTTGTTAATCTGGTAAATGTTTTGTTGCTCTGTTGTTTAGTCTGTTAGTAAACACATCAGAAGTTTTGTGCTTTCAACTTGGATGCCTCCTAATATACATTCACTGATCTGCCACTGTTCAAGGCTATATTAATTCTCTATACTCAATTATAACTTAAAGCACAGGACCTTGGTAATCTTCCCATTTCACAGAGAAAATTCTGTCCAAATACACTGAAGATATCCTAATTGAATATGGCAAGTAAGACACAGTAATTACTCTGGAAATTTTGGTAAGACACATACAAGATGGGATACAAATCCTCATCAAAACTCAAAAGACTATGACAAAGTAACAGATATCAAGCTTATTCTTCTGTATAAACAGTTATAAACCTGGCCAAAATACTTGAAAAAATTGTGTTCAGACATTGAGGAAACAGGCAGCAAAAGAATGATCTCTAAAAGAAAAATCAAATAACAAAGACTTAGGATCACCGTGGATTTCTGCCAGGAAGCACTTGCAAGCCTGTAAACATAGAACGTGGTGATCTTTCGGAGTTGAAGAAACAAGAGTCTGTATTTGAGGAGGATGAGCAATTAGAATTTATGGAGTTGAGTACCAAAGAGAAGAGAAAGAGAGAGAGAAAGAAGGAGAGAGAGAGGGAGAAAGGGGGTGTCTAGAAACCTAACCACAGGTATCCCTAAGTCCTTCTCATTAATAAGCTATGCATGAGTATCCTGAGCTCCATGAGACCAGGCCCACCGCAGCTCCCTACCCGCCCCCCCCCAAAAAAAAAACTATTGGGAAGATACAGGATAAAACAATTTCCAGTGCTGTACCAGGCAGGGGAACATTCATGTTCTGGTCAATGGGACCTCACTGAATGCTTGGAGCCCTTAGTAGAGACTTCAGAAGAGTCACATGGTGGGGTAGAGCTAAACCAGCACTAGAGTAATGCCTTATACTAGGCCATCCTAAAAAGAGCTTCAAAGAAGCCTGAAGAAATACTGTGACTAATAACCTAAAAATGTAGAAGTGGGTTTGGAACTGGGGAATAGGTTCAGGCTGGAAGAGTTTTGAGGTGCATGCTAGATAAAACCTAGATTTCCACTAGTAAAGTTTTAAATGCAATTCTATCACAGCCTCAGAAAGAAAAGAGGAGAGCTATAAAAAAAAACAACACTAATCCACAAGTAACTCACTTTATCCTACCAGAATAAAATCCAAGAAAGTTTAAAGAAAACAAACAAAAACCAGCACTCAACAGTATAACATTTTCAATGTGTGACACAAATCAAAAAGAAACAGGAACGGAGGGGCTGGGGTTGTGGCTCAGACGAAGAGCGCTCATCTCGCACGACCCTGGGTTTGATCCTCAGCACCATGTAAAAAATAAAATTAGTGAAATAAAGGTATCATGTCCAACTATAAAATAAATATTTAAAAAAAAGAAACAGGAAGACCAAGAAAAAAAAAGAAGTCAACAGAAAAAGTACCAGAAATACCACAGATGACGATGGACTTAACTCAAAATGAATTTAAAACAATGATTACAAATATGAGGATAAAAATATACATACATGTTTTTAAAGGATAAGGAATTTTTAGAGGTGAAATAATAGAATATCTGTAATGAAAACTTTACTGGTTGCAATAGATTAAATGTTTGTTTCCTCCAAAATCCATTTATTGAAATTCTAATTCTAATATTACAAAGTAAATCCCTTGGAAGATAGCTAGGTAATAAGGGTAAAGCCCTCATGAATGGACTAATATCCTGATAAAAGGGACCTCAGAGCTCTCTTTTGCTTTCATTCTATCATATAAGAGTACATTGAGAAGACAGAAGTCTCCAGTTTGGAAGAAAGCCCTAACCAGGACCAGACCATGATGAAACCTTTATCTCAAGAGTTTCATCCTTCAGAGCTATGAAAAATAAATTCTCTTATGAATCATTTTGTTTATGGTGATACAGCAGCCCAAACTGACTAAGACAAAAAGTGGTACCAAGAATGCATGATGCTGTGACTAATACCTAAAAATGTAGAAGTGGGTTTGGAACTGGGGAATAGGTTCAGGCTGGAAGAGTTTTGAGGTGCATGCTAGATAAAACCTAGATTTATACTAGCAAAGTTTTAAAGGCAATTCTAGTGCTGCCTCAAAAAGAAAATAGGAGATAGAGAAAGCTTCTGGCTTCTTAGAGAATACCTATATAATCACAAATGTCGGCAGAAATATAGATGGTAAAGGCCATTCTGATGAGATGTCAAATGGAAATGAGGAACATATTATTGCAACTGAAGGAAAGGTGATACTTATTATAAAGTGGCAAAAAACTTGGCTGAATTTTTTTGTTCTAGTCTTTTATGGAAGATGGAACTTAAGAGTGGTTTTATTAGATATGTAGCTCAAGAGGGATCTAAAAAAAACAGTAGAGGTGTTACTTGGTTCCACTTAACTGCTTATAATAAAATGTGAGCAGAGAGAAATAATTTAAAGATAAAATAGATTAGTCAAAAGAACTATAATTTAAAGAGTTGAAAAATTCTCAGCCTTTCCATATTGAAAAAAAAAGTGAGAAAGTATGTTTGGAAGAGAACACTAAAGGTACAGCCAAGTGACTCTTTGATAAGGAGATTAATAAGGATTTGAGGCATGGATTCAACCATCTAAAAAAAAATCTAGAGAGATGGGATTACACTAGTATAAACAGAGCCAGTTAGACTAATGGAAACAAAGCCTTAGCAGTATGTAAGACAATACTGGGTGACTGAATATATGTGTAAAGTCCCAGAATGACAAGAGAATGAAGCAGAAAAAAATATAAGAAATAAATGGCCAAAAGTTTTCCAAATTTATTATGAACTATGAATCCACATATCCAGGAATCCCAACAAATCCAAATAATGTAAACACAAAGAAAAACACACCAAGACATATCATAATCAAGTTGGTAAAACTTTTTCAGCAAAGTTGAGAGGATATGTTACCAGTAGACCTGCATTCTAAGAAATAGCAAAGATCCTACGGAGGTAAATGCCTACCGAGCCTTCATAGGTAGTGGCCACAGGTTTGAAACAGGGCTTGGGAGAGACAGTAAGGACCCACCCGTTGCATTGGTCACTGGCAAAGGGAAACAAACTGTCGCCATTTGCAAGAGATACCACCATGGCAGAGAACTGACGTCATCAGACTGCGGCGGAGGAGATAACCTCATTGAAAATTGCAGCTACAGGTGTGTAATTCCCTAGCCTTCCCTCTCCACACATCGGGGAAACCTTAAGGGCCCCTCCCAGCTCTCCCGTGAGCGCGATACCAGCCCGAGGGAATCAGAGCTGGCGCAGGACCACGCGGCGCCGAACTACCGCTCCCACCAGTGCTGACAGCTGAGGTCTCTTGCACCAGCTACCGGGGGCGTGGCTACCGGAGGGCAAGTAAAATTCGCTGAGGATTCTCAGCCCCAAGCTCTACAAACTTAGGGTCTGAGGGAATGGCAAACTGGAAGAGTGTGCCCAGTCGTTTATGAAAACAGGGCTCCCGGGAGCAGCAGACCTGGTGTGTAGCCAGTATTGTGGTGAGCGGCACCCGTGAAAGGGGCCTGGCTAGAGGAAAAGTGGGAAGTGACTAGACTCAAGAGGAGGCCCTAGGCACTCAGGATTGGAGACTCGCCCAGTCTGGGAGGAGCTGCTGCACAGTGATTGGTTCCCGCGTATTGACAGGAGAAACTTGGTCTGGTGGGCACAGCGCCACCTACTGGAAGACAAGTTAATCAAACTCTAAGACTGCATTTATTAGTTTTTGTTTTTTGTTTTTTTTTCTTTCTTTTTATTCTTTTCACTTTTTTTTGATTTGGGTTTTTCTTTCATTTTCATTTTTCTTGTTGTTTTTTTAAATTTTTTTTTACAATTTTTTTAAATTTTTTTTCCTTCTAATTTTAATTTTAATTTTTTTTATTATTTTAAAAAAATTTTTTTCTTTTTTTATTTCCTATTTTTTTTCTTCGTTTGTCTTTTCATTTCTTTTCAATTACCTTATCCCCCCTTCCTTGAATTCTACCTGCTTACTCTCATTCTCTTTAGTGACTTCTTCCCTTCCCTTCTAATACCTTTCCTCCCAAGCATCTAATAAATTTATAGGAATAAACAGTAACTCATCAGTCAAACAGAACAAGAAGTAACATGAGCAGCTTCAAAAAGCAAGGAAGAAAAGGAGTACAAACAATGCAGGACAGCCTAAATATTCAGGAGGACCTAGAGTCATCAGAAAAATGGTCATATAAAGAACTCAAGGAATACCTTAGACAGATGGAATGGAACCTTAAAGAGGATATGAGACAGCAAATTCAAGCAGCAAAAGAACACATTGAGAATGAATTACATAAACAGATAAAAGAAGAAGTTAAGCATCTTTATCAGGAGATAGAGATTATAAAAAATAATCAAACAATAATTCTAGAAATGAAGGAAACGATAAACCAAATTAAAAACTCAATTGAGAGTATCACGAACAGAGTGGAACAAGTAGAAGCCAGAACGTCAGATAATGAAGACAAAATATATCATCTTGAAGAGTCTAGCCAACTCAGAAAGGCTGGTAAAAAATCACGAGAAAAACATCCAAGAGTTATGGGATAACATAAAAAAACCAAACTTATGAGTCATCGGGATAGAAGAAGGTACAGAGATTCAAACCAAGGGAATGAGTAACCTGCTGAATGAAATAATTACAGAAAACGTTCCAGAAATAAAAAAGGAAACAGATATACAAATTGAAGATGCATACAGGACACCAAGCACACAAAACCACAGTAGACCAACACCAAGACACATTATTATGAAGATATCCAATATACAGAACAAAGAGAAAATATTGAAAGCTACAAGAGAAAGGAGACAGATTACATTCAGGGGTAAAGCAATAAGGTTAACAACGAATTTTTCATCACAGACACTGAAAGCAAGAAGGTCATGGAACAATGTATTTCAAACACTGAAAGACAATGGATGCCAACCAAGAATTCTGTATCCAGCAAAATTAAGCTTCAGGTATGACAACGAAATAAAAATCTTTCATGATAAACAAAAGTTTAAAGAATTTGCAGCCAGAAAACCATCATTGCAAAGCATTTTGAGCAAAACACTACACGAGGAAGAAATGAAAAACAATAACCAAAACCATCAGTAGGAAGTGACTCGGTAAAGACAGAGGGCGAGGGGAAGGATAATCATGGAGAAACAAACTAAATTTTTTTAAAAAAGGATAAATAATCAAACACGGCTGGAAGTACAAACCATATATCAATAGTAACTCTGAATGTTAATGGCTTAAACTCTCCAATAAAGCGACATAGGCTGGTATCATGGATTAAAAAAACAAATCCAACAATATGCTGCCTCCAGGAGACACATCTGATTGGAAAAGACATACACAGGCTGAAGGTGAAAGGATGGGAAAAAATATACCATGCACATGGTCCTCGTAAGCAAGCAGGGGTGGCTATCCTCATATCGAATAAAATCGACTTCAAGACTAAGTTAATCAAAAGGGATAAAGAAGGACATTATATATTGTTAAAAGGAACCATTCACCAACAAGACATAACAATTATCAATATTTATGCACCAAATAATGGTGCTGCAACATTCATAAAACAAATTCTCCTCAAGTTCGAGAATCAAATAGACCACAACACAATAATTATGGGTGACTTCAACACACCTCTCTCACCATTGGACAGATCCTCCAAACAAAAGTTGAATAAAGAAACTATAGAACTCAATATCACAATCAATAACCTAGACTTAACTGACATATATAGAATATATCAACCATCATCAAATGGATATACTTTTTTCTCAGCAGCACATGGATCCTTCTCAAAAATAGACCATATATTATGCCATAGGGCAACCCTCAGTAAATATAAAGGGGTGGAGATAATACCTTGCATTATATCTGATCATAATGGAATGAAACTGGAAATCAATGATAAAAGAAGGAAGGAAAAATCCTACATCATATGGAAAATGAACAACATGTTACTGAATGATCAATGGGTTACAGAAGACATAAAGGAGGAAATCAAAAAATTCTTAGAGATAAATGAAAATACAGACACAACATATCGGAATCTATGGGACACAATGAAAGCAGTTTTAAGAGGAAAATTCATCGCCTGGTGGTCATTCCTCAAAAAAAGAAAAAACCAACAAATAAATGAGCTCACACTTCATCTCAAAGCCCTAGAAAAGGAAGAGCAAAACAACAGCAAATGTAGCAGAAGGCAAGAAATAATTAAAATCAGAGCGGAAATCAATGAAATTGAAACAAAAGAAACTATTGAAAAAATTAACAAAACTAAAAGTTGGTTCTTCAAAAAAATAAATAAGATCGACAGACCTTTAGCCATGCTAACGAAGAGAAGAAGAGAGAGAACTCAAATTACTAACATATGGGATGAAAAAGGCAATATCACAACAGATGCTACAGAAATACAGAAGACAATTAGAAATTATTTTGCAAACCTATATTCCAATAAAATAGAAGTTAGTGAAGACATCGATAAATTTCTTAAGGCATATGATTTGCCCAGACTGAGTCAGGAGGATACACACAATTTGAACAGACCAATATCAATGGATGAAATTGAAGAAGCTATCAAAAGACTACCAACCAAGAAAAGCCCAGGACCAGATGGGTATATAGCGGAGTTTTACAAAACCTTTAAAGAAGAATTAACACCAATACTTTTCAAGTTATTTCAGGAAATAGAAAAAGAGGGAGCTCTTCCAAATTCATTCTATGAGGCCAATATCACCCTGATTCCGAAACCAGACAAAGACACCTCAAAGAAAGAAAACTACAGACCAATATCTCTAATGAACCTAGATGCAAAAATCCTCAATAAAATTCTGGCAAATCGAATACAAAAACACATCAAAAAACTTGTGCACCATGATCAAGTAGGATTCATCCCTGGGATGCAAGGATGGTTCAACATACGGAAATCAATAAATGTTATTCACCACATCAATAGACTTAAAGATAAGAACCATATGATGATCTCGATAGATGCAGAGAAATCATTTGACAAAGTGCAGCATCCCTTTATGTTCAAAACATTAGAAAAACTAGGGATAACAGGAAGTTACCTTGACATTGTAAAAGCTATCTATGCTAAGCCTCAGGCTAGCATCATTCTGAATGGACAAAAGTTAAAGGCATTCCCTCTAAAATCTGGAACAAGACAGGGATGCCCTCTATCATCACTTCTATTCAATATAGTTCTCGAAACACTGGCCAGAGCAATTAGACAGACGAAAGAAATTAAATGCATAAAAATAGGAAAAGAAGAACTTAAATTATCACTATTTGCAGATGACATGATTCTATACCTAGAAGACCCAAAAGGGTCTACAAAGAAACTACTAGAACTAATAAATGAATTCAGCAAAGTGGCAGGATATAAAATCAACACGCATAAATCAAAGGCATTTCTGTATATCAGCGACAAAACTTCTGAAACAGAAATGAGGAAAAACACTCCATTCACAATATCCTCAAAAAAAAAAAAATACTTGGGAATCAACCTAACAAAAGAGGTAAAGGATTTATACAATAAAAACTACAGAACCCTAAAGAGAGAAGTAGAAGAAGATCTTAGAAGATGGAAAAATATACCCTGTTCATGGATAGGCAGAACTAACATCATCAAAATGGCGATATTACCAAACGTTCTCTATAGGTTTAATGCAATGCCAATCAAAATCCCAAAGGCATTTCTTGTAGAAATAGATAAAGCAATCATGAAATTCATATGGAAAAATAAAAGACCCAGAATAGCAAAAGCAATTCTAAGCAGGAAGTGTGAATCAGGCGGTATAGCGATACCAGATTTCAAACTATATTACAGAGCAATAGTGACAAAAACAGCATGGTACTGGTACCAAAACAGGCGGGTGGACCAATGGTATAGAATAGAGGACACAGAGACTAATCCACAAAGTTACAACTATCTTATATTTGATAAAGGGGCTAAAAGCATGCAATGGAGGAAGGATAGCATCTTCAACAAATGGTGTTGGGAAAACTGGAAATCCATATGCAACAAAATGAAACTGAATCCCTTTCTCTCGCCATGCACAAAAGTTAATTCAAAATGGATCAAGGAGCTTGATATCAAATCAGAGACTCTGCGTCTGATAGAAGAAAAAGTTGGCTCCGATCTACATATTGTGGGGTCGGGCTCCAAATTCCTTAATAGGACACCCATAGCACAAGAGTTAATAACAAGAATCAACAAATGGGACTTACTTAAACTAAAAAGTTTTTTCTCAGCAAGAGAAACAATAAGAGAGGTAAATAGGGAGCCTACATCCTGGGAACAAATTTTTACTCCTCACACTTCAGATAGAGCCCTAATATCCAGAGTATACAAAGAACTCAAAAAATTAGACAATAAGATAACAAATAACCCAATCAACAAATGGGCCAAGGACCTGAACAGACACTTCTCAGAGGAGGACATACAATCAACCAACAAGTACATGAAAAAATGCTCTCCATCTCTAGCAGTCAGAGAAATGCAAATCAAAACCACCCTAAGATACCATCTCACTCCAGTAAGATTGGCAGACACTATGAAGTCAAACAACAGCAAGTGCTGGCGAGGATGTGGAGAAAAGGGTACACTTGTACATTGCTGGTGGGACTGCATATTGGTGCGGCCAATTTGGAAAGCAGTTTGGAGATTCCTGGGAAAGATGGGAATGGAACCACCATTTGAACCTGCTATTGCCCTTCTCGGACTATTCCCTGAAGACCTTAAAAGAGCATGCTACAGGGATACTGCCACATCGATGTTCATAGCAGCACAATTCACAATAGCTAGACTGTGGAACCAACCCAGATGCCCTTCAATAGATGAATGGATAAAAAAAAATGTGGCAGTTATACACAATGGAGTACTATGCAGCAATAAAAAATGACAAAATCATAGAATTTGCAGGGAAATGGATGGCACTAGAGCAGATTATGCTTAGTGAAGCTAGCCAATCCCTAAAAAACAAATACCAAATGTCTTCTTTGATATAATGAGAGCAACTATGAACAGAGCAGGGAGGAAGAGCAGGAAGAAAAGATTAACATTAAACAGAGACATGAGATGGGAGGGAAAGGGAGAGAAAAGGGAAATTGCATGGAAATGAAGGGAGACCCTCATTGCTATACAAAATTACATATAAGAGGTTGTGAGGGGAATGGGAAAATAAACAAGGAGAGAAATGAATTACAGTAGATGGGGTAGAGAGAGAAGATGGGAGGGGAGGGGAGGGGGGATAGTAGGGGATAGGAAAGGTAGCAGAATACAACAATTACTAATAGGGCATTATGTAAAATTGTGGATGTGTAACCGACGGGATTCTGCAATCTGCATTTGGGGTAAAATTGGGGGTTCATAACCCACTTTAATCTAATGTATGAAATATGATATGTCAAAAGCTTTGTAATGTTGTGAACAACCAATAAAAAAGAATAAAATAAAATAAAGAAATAGCAAAAAAAGCTATTTAGGCGAAAGAAAAAAATCATATAAAAACTTACATAGAGGGAAACTTACATATATCAATTTACACAGATGGAGAAAAAGAGGACAAAACTTTCAATATGTGAGTAAATATGAAAAATTTATTATCTATTTTAAAAAATTAATCAAAAGATAAAATTAATAATTGTATTAATCTCATTTCTGTTCATATAACAAAATACTTGAGGCTTGGTGCTATAAAATAAAAGAGGTTTATTAAGCCCACAGTTTTAAAAGATGAAAGTCCAAGATTGAGCAGCCCCGTCTGTTTAGTCTCTGGTGAGTGCCTCATGGCAGACGGCATTAAAATCGTGGGAACATGTGTGGAAGAGATAACATGCTAAGACAGGAAACCAAAGAGATTTAAGAACAAGTTTTGCCCTTTTTATAATTCACTCTTGCAGGAACTAATCAGGAGTATATGAGAATTACACCAATCCTTTCCAAAGGCAGATGACCTAATTACCTTGAAGTAGGTCCTACCTCTTTAAGTCCACCATTTTCCAACACTACCAACAAGGGACCAAGCTTTCTGCTCATGAAACTTTGAGGGACACACTCAAACTATATCCAAACCAAAATAAAACTGTATTGGAGGATTATAATATATATAGAAATAAAATGTATCAAAATAATAGTAAATAAAAGGGACGAAATGAAAGTATAGTCTTTTAAGATACCTAAATTACACATGAAGTAGAATAATCTCATTTGAAGTTTTGTGATAGATTTAAGATGCATATTTCAAACCCACAGCAACCACTAAAAATAAAGGGAAAGAAAAATAGCTCCCCCCGCCAAATGAAAAGGTAGAGAGAAAAAACACCTGCACACAATTGAGAGATAGTTAGAGTATAGTTAATTATGTTTACATGTAAGTAGACTAAAAATACCAGTTATAAAAGCAGTGATTTTTAAATTAGACCAGCAAGTCCCAACTATATGCTATTAGAAACTCACTTGAAATGTAAAGAAGGGGATAGTTTAAAAGTAAAAGGAAGATAAGTGATATGATAGGAGTTAGAATCTCATTCTTTGTCATGTGGATATTAAGTTTTTTCAACAACATTGTTGAAGAGACTGCCCTTTACCTATTGTACATTCTTGGCACCCTTGTTGACTATATACACATGGGTTTATGTCTGGACTCCATATTCTGTTCCATCGGCCTGTCTGTTTCTCTGCTAGTAACATACTGTTGTAGTTAATACTTTGAAATACATTTTCACTACTTTGAAATACATTTTCACTACTTTGAAATACATTTTCACTACTTTGAAATACATTTTACTAAGGAACTCTGATACCTTTAGTTTTGTTCTTCTTTCTCAAGATTGCTTTGACTATTCACAGTCTTCTGTAGTTCCATGTGAATTTCAGGATTATTTTTTTCTGTTTCTGTTAAAAAATAATAGTAATAACAAATTGCTGGAATTTAGACAGAAATTACACTGAATCCGTAGATTTTATTGAGTACTGTGGACATTTTAGCAAGTCTTCCAATCCATGAGCATGAATATCTTTCCTTTTATTTGTGTATTTTAAAATATATTTCATCAACAACTTGTAGTTTTCAGTGTGTACAATTTTTACTTCCTTAAGTTTATTAGTATTTTAGTCTTATTAGGCTTCTATAGAAATATTATTTTCTTAATTTCCTATTTATACATTAATAGTGTATAGAATGCCAATAATTTTTGTATGCTGCTTTTGTATCTTGCAACTTCACTGTATTTGTTTTAACACATTTTTTATTGTTGTTGTTTTGCATGTGTGTGTGTTTGTGTGTGTACTATTTAGGGTTTTTTAGTTTACATTATCTAGAAACAAATAATTTTCCTCTTCTATTTCTATTTAGATGGCTTTCATTTCTTTGTCTTACTTAATAGCTCTGACTAGGATTTCCAATAGCATATTGAATAGGAATTACAAGAGTAGGCACCCTTGCCTTATTCTTGATATTAGGAAAAGTTTTTAGACTTTCCTTTTCATATGTGGCCTTTCTTAGAATGAGGCAAATTCCTTCTGCATTTAGTTTGTTGAGCATTTTTATCATGGAAGGATGTTGAATTTCATGGAATGAATTTTATGCATCTGTTAAGATAATAATGTGAATTTTATTCTTAAATCTGTTGACTTGCATCTGTTAAACCGTCCTTGCATCCCAGAGATAAATCTCACTTGGCCTCAGTAAATAATCTTTTTGATGTGCTGCTGAGTTCAGGTTGTTAGCACTTTCTGGAGGATTTTTATATCTATGTTCATCGAAGATATTGGCCTTCACCTTTCTTTTCTTGTACTGTCCTTGTCTGGCTTTAGTACATGGGTAATGCCGGCTTCATCAAATGAGTTTTGAATTGTTCTCTTCTCTTCAGGTTTTTGGAAAGAGTTCAGGAAGAATCT
The DNA here is from genome assembly GCF_964194105.1 of Spermophilus citellus. NCBI lineage: Eukaryota > Metazoa > Chordata > Mammalia > Rodentia > Sciuridae > Spermophilus > Spermophilus citellus. The sequence continues at coordinate 53,225,305 of NC_138197.1, read as the reverse complement.
GGTATTAATTCTTCTTTAAATGTTCTGTGGAATTCACCAGTAAAGCCATCTGGTTCTAGTCTTTACTTTCTTATATACAACCTATCAAGACTGAATCATGCAGAAGAGGATATACAATCAATCAACAAATATATGAAAAAATGTTCATCATCTCCAGCAATTAGAGAAATGCAAATCAAAACTACTCTAAGATATCTCACTCCAGTCAGAATGGCAGCTATTATGAAGACAAACAACAATAAGTGTTGGCAAGAATGTGGGGAAAACGTACACTCATACATGGCTGATGGGACTGCATATTCGGGCAGCCAATATGGAAAGCAGTATGGAGATTCCTTGGAAATCTGGGAATGGAACCACCATTTGACCCAGCTATCCCTCTCCTTGGTTTATACGCAAAAGACTTAAAAACAGCATACTACAGGGACACAGCCACATCAATGTTTGTAGCAGCACAATTCATAATAGCTAAACTGTGGAGCCAACCTAGATGCCCTTCAGTGGATGAACGGATAAAAAAAAGTGGCATATATACACAATGGAATTTTACTCAGCAATAAAAGAGAATAAAATCATGGCATTTGCAGGTAAATGGATGGCATTGGAGAAGATAATGCTAAGTGAAGTTAGCCAATCCCAAAAAAAAAATGCCAAATGTTTTCTCTGATATAAGGAGGCTGACTCATAGTGGGGTAGGGAGGGAGAGCATGGGAGGAATAGATGAATTTTAGATAGGGCAGAGGGGTGGAAAGGGAGGGGGCAGAAAATTAGCAAGAATGGTGGAATGTGATGGACATCATTATCCAAAGAACATGTATGAAGACACGAATTGGGTGTCAAAATACTTTATATACAAACAGATATATGAAAAATTGTGATATATATGTGTAATAAGAATTGTAATGCATTCCACTGTCATTTATTTTAAAAAATCAATAAAGAGAAGAGAATCATGAAGAATTAGAAAACTTGACAAGACCAATAAAGAATACTGAAATTGAATTAGTAATCAAAATCTTCCCAATAAAGAAAAGAACCAGATGGTTTTATTATCCACTATATTCATTTTCTTTTGCTGTGTACCCAATTACCATAAATCATGGTGATTTTGGCTCACACCAACCCAATTTATTATCTAGCGATTTCTGGCATGTTTTAATTGGGTCTTTTGTTCAGAGTCTAATAAGCCCCAAATCAAGATATCAGCTGGGATTGTGATCTCACCTGAGGATCAGGAGCCTCTTCTGAGGTAAACAACAGTGGTATTCTGTTCCTTGTGGGCACAGGACTGAAATCCCCACTTTCTTATTGGCTACCATCCAGGAACAGCTCTCAGATCCTAGAGGCTACCTTCCATTTCCTGCCACCTGTCTTTCTATAAATGTTTGCTTCTTCAAGGATGGTAGGAAAGCACTTTCTCGCTTCATTATCTCTCATGCCAGTCTGCTAAGGTAACTTAACTGATATAAAATGATCACAGGAAGGACCATTCCAGGTTCTGTGCATACGAGGAAATCAGGGAAGTGACTATCCCACCATATTTGCAGGTCCTGCCCCCATTTACTCTATCATCTTATCATTTAATCCATCCAAAAGTAACACAAAAGAAATGGGTATTAGAAGAAGGATAGAATTTGGAGAGATGAAGATAAAAGGAAGAAAATGTCTGCCAGCAGAATAAAGTAAGGTATTATATGTATGTCGTGGGGCTGAGAGAGAGGGGAAGTTGGCATAGAAAAAGCTAAAGCCAAATGAAGGAGAACATTCACGCTGGAGATGGTGGGAAACAGAACTAAAACTGGAGAATAAATTCAGATCCTGGTATGTGGATTTTTAGTATGAAGAATGACACAATAAAATATATATATATATATTAACATGATAAAACAAATGAATAAAATTCAGAAGTCATTACTATAGTGAGAAATCATGATTCAGATGAGTGGTAGGTATTCAGCTAACTGTGGGACTAGAAAGGAAAGGACTATTTAAGGAAAATCTGTGACATTTTTGTCCCTTCTATATAAAGTATTTCTCAACCCACATTGATCTTGATTTTATAACTTTGCTTATAGCTTTATATTCTAAAAACCAGTATCTGCTCATGCATTGTCCTGGATAATAAATCATAAAAATGCTGGCCACTTATGGAGTACTATTAATTTTTACAACAACCCTATGAGTTGGTACTATTTTTATATCTCATTCTGATGATAAAACACAAATATGGAGAGGTTAACTAATTCACATAGTTAGTGTAAAGTTCTCAATTGAATCCAGACCTTTCTCCCTCCTACTTACCATGATATACTGCCTTTATAAACTATTAAGCCTACTAAGGGTATAAAAAGCAGTGTACAGACTTGTTTTACTTCTGATGGCTGTAATTTAATATTCATTTGTCTCAAGGAAGGATCTGATCCACAGAATGCCACTCATAAAAGGATCAAAAGCAGAAGGCTGTATATACTTACTAAATTGAGATTGAAAATGGAGATAATCCCCTTAATGATTTTAGCCTACCATATCTTAAATCATATCACTGATATTTATGAGATGATGTTCCTGAAAGACCAGGCAGGATGCCTGGATCATGGCAGTTCCTTAGTAAATATCAATTTCGCTCCCTTCTTTTCCCTCTTTCACTCTTCTGCTTGTTATTCCTCACTTACTATCATAAATTGGGATTACATTTTTATGGAAAGAAGAAGGAGTAAGTTCACCAAATTGGCATGTCCCCAAAAGGCTGTAAGAAAGGAAACAGAGGGAGATTATACACTCTTAGGAAAGAGGAAGGAACTGGCAGAGATGAGGTTTGGGGGGCAGGAAACTTATACCAAGAAAGGGAAACGAATGGGCTCACTGTCAATAACCTTTCATAGTGACCTTAGAGTAGGAAACAATCTGTGGTTTGATTTACCCAGATAATTACATTGGTTCTGCATTCGGCATATCAGAAAACTAAAAGTTGTGGTTCTGCTGTGGACTGAACTGCCCTTTGGAAGTTGACTTTTCTCCTTGAATGAACTGCACATCAGTTCAGCCCCAGCTGCAGCTGAAGGAGACCCGACCCCTCTGCTCTCTCACTAGGTAACAAGTTCAGACTTAGCCTCTGGGCCACATAAATCCAGGCAGGTATCGGTTCATCTCCAAACACTCAGCATGTCTGCTCCATGAATTAAGAGCATTAGACAAGTGAGCCACTAGAAAGTTCAAGCTTAATTAAGTAGCTATTCTATGTTTTCATATCCACTTTTAGCATCCCCATTGTTTCAACCAAAAGCTCTAGTTATTAGATTTATTAAAAGAGGGGTAAGAAGAAGAAAAAGAAACAAAAGACACAAACTTGATTCCCAGGCAGGTTAATACAAGCTCCTCCTCAGCCCTCTATTCGAGATTTAAGAAACATTCTCAGAGGGAGAGCAAAGGCGTTTGGGGTTGTATGGAAAATTTGACTCAACCCCAAAACCCAGCCAACACCACAAAATGGATTGGAGTCAAATCAGATAAATAGAAAAAGGAAAGAATACAAAATATCTTTGAATGACAGTATCAAAAAGGTTAAAAGGCTTAATAGAATCTGATTCATGAAATACAGACCCCAGGTTAGCTTCATCTTCATGAGGTGCCTGTAAGTATTGATTAAATGATGCTTCCTTTCCTATGTCCCTAGAATAGTAATAAAATGTTCACAAACATATACATGCCTCTTGGGTCTGGTTTCTGGAACTACCAAAAATATTGTCTGAGAAATCACCCAAATCTCCTAGTGTATTATTCATGTAACCTAGAGATCTCATGAAAACAAAATGTACAAGACTCTAGTGCCAGTTAGCATGTGAAAATAGTCGGCAGTGGTCTGTTTTTACTTCTTTGATAAACTGTATTGTCTTTTGGTCCTAATGGAAAAGGATTAGTAAGACTTACCAAATAAACAGCAGCTGCCCTAGAGACATTGACCCTTGTATTTTAAAAAAACCAAGAAATCAATCCTGAATAGAATATGGGGGTCTTTGACAGAGTAGTAGAGGACAAACTTCAAGGTCAATAACCATGAAGAGGCATGGGTCAAATGAGGATTTCAGCTAGTGATACATTTTGATACTTTCTATTTTAAGCACCACCAAATTTAGAGGCTTATACACAGCTTATCCAATTTTTTTTTCTGAAAATCTTTAGTCTGCAAAATTGTGTTCTTACAGGACATTTTGCCTATGTTTGGCCTGGAAATGATATTATTTATGATAATATATTTTGAAATGCAGAGGTGTACTCAAAGAGGGACAAAAATGAACCAGATACTTCCAAACCTCCAAAAAAATATTTGGTTTAATGAGTACTTTGGGTGAAGGCTCTAAGGGTAGAGGCAAGAGACACTTTGAAAAGCCCAAATAAATTTTCCTTATCCTTTGCCAAAACAAATATTGGTATTTTTTCAAACAAAAGTTTTACTATAGATTGAATAAGTAAAAGAAAGAGAATGAGATAAAAGCAAGCTTAGCTTAGAATCTAACTTTCATGTGGGAACATAAAGCACTTAAGAAGTAGAATGTAGTCATTTTCAAATACACATCAGCTCCGGTGCTGAGTTAAATCACCTGTCTGAACTAAGACCCAGACCTGAATTACCAAATACTATGCCCTTTTCAGCAAAGTCTATTGCTTGAATCAGCATTTCTGTATCACTTTATGAGTAGCCTGTTTTCTTGACCACTAAAGTCTGGTCAACATCCTCAATCCACATCTCAATACATTAATCCAGAAAACCTGTAATTGATACCAACACAGAGTTATCATTAGGTGATAAGCCTCCAATTTTATTTTCTTCCATCATTCATAATGAGGAAGTTCTTGCTTCCGAGATAATTAAAGGTTGGCAGATTTATAAGAAGGTTCACTTTGCCACTTTTATCTTTATATGGTTTCTTTTCAGATTCTCTTCCTTTAATAACTGGCTTAACACCTTTATATAATAAAAAAGGCCAGATAGGCTCCACACAAAGCACCCCTAATAGTTGGCAGCCTATCCAACTGCTATTAGCCATCATTGAGTTAAGCAGGAGTGTTGGAGCATGTAGGAACAAAGAGACAATGGAGCATTTCTAGGAGCACCTCAGTGAGAGAGCACAGAAGGAAAGAGGGACACTGAAAGCGAATTTGACAAGCCAAACCACCCAGAAACAGCGGCACCATTCCTTTTGAAGTAGGTTACTGGCTTCCTTGAAATATCATGAGATTATTCTAGAGAAATAGATGCTTTGCTGGGGATAAAAAAAAAAAAACACGCAGTTATGAAAGTCAGGTCCAGGCAATGCAAAGAACAGACCAGCATGGCTTATTTATTTACTGCGGGTTTTCAGTAGCAATATCAGTGCACCAAGACCTATAAGAGTCCAATTTTTTAAGGAGCCCAAACCAAAAGCACAAATCATAGTCACTTGAAAATGTATATATACATATTCTAGTTTCCCAAGATTTTTATTATATAATATTAGGTTGAACTAAGAAATTGCTAATGTTGATCATTTTTGACCTATAAAAAAGGGCCATTTTACACGGTTCTATTTATATTTATAAATAGATTGGTGTAAAGATTTCCTTTGGACTTGAAAAATCAGTCTAATCCTGTGGATTTTTCAGATTCAGTGCATTTAAAAGCTGAACCCTCAGATATTTGTGTTTCTCCTTTTCCTAGAGTCTCTCTCTTTCCCATTTTCATGGATATCAAGTGTTTCATAGATATCTGGCTCCACATGCCAAGTTGTGGGGAGATTTAACTCTCAAGTTCATGTGAAATCAAGGATGCGATGTCTAGTTAAGCCAGTAAACTTTGAACAGGAAATACTAAATGTTCTCCAGCCACATTGTGTATATCTTGTCCTAACCAATCTGCCAGCAAATGTTAGTCCTTGGTTCTAAGAAAGACTGGGGGGCGGGGGATGGCTCCGCTCTGAAAAAAACAATTACTAGTGTCTTCATGGTGTCAGAGAAGTTTGATTTATTCTTTAACATCTTTTTACCGGGTAGCAGAGAGAAGAGTGCAAGAGTCTCTGAGTCAGAAAACCTCATATAATCTCTCTGGGTCTTGTGCCTTTATGAGGGGTTGGACCACATGATTGAAGAGTTCCCTTCTTGCTTTAAACTCTGATTTTGAATCCTGTATTTATGATTTTTAATGCTCGTGGAATTGTTATGGTAGCATAATGAGTCAACATAAGGCTTGCTGTAATCTGCCTGAATTTGCCCCAAACCTTTAAAAGCACACAAATATGAACCAATGAACCGAAATTATAGTATACTGTACATCTGCTATAGGAAACTTCCTATTATCGCTACCTTTATATAAATGATTGCTTGTCATGTAAGTAGGAGACAAACCACTTAATAATTTCCAGGCCAGTGAACTTCTGTCCAACTTCAAAATAAAGTTGTTATTCCCCTTTGATCAAAAATTTGGGAGACCTTAAGCCTAATGAGAATGAGTTTCCAGAAAAAAAAGTCTGTCATTAATAGCAGCACTAACAATGTCAGATCAAGTAGTGGGGGGAGGTTTTAAAATAAAGAGGTTCATAGTAACTTTAAGGTAACATTCTCAGGAAAAAATGATTTCCAAATGTCTGTATTGCAGATTGCCAAGCACTGGGATCAAGTCTTGATCCTTCCATTGATATGCTCTGGAACTGAGAACAAGTCAATTTCTCCCTCCCTCAAGGTATTGAAATTGATGTTTTATCTGGATCACCTATGTCATAGTCATCAAGGTTTCCCAAGAATAAAGTGGAATTATATGGCATCTGAGATTCCTTCCAAAGGTGGTGTCACTGTTTCTTTCTTCTTAATTAGCTGATGATATTGCCAACTTCTCCCCAAGGCATCATATTTATTCCAGCAAATTCTTATTTAGAAGGTTCACATTACACTGATTCAGTACACTTTATCTGGATTGGCAAATTTAAGACCCCATCCACTAATTTATGTTTTATTAAAACTGATTCAGGGGCTGGGGTTGTGGCTCAACAGTAGAGCGCTTGCCTAGCATGTGTGAGGCTCTAGGTTTAATCCCCAGCACCACATAAAAATAAATAAATAAAATAAAGGTCTTGTGTCCAAATACAACTAAAAAATAAATATTAAAAAAAACTGATTCAGTTGAGGGAGCATATCTAAAAAAGACTGCAACGAAATTCCTTGAAGGCAAACTACAAATTGAAGGCTCTCTTAAATCCCAATTGTAAGGGTAAATACATGTATGTCCATATGTGAGTCGATACATGCAGCGCCAAGGCAAGGAGATAACCATAGTGTGAATTAGAAATGCCCTCCAGGACAATGATGCTGATCAGGACAGCTTTGTTCTAGAATGAGTATGTTCCAGGATAGGTCCAAAGTAGCTGGTGCTAAAGTCAATCTCATGCCAACACAGGGATGATTGCCCCTCTCTCAATGACAACCTGGTGCAATAAGGAAAATTATGCCTCACGCTCAGCCTCGGGAGGTTTGGAAGATGCATTTAAATTTAGACAGGAAGAGACAAGGCTGGAAGAAGAAAAAACTGGTGGGCGAGCATTCTCAAAAAGGAAAAAGGATGATGGAAAAAAAGGAATTGAGGGAGCATAAAAAATGGAAAGAAAGCAACTAAAGGAAAATACATGTCAGCAAAAATGAGAGGGGAAAACATGAACTAAGGAAAGAAGAAAGTGCATGTGGGGAATAATTAATGAATAAAGAAAAATCTTCCACCTTCTAAGCCTGCAAATAGTACCCTGAAACCTTGGTCCTTATAAATAAGAATTTCAAAACCCAAAATGTTCAAATTGGCTATTGCACTTAGTCAATTTTTTTCCCCCACTGTATCAGGTCATCTTGACCTAACAGAAGATCTTGCTGTTGTAAAGCAAGTATTTGGCTTAGTGGGTACTTTCCCTCCTGTAAGACATGAACATTATCCTAGATAAGCAGCAATAGAGCATATTCTAGAAACATCCAGACTGGGAAACTCAGGAACAAAGTGGGTCATTGTCACTCTCCATTGCTTTGGCCTTGGATTCAACTTCTCTGTCACCAAGAGAAGGGACACAATGCCCTATTTCAGGAACTGCCTTTAATTCGAATGTTGCTTTGATTAGCAAACAAGTAGAGTCAGTGAAAGTTAGTCCCTGGTAGACTATGTGCCTAAACAATGAGATTTAAAGGCAAAAGAAATTTTCTTTTTTTTTTTTTTAATCTTTGTTGGTATGTGGTGCTGAGGATCGAACCTGGGCTGCACGCATGCCAGGCGAGTGCGCTACCGCTGGAGCCACATCCCCAGCCCCCGGCAAAAGAAATTTTCAATCACTGAAGTAATCCTCACTGGTTCTGTCGTAAAACTTGAAGGTACTGACAGCAAGAAGCTCTTGTTGAAATAAGGCAAGAGAAGGGGAAATGACATAAAGTCACTATTATTCATTATCTTCTTAGAACAGATTGGTTAGCAGTTTCAGTGACTTTCATCTGGGAGAAGACTGTGGGGATAAGACAGAGTTGGATATGTTTTATTATGGAGAGTGATGATGAGAAGGCCCAGGGCAGGGTTGCTCGTAAAGAAGGCTAGCTTACTGGGGAGGTGGGGTGGGAAAAGAGGCAGATAGAGGAAAGGCAGTTTGAAGGGGAGCCAATGTGGACCGACTGAATTAAAGGCAATATTTGGTATGTGAAGTGTGTGTGTGTGTGTGCATGTGTATGCGTGAGACACACATGTATATGTGTGTCCTCCTACATGAATAGTGCAAACTGAAATCTATACACTTGGGGAATTGGAGGAAGGAGAGACAACATATATCATTCCCAGACAAGGTTCCACTACATTTTAAGAGTGCTCATAAAAAAAAAAAAAATGTCATCTTTTTTATCAGCCACCACAAATGCCAGTTTCAACACAATACCAGTCTATATGCTAAGCAATGTGGCTTAATCCAGGCTGCTTGACAGCAAGAACCTAAAGGTATTGTCCATCATAACCTCTTTCAGAGGTTTACTTAAAGTAAACGGAGGTGAGTGCTATCTCTTGATAGCCATCTTTTATGTGAAACAGAGTCAGTCTCATAAATGATCATAGTCCTGACTGAATGGATAGAATATGTTCATGTCTTTGCTACTACTTTTCTGGCAGCTTTATAGATTATCTCTGTGATATAATTATTTCAATTTTAATCAAGAAAACTAAAGTAGCTTGCTTAGAGCACCCCGGAACTTTGTGTCTTGGGTAGAAATCATGGCTCCCCACTTAGACCACTTCTCACACAAACTATCATTAAAGCTGAGGAGTTTTTAATTTGACTGCGAACATCTTGACCTCACTCAAATTTCACAAAACAAAGGTAATTAATAGATATTTATCTTCATGTATAATTCTCCTGCTTACTGATCTTGGCGTAGGGAACTGAGCTTTGCATATTGCCAAGAACCAATTGCCAGAATTTCCACTGGACTCAAAATACCATGGGATGAGGGTACAGATGGCAAGAACTGACTGTTTGGACTCCAATGAGATAGAGCTGTCCCTTCTCTCAAGTGTTTCCAAGAAGAGAAATTGCTCAAGGAGAAAACTCGTGGGAACTAACTTAGGAGCCTTGCCTCATGCAGTATAAAGACACAAGATTAACAATGTCTGGATGGTTGCATTTACCGGATTTCAAAAATTTATCCTAATTGAATTCAGACCCTAAATAATTTTTGAAATGCACATCTCTAAAGTGTCTAATTGCTGAAATCTTTACAAATTGACCTAATATTTAGTTGTTAAAGAACTAAATATTTGGGCTATGGTACAAATTGTACTAGGTTTTCTGGGTGAATAAACTACTTTATTTTGAAGAGGTGGCATTAAAATCATTTCATCAATTAAAGAAAAAGAGCAAAACAATTATTTCCACATAAGCTGTTCTGCAATCAGCTGTTATATTTTAGTGCATGAATAGGAACAATTTCCTCTTTCTATAAAAAGTACAGGCACTATGGCGACAGGATGGAGGAAAGGCAGAAATAGGAAATCAGAAAGATTAATAGAGATAAGAAAGTCTAAGTGCCAATTGTGGAAACATGTAGCAGGAACTTGGCAATGAGAAGAATTAGAGAAGAGGCCAAAAGTGGAGGTACCATACTTTGAAGAGTAATACAAGGTTCTTCAAATATGTCAAGACCAAGAAAGGCTCAAGAATTATTAAAGATTAAAGAAGAATAAAAAGATATAACAATTAAATCCTATATGTAATCATGGGCTAGATTCTGAGTGATTTTGAGTGATATGGATAAAGTATTGTAAAGACTACTATTATGACAATTAAAATTAGAATATAGATCAACCTAAATTTAACATTATTTTAAACTTTCCTAAACCTGATAACTGTACTATGGTTATATCTATTCTAGTTTCATATAACTGAATATTTAGACATAAAAAGCCACAATACTTCAACTTGCTTTCAAATAGTTCAGAAAAAAAGACAGGGATAGGTTTGTGTGCACGTGAGTGTGAGTGTGTGTATGAAAAAAATCTCTATGCCTGAATATATCTTTGTATATATCTGTGTATGTGTCTATATTTTTAAATGACAATAGTAGAAAGCTATGAAAAGCTAATACTGGGTAGAGGAACTAACCAATTTCTTAAACAAACAGTCTATTGTATGCTTAAACACTCCGGACTACCCTGACATCAAAGTTTTCACCCAGCCATTAACAGGATACATAGTGAAACAGGAAAGCAAAGACTCTAGTGTATGCTTTTCAGCTTCCTGTTGACTTTCAACATCAATTGCCTACCCTGTCATCCCTTGAAGTTGCCATTTCTATCTTAAAAATCTTAGGGTTCAAACAAAAATCTTTTGTTCCCAGTCCTACCCAGCTTGACTCAAGGTAGTGACAGCTGCTAAGGACCACAAAACAAATGCAAGCAGGAAGTAAGCCTCACACTCTCCTGGTGGCTATATGCACCCCAACTGCAGAAGATGCCAGAACAGTCCTATATTCTAGGTGGCTGTAGAAATTCTCATTTCCCAGCTGCACTGCAAGTCCTGAAACTTTCTGATTTCTCCCAGCTGTTTGGGAAGAGTCTACTAAGCCCTTAGGGACATGATGTTCAATTACCTTTCAGAAAACCAGTAATGGTATTTGTGGTCGTGGGCACATTATACACACCACAGGCACAAATACACATCTTCTCACGAAAGTGAGGTTCTGGGGCAGCTGTGACTCACTGTGCCTTCTATTCAGATAGGTAGCATATTGTGTTTGGCTGGGACACAAAAATAGTAGCAAGAGCATGTGGCCTTTGTTCATAGCCCAAAGGAGATCACCTGCTGGGCCCTCCATGGAATTTCCACTCCCCATGTAAGTCAAATGCATAATTGAAAAAAGATACTGTTGGTCTCCAGGTGTTTCTTTCAGCTGGCCAACCTCCGCCCTCTCAATTGTGTTTCCCAGGAATGAGAAGTAGCAGGTAGTGGATTATCATAGGAAGAGCTGAATAGGAAATAGCACCCAAACACTCAGATATCTCCTTCTGAGGGAACTCTGCAGCTCACATTGTCTTTTCAAAAGAGCCAGTACCAGGATGGACATAACGGACATGGGCTGCCACTTGCAATCTTCTCCAGGCTTATTCAGATCTGTCGTTGTCTTCCAAATTGTATTAAATATACTTCTAGGAAGTCTCTACAGATCAACCCCACTGATCCCATCTGCTACTCTCCTTTATATCCCTTTCATACTAAAGTGTAGGTTTATCTTTCCTTACAAAAACATGTATTCTTCAAAAGTTGAGTGTAAATATAATTTTTTAAAATGCAATATGTATTATCCATGTCCTGAAAAAAAAAGTAATTTATATGCTGTAACTGAAATCAATAAAGGAGCTTAAAAAAAACTTGGGGGAAAAAAAGAACAGAAGCAAACTAAGACCAAGTTGTAGGAACTATGAATTAATCCCCAGGAGGAATCTATGTGAGACATGACACTGACATTCCACCTTGGCCGCTATGCTAGATAAAAGGAACCACTGCCACTGGGAATAGTTTCTTCATGTCTTTGCACAGCCCTAGGTGGGAGTGTGCAGGTGACTGAGCCCAAGTCATATGCTTTAACCTAGCTAACTGTACAGTAGTAGGGAAGGATTTAGTTTTGCCAATACATTTAAAAACTTCAATGCAATTAAAATGAGAAATTCTATTTCTAATTTATTTGTAAATTTTGAAATCATATTTTTAATACTTGCCCTTTTAATGACCTCTCTCATGAACCCATATTTTTGGCATATTGAATTTATTCACTCAATTCCCCCATCTTCGTAATTTCCTTTATTCCAATCTGTGCCCACTCTGAAACAAGGAGAGGATTATTTCCGAGCTTGGTTTTAGCTTACTAAAATATCTCTGAATTTCAGTCCACTTATCATCATTTCAATAAGCAAAGAGTGGGAATGAATTATTTAATCAGAAACAGTTAATTGGCCTCTTCCTTTGCATTTCATTCAGTAGAGTCATGTTTCTAATGATGTGAAGCACTTGGCTTGCTATTTTCCTGTATTTGAAGGTTCACAATAAGCCTTGAAAAGAAAAAAGCTAATATCTATTCCATCTAAACCACTGCAGAATACCTCTTTCATATACACAGACAAGACCTCAAAATACTTTATAGTTTTCTTTCTTTTATTTTTATAATGATCTTAGTTTTCAAGTTACTAATTAAAAATGGAGATTTTATGATCTCAATTTCACAATAATCTGCACTCCTTAAGGACAGAGATGGTGCATTTTTCTTGGGACTCAGAATGTGCTTATGGTATCAAAAAGGACTAATATTCATTGAGTGTCTATAGTATTCCAAGTTTTGTCTTAGGTACTTCATGTATTTTAGTGTATTTAATCCCTACAATGATAGAAGGAGAATAACAGTATGCTCTATTCAGATAAATAAGTGCAAGCTAAACTAAGTCACCCAAAGTCACAGAACAACAGATGAGAGTCAGAATTCACAGACTCCCAGAAGCCTGCATTTCTCACTCATACCATAATGCCTTGGAATTGCATCTCACTATCATCTATCTATCTATCTGTCTCATACGTTATCTGGTCTCTAGTTCTTTCTCTACAATCTGGAATTGCCATAAAATATAGCATTTCCTCCCCTTTACCAGAAGGACCAGTGTGGCCATGAACCCTGACAGGTTTGGAATGAAAAAGAAGTGTCATGAACACCCATTCAGATCAACTACTAAAGTGATGATGTTTCATTCACAAAGCATGTTGCTTTACTGTCATTTTATACAGTAGGATGTGTTACTCAGGCCCTCAGAAGAGAAAATTAGGTAAGACTTCTGAATGCCACATCCTATTTGAAATCCCAGGTGGGATAAAGGATGTTTGCACTTTAATTTTTTATGATTAGAAAAATACGTCCATGATACAATTAATTTAGAAAATGTAACAATGTATAAGAACAAATTAAGTCATCTGTAATTGATGCGATGGTTTTGATTTGGTTAATACAATCAGAGATTTCAATTCGACAGGAATGTTTTCAGTATAGAACCAAACTCAGATTCCTCTAGACTGGCTCCTCAAGCCACCCAAGGCAAGAACTAGATATAAGAGCTCAAGAGAGTCTAGTATCAGAAACATAATTTTCACTTAACAACTGTTCGATTAATTAATCTCAAATAATTTGGTCACTGGCAAAAAGAGGCAAAGTAAGTGTTAATGATATAAATCAAGCAGTGGTGACAATTAATTGTCCTTTCTGCACCTGAAGAGAATGCCAGAGGAAGCCAGCCCAGCCTAACCACTATTGCCAGGTCTCCCTGCACTCTGCATCTCATAACCATAGGAGGAGATGCGTGACTGAGATGGATTCATTTATCCACTCAACAAATATTTATTGAGAACCTATAATACATCAGGGCCTGGCACACGTTCTAGACTCTGGGGAGTTAGCAGAGTCTTCTAAAGAAAAACAAAATAAGGAGTGTTTTTAGAAAACCAAAGTCCTTGTATATTCCAATGTTTCAAATGAACTTTCAGTCTTTTTGTACTTTCTAGATTTATATCTGGACTAGAGAAAAAAAATCACTCCATCATGATTTGCTGAAAAGCAATGTCCAGCAAAATACTGTGTTAAGGAAACTGATGTTATAGGGGAAACAGGTTCAAACTGGTTCAAATTTCAGGTTAAAATGAGGCTCCAAGATGGAAGGTAGTTTAAATCCCCTGATGCAAGGTAATGGATTGTTTATTTTTTTTCCTCTTGTCTAGAAAATGCCATATCTAACAGAAAAGGAACCTCAGAAAGTGTGACTAATTTTCCCAACAGTCTTAGGGAATACTACCTTCCTTTCATGGAGCCATCTTGGTGCCTTTTATAATGTGAGGGTTTTGCTAGGCATATTTTAAACTGATTTCTGGGTGTAGTAGTTTTCCCCATTCTTCATGAATACAACACACCCAAATTACCACATAGAGTTCCTGGCTTCAAAATATGGAATGCCTTTTGTATAAAGATCTCTTTGCTCTTTGGTCTTCCAATGCTTGGTAGTTAAGAAGCATCCTTAATGTTTTTTTTTTTTAATTCCCCATGACGCCCCAACATAAGCAAGTTATTAATTTGGGAAAGCCTACCCTATCAAGTTATATGGGTACCTGTTTGTAAGTTGCTCAAAATTATCTCCCTGTCCATTAATCTTCCATATATTTGTTTCAAAGACTGTTTGCACTTCTCTTGGGCCCACCCTCTGTTACCTGTGTGTGAGCTAAGACTAAACGGTGGGACTTGATGCTCAGTTACAGAGGTGCTCAGTAATGAGAATGTTGAGCACAGTGATTTGGGCGGGTATCTGCTTTCTCTAGCACGTGCTTTCAGTTACTATTAGAGAACATGGAGAATCTTCTTTTTTATTGTCTATATCCCCTTTCCTTTCCCGTACTTGAATGAATGAATCATCATTGTTGGAGGGGCAGGGGTGACTTGTATGAAAAGAGGATGAATGAAATGCAACCTCCTCTTTGTAGTATATAATTCATTAATTTGAGCAACAAAGAGAAAGAAAAAGATGCAAAAAAACAACTTATTTTTTAATTCTAGGCTTGTGCCAGATAGTGCTTCTCAATGTTTTTGCACATGAAGATCATTTTTTACATTTAAAAAGCAGGGGTTGGTGTTGTGGCTCAGTGGTAGAGCACTTACCTAGCATGTGTGAGGCATTGGGTTTGATTCTTAGCACCACATATAAATAAATAAATAAATTAGAGGTCCATCAATGTCTAAAAATTTTTTAAAAAACAGTCACATAAATACATACCCACACACAAAAGTGATTTTATTTTTGGTGAGTGTTATTTAGTAAGACATGTAACAATTCAGATGCAACTATGTTCAGAAGTCTTTAATGAATTTTTATTTTAATTACTCATAAGTACATCTATATACATTTGAAAGATAACAATACTTACATGTAGAAGATATTTTTAGCCATATGCATGCTTGGTACATCTATGGACTTAATAGATTCCTAATAATAGCACTGGGGTTTTCATAGATTTGGATCAGACCACAAGTTGAAAAGTTCAGAGTTGGGGAAGAAACACTGTACCCCACTTGAATTGGACCAGAACCAGGAGTAGGCATCCAAAGACCTCAGGTTTGGTTGTGTTTGTGCCATGCAACTATGTGAACTTGGGCACGTTGCTTAATCTCCTTGGGTTGCATTTTCTTCATTTATAAAGTGGTAATGAGATCCAATGATGTTAATGTGGTTCTCAAATCAGATAATAAAGATAAGGAGGCTACATTACTGGGACTAAAGCTAGTCTTTCTCTTTCTATGCCTCTCAAACCTGACATGACAGCACAACATAGCTGACACACTGGCCTTAAAAGGCCAGAAGTGAGAGACATTTCTAAAGGACTCAAGCCATATGGGTGGTGACATTTATTCACCACTAGCTGTGCTGAAATTAAAAGGATGACCTATTCATAAAAAGCCTTGGTGTCTGCTTTCCAATCTCCCAAGTCATTTCCCAAACAGAAGTTCTGCTAATCCCCAAGTCTCCTGATATGACATGCAATGTCACTCTCTTACAAACTGGCCTTTCTATTTGTTGTAATTTATGCAAAGATTTTTTTTAGAGAGTATAAATTCACAGTGGAGACGAACTGAGGGAGTACCACATTTGTAGAAGAGATGACACCACCAATATTTTAGCATGTTGAGTCCATAAATAGTGCCCTGCTAGGAGCCACAAGCAAATAATATGATGCATGGCACTTTTTGGTTGTAAGGTGACGCCAGCTAGCCATTAAGATGATATGATTATGTTAAGATTTACATTCATATGGAAATTGGACTCCTGCTGTTCACCTTGGCCTGCTACGGGACTCATGTTATGGGACTCCTGGAGAGTTCCCATTGGTTGGGGAAGGATAGTAGAAGGGAATTCCAGGGGAGGTGGGCCCCCCCCCTTCCGGTAGACACGCGTGGGTGGACCGGTTTTGGCTTGCCTGCGTGTACGGAGTATTGGCGGCTTTTTCAAAAATAAAGTTTTGTTCCTGCTTGAGTGGCTCGTGATTCTGTGCCCAGCCAGACTGAGGCAGTGCCCCTTATGTAATCCATTATTCTCAGCAAGGATTCGTGGGCATGAGTCTATTTATTGTAACTCACTTTTTTTCTTATGTCATCTGGTAAGATTTAACCATAACTGTAGCAGCTGTGGTCCAAATTACTCCTCAGAACAGGCTTACAGTGTGCTATTCTAGAGTGATTATGACTTTTTCATAACGCAAGCTGAAGAGCATGGGGTTCCATGCTAAACGTATAGCCATACCCCAGGAAGAGTGGGCAAGGCAGCTCAGGAACAGGTAGCTTCCCAGAGGGCACTGCTCTCAGCTGCAGCTGCTCAGCCCTTACCCCAGGGCAGCCAAAACATCTAGATCAAAGGGAGTTCAGAAGGAACAAAAGTACAGCCCTAATTCAATACAGGAAAATTGCCATAACTCTAGTGCTTAGTTCATTCTTCCAAGAAAACAACAACAGAAGGCAGAAAAAAGGACAAAAAAAAATCCTAAGATCAGGCTCTGGCATCAGGAATTAGCCTGCCAAAGCAGAAGGCATACCCAGTGGGGAAGGCAGCTCGTTTTCCTAGATTAATCAGGGTGTTTTGAGTCTGCTTTTATTTCCATATGTACCACTGCCAAAGTACAATATAAGCCTCTTAATTCCTTCCCACAATCTAGAATTGTTAGCTATCATACAAGCTAAAGACTTTTAATAAAACCCCAGGAAAAGTGAAGCCCATCTAAGGTGGAAGAGTTAAATCAGAAGATAGATAATCAGAGACTAGGGGGTTTTCTACCTCATTAAGAGCCTAAAACGAATCCATCACAGGGTGTTGATGAGAAGCAGTTACCATGGGTGGTTGCCTATTATAACCTGTCCAATAAATTGGTCGGTAAACCTGTTTTGTGATGGATGGAAGGGCAAGGTGCAAAGGGAATCATCGTAGCCAAAGTTCCTTTAAGGAAAGACCAAAGACACACATCTAGAGGAAAATTATGCTTTCCATTATACAAGTTTCTTCAAAGGTTTCTCTGGGACAATAATAGGTCCAAAACTAGGCAAAAGAGGCAGAGATATTTGATTCGGAGGCCTTTGAGCCAAAATATCTTCCCACAGCATCTGATACCGATGAGTGTCTTTCCCCTGCCCCATTAGTCATTGGAGTTGATAGTCTCCAGGAGATACATATTAAAATGCCAATACATTACCTGGGAGGGCTACAGGTGAAAATCCAAGAGTACGTCAGTTTGCCAGGATGGCTGGAGATCAAGGCTCTAAGCCTTAACAAGAAAGAGTAAAGCCATTGAATTCTAGTAAAATAGGTATCTTTCTGAGGTAGAAAGGGATGCTCTCTGGGATGGGAATTTCCGTGGAGAATATTCCAGCAGGAGCCTCTCCCCACCCAGGAGAGCTGGAGTAAATGAGGGTCAGCATAAGATTAGTAGCAGATCACAAGAGGGGCAAAGAGAACTTTGCCAGATTGGACAATACTGACTATCTGTTACTCCAGAACTGGAATTCAAGAACTGAAAGCTAGAGTTTTCTTTAGAACCAAGTCTTGAATTGCTACCTTTCATGGTTTTCATGACATTTATCAGTTTGATTGGAAGTACCACCAACTCAGACCCAAACAGTTCTTTGAAAAATAATAATCTTAACCAAACAGATAATAAGGCATAGATTAATCTTTACTTTAATATATCACTTTAGGCCAAATAAGAATGTCCCTGATTACACAGGATAGCTCCTTTGCATTGACCCAGCTCTAGTTATTTCTATTGCACACTGGTATAACTGACAAGTTGGACTTGGGGAGAAAGTGAGAATTCTTGGTTTTAAATTACAGAGCTGCATGGTGTGTTTCCAGTTTTGCGTATGTCTACCTCTTGTTCAACATTGTAGAGTAAAAGCATACTTTAAAAAGATTCATATTTGCTATGTTTTGGGGGGAGATTATTTTTCTATCTTTATTTAATATGTTTTCATTTGGTGTTTACCTTTCCTACCATTGCTATAAAGGTTTATGTTTCTTTTTATATAATTTCCAAAGAAAGAAAAGTTGAAACAGGGAATTAAGGTTAATACCCACAATTTCCCCCATGAACAGAACCACCAGTAGCAGGCGAGATTCCTTTCTTTTCTAGCAAGAAAGCTGCTCTGCACTGCAGCTACATCCCACTAGGGTCCCAAATTGAGCATGTTCATGTCGGCTCTCCTTAGAGGAGATTATTGTTATTGTATATGTTGAGTGAAAGGCAAAGATCTAAAATGATATCTAATTTCAAAATAATTCCTGTTCTTACTAGGGAAACAGTAAGTGAAGAAGGCAGATTCTTGATGCTTCCCTTTACCAGTATTTTATTGTTAATTTGGGAAAAAGGAAGTCGGGATAAGAATAAGAAGGGGAAATTGGAGCAGCTATCACTGCCACTTCATCCTCAGAATTCCCTCTAGGCCCTACAGAGATGAGGCATAACAAGGCTTAAAAATCAGGCACAGGGCTGGGGATGTGGCTCAAGTGGTAAGGCGCTTGCCTGGCATGCGCAGAGCGCAGGGTTTATCCTCAGCATCACATAAAAATAAAATAAAGATGTTGGGTCTACCGAAAACTGAAAAATAAATATTAAAAAAAAATTCTCTCTCTCTCTCTCTTAAACCCATCATCCTCAGAGCTAATAACACTCCACATTAGCCAATGTCACCCCCAAAATACATAACAAATGTTTTAGACACCATTTCTACTAATTTGCATAAAATAGTACAGACAAAGTCCTCCAAGCCTAACCTTTACCTGAATACTTTAATCATGCTGTTTCTCAGGACTCTGCTCTTAAGTAAGATTAGTACCTTTTAACTGGATATGAAAATGGGAAGATGCATAATATCCACCAACTCAGAACAATGAGATTGTATTCAATGAGTCTAAGAAATGAGCTACTTTTTCAGAAACGAACTAAAGTCTTCAGTGTGTGGTGTTAGAATGCCATTTGATCTGAACTCCCACTCAATGGAGTGGGAGAATCTTCTACACCATGTCCCCAACAGATACATTCTCCACTTTAGTATTTTCAGTGTGTAAGACATACAACCCACACATTTGCAGAATGACCCATATTAGTTTTTTAAGAGCTTCAATGTTTACGTTTGTGTTAGTATAACACAGTTGTCTTCCTGTCTATATCTTCATTCATCTGATCATTTCACTCCCTTATTCAAAACACTGATAACCTTCTAGTGGCTTCAGAGAAACTCAAATGCCTTAGCATAGCCTTCCAAGAACTTTGCATTTCCTTTTTTTCCCCCCAATCTACTTCCATTCCCTTACTTCAGTCATTTATTCAACCTCCATATATATATGTTGGATAGGGAAGTGATGGCTTGAGACCAAACTTCCCCTGGCAGATTTCAATCAGGAGATGGATTGTCGAGAATCCCTTCATACACTGAACAACAAAGTGCCACTTCAATCTTAATGATTAGCACAATGATGATAATGCCATAATTTGGGGAGAATGCAACAATATAACAGTACTGATGGCAAATCTAAGCTGGTATACCTTTTCTGGAGTACTATGCAAAGTACTTCAAAAGTCATAAAATGTTCTTTCTCTTTCTCAGAGCTCTGAGAATGCTTAAATAAAGTGCCTCATGAAAGGTTCTGAGTGATTTTCCTTCCATGTATCAACAAACAACAGACACATAATACACACATCAGAACACGAACCATTATGAAATCATTTGAATCTTCTTATTCAAGTTTCTGGCCCTATACAGATGGAAGAAAGATCCAATAATGTCGGTTATAAGGAATCCTACCATGTGTCACTTCAATAACTCCAGGAAGGCTGTCCAGAGGAGGTCACCTATAAACCATCATTTCCACCCCATGTGGCAAACAAAAGGGCAGTGATGGAGGGCTTGCAGACCCACCCAAAGCCTCCTCGTTCCTGTTCTCCTCCCTCCACTTTAGGGCTAAAAGTACTAACAGTGCTTCCATTTTTACCAACCCCAACTCCATCTTCCCCAGACCATTTTCCATTTCTATCCAGACAGAATCAAGAAAAGTCACAACCAACAAAGTCAAAGTTTAGCCTCTCTTTACATTTGCCAAAACAAATCAGGTTGGGGGAGGTAAGGAATAGGGAGGATGGATGTGGAGCCCAGGGGGATCAGGGAGCCTTCTTCCCTGGCAGTTCCGGTGTTAGAACAGGGCAGCTGATGTGAGGACAAAGCTCCCTCAAATAAGCTCCCAAATTCAAAATGTGGTACACAGATGGCTTTTAATAACAAGGCTGAGCCATCTGGTAGCTTCCTATTTTAGCTAATTACTCCCAGTAAGTAAGTGCTAAGCTTTTAAAATCATTGTTCAATTTTGTTTTGTTTTGTTTTGCCACCCTCCCTCTGTATTTTGGTTTCCTGGGGTAAATCCCTGCCCCAGTTACTTTTCTAGGGAAAGCCCGGCTTGTCTCCTATTCTTAGTAGAAAAGCCCCTCAGAAAACCTCAAAAATGCTTCTATTAGCACTCTGATTCTCCAAGTTATCCACCAAAATACACTACCTTCAACAGCAGAGTTAACCAGAGACATACCCCAGGAGTCTAGGTTGTGGCCCAAAGCAGCTCTCACCAGTGACCTTGTACCGGGCCCTAAAATTTCACTCCAAGCTAGCTTTTTGGCCCCTTACTATATAGATTTTTATTTGAATATAAAAATGGTTCAATCACCCTTGAGTAAAGTTGAATCTTTAGGAGATGCAACAAATTATCATATGACATTTGATACCCTTCAGAACTTGGTCACATTGGAAAAGAAGATTATGGGAAACAGCTTTAATCATAAGGAGCAACTGAAGAGAGGGGCTCTGGTCAGGTCATGACGGTGGGGGAAACTAGCAAAGTGAGTGTGGTAGTAGGAGGCAGCCTCACACCAACAGACCATCCCTGGACATTTACACAGTCTGAGGCCTTGGCCACTAAGGCTTCAACCTTGCTCTTCATTCCATCTAGGGGACCTTCACCCTCACCCATTCCCAGCCCCACAACCCAGCCCTGAGAGCCACCACCTGGGGCCACTCTCCTTTCTCAGTCCTTAAAGAAAAAGATAAGGGAAACGTGTGCTCCAGAAACTCCAAATTATAATTCTGAATTCCCTGAAAAATTTCAGTGAATGAGTGTCAAGGCATGACTAATTTGACTCAAATCCCAGCTCTCTCTCTCTCTCAGAAGTTGTGTTGCTTTATGCACAATCACTTCCGTTTCCTCGGTGGTTAAGGTATACTGATTTATCTCATATCATTCTTCTGAAGACTGAGGATAAGCATGTAATAGGTGCACATAGTAGGTGCTTTTAACATGATAGAAGATTTACATGTTTATGAAATGCATGGAAATTTCTTTGTGAAGAAAACACAGCCCTCATTTTTCCTATAACTAATCTAATACCCCAAATGAGCTCCCATACTGCCAAGGGTAGAGTGAAATGAAGTGATGCCAATGGGACACATTTGTCTAGTGACAATAACTTTTTTAAAATGTGTTCTAATTAATTATACATGATAGCAGAATACCTTTCAACTCATTATACACAATGGAGCACAACTTTTCATCCTGGGGTTGTAGACAATGCAGGTCACACCATTCGTGCAATCATACATGTACACAGAGTAATAATGTTCATTTCATTCCATCATCTTTCCCACCCCCATAATCCCTCCCTGCCCTCCTTTCTGCTCAATCCAAAATTCCTCCATTCTTCCCTTGCCCCCCTCACCATTAGGGATCAGCATCTACTTATCAGAGAAAACATTTGGCCTTTGGTTTGGGGGGATTGGCTTACTTTGCTTAGCATGATATTCTCCAACTCCATCCATTTACAAGCAATACCATAATTTCATTCTTCTTGATGGCCGAATAATATTTCATTGTGTATATATACCACAGTTTCTTTATCCATTCATTTACTGAAGGGCATCTAGGTTGGTTCCACAGTTTAGCTATTGTGAATTGAGCTGCTGTGAACATTGATGTGGCTGCATAGTGACAGTAACTTTGTGCATTCTAGGGCTCTAGGATCTGTGTTTGACTCCTTGGTTTTCTCTGTTTTCCATTGCAGAAAGCTTGATCAAATCCCCAGGATTATCATGCTAGAGTCCACACAGAAATGCTGGCCAGCCTCTAATTAATCGGGCCAGCATGCTGACCAGTGATGACCATCTCACATTGCAGCAGCCTACCCTCTGTGGCTGCCTCCTTGTCAGGGTTCAAAATGGTGAGGGAAATAAAATAACTCCCCTTCTTTTGGCCTCCCTTGAATCCCTCTAAATCTCTCATTGGTCTTCAACATCCAAGACTTGCTCTGTGCCTATCTGTCTCTCTACTGCCCACTTTCCTGTGGCCTCTCCCATGGTACTCGGAGTTCTCTTCAGCCCTGGTTTACAGAAACTGAACAGTCTTTCTAGATATGTAACTATGTACTTTGTGCCTAGGAAATCTAAAAATCTTTTCTCTCTAGATAAATTCTAGATTTCATGACTATTGTCTTGCTGGGTCTCCGAAATTCTATTCCAATTGTCAAACATTGAATACAGACTCTGCATTCCTGTGGTAACAGTTCTAAACCTCCCTGATACAAATGGATGCCTCTGGCAAACAGAGAGAAATACAAACAAGAAAAGCACACTGATAGATTTAAAGATATATATTATGCTTATGACATTACTTCTTTTTCCATAAAAGCAGTGTTTTAGTTGGTGAGGAGGTTTCATAGCACTAAACTATTAATACCATATTTTGTGTGACAGGAGTTAAATAGGGTTTTATGGGCTGCCCTAGGAATATAATCATCATAAATAACATTATTTCTATGGGAAAATTTCTTGAGAGTGCTTAATATCTGACTTCCAATGAATTTTTGGAACACAGCTGGTTTGTAAGTTGAGAATGGACAGTATTCCACTTTAATACCAAAACTTCCCTGAGTTACACACAGTGAAACCCAAGTTGGATGATTATCTTGGACTAGAAAAATTAATATTTCTAGTTTCTCCATTTTTATAACTCACTTCCTTAGCTTTTTAGCATAAATATAATAGATCAGAGAGGCCAAATCTGAACTATAAACTAGAGGCTGTGGTGAATTAAATGTATTTGCTTTGTTCTGCAGATGTTAAACACAATTCCCACAAAATTTGAAAGGTGGAGTCAATTCTGACTTAGACGAATCTAATGAGCATCTGTTTTGATTTTTCCCACCATTGATCTGATTTTCTTTTAACTTGATACTGGTTGGTTTACACAAGTCTGTGTGATAATTGCAAATAGTCAAAGGTGAAGTCATTCCAGAACCCCCAAAATGTTTTTTTCCTTAAAATTTCATGTGATTCTTTAAAGACAAAGTCATATGAATGCAGAATGCATGATGCATAAATACACTTACATTTTTCTTCAATATATGTGTCTATACATAAATATATAACAAAATAAAAATCGAGAAGTTGGGTATTATATTCTGGAAAAAGGAAGACATTTCTTTAACAAGAATATAGAAAATCTTGAAACACCATGTTATGGGCTAAATTATGTCATCTCAAAATTCATACATTGAAGTCCTAATCCCCACTACCTCAGATATGACCATATTTAGATATAAGATCTTTAAGGAGGTAATTAATTTAAAATGAAGTCATTAGGTTGGGCCCTAATTCAGTACAACTGATTTCCTTCCAAGAAGAAATCTGTACATCGAAACATATATGAGGGAAGACCATGCAAAGACACAGGAAGAAGGCAGCCATCTACAAGCCAAGGAGAATGGCCTCAGAATAAACCAACACTATTGACAGACACCTTAACCTTGAACTTCCAGACTCCTGAATTTTGAGAAAATAAATTTCTGCTGTACTACCAATTTGTACTTTCTTATGGCAACCCTGGCAAACCAATATACTCCACGACCTAAAATTATATTTAGAAGAATAAAATATAATTTAGCCTATCTGATAGAATAGATAATTTATACTGCATCGATAGATCATGAGTTTTCAAATTAGGTTATATGATGATATTTTGGTGTTCTGAAAATGTTAATTTGAATTTTACTTTAAATTATATTTGAATGTTTAAAAACTATAATAAAAATTCAAATATACTAGGTATTAAAATTTGGCTCATTGAAGGCCTTCATTTCATTGACTTACACCAAGTTCTTTACACCATTCTTGTGCAGCTTTCAAAGCTGCTCTTGACATCACTGGGCACATGTTTTAATTACTTGCAAATATTATCACACAAAATGCAACTGCACCCAAGTCTTTTTTAAAAAAAATGTACTCCTACATAAAAGGTACCACCTACATTTTAACACCATGTTTGGAGGTAATTCTTTAATGTTTTCCATTATTTAAAGATTAGTGAACCACCAAAAATCATATATTGCATATTCTTACAAGAAAACCTAGAAAAGCAGTAGGAAGAGACATTCTTATAGACATATTTCTTAGTTATAATGTTGTAATTTCTTGTTAGATAGTTTTACAATATTATTATTGTAAATAATATATATTATTAAGTCACACCTTAATGTTATATTAAGACATACACATACTAACAATTGAAATCAAGAAATATATAATTTATGAGAATAAATAAATATGTAAATGCTTGGTGTGAAACTTTCTGAAAATAATAAAGAAGACGATAAAAATCACTTGGAATCACACACAGATCCATAAACTGCTTCCCATTCTGAGTGTCCTATTGTATGCAGAGAGCTGAGTACAGGTATGCCACCCTCTGATAGAGGCCAAAGGAGGCTCCAGCACACCTGTTCAGTACCTGCACTTGTCATCCTAGACATAATAAGCAATTTCATTAAAATTGTTAAGTCATGGTGACATCATGTTTGGGACAGTTTGGGCATATATTATAATCGTTTTATATGACTTACATATATATCAGAAGAAAAGCAAGCAATTGATAGACATAATAAACAATTAAAATTTGAAACAGAAATGTCCTACTAATCCTCTTTCGTTTCCATTTCCATCATTTTAATTAAAGAGAACCCTAATGTTGCAAAGGGGACTGCTTTAAAACCTAATAATATTAAAACTCAGGATTTCCTTAATATAAAAGATAATTGGATACTGATATAAATTTGCAGCAATTATCCATGCCTCCATTTCCTTTTTTTAATCCCATTAATGTTTAGTCACTTTACTATACTAGATTGATTTTATAGTAAGGAGATACTAAATACCAATTAAACAGTGGTTTCACTTCCTCATTTCAATGTTAGACTTCCTTTGGAAAAATATATGAAAACTAATGACAAAAAGAAAAGAGGAAAGGAACCAGGATCTTTAGTCTAAAGAAAAAAAAAGTTAAGAAGGAAACATTCAAGCAGTCTTTGCATTTCTGAAAGAGAAAGTTATTCTTACTGCTTCCGAAGCAAAGTGAACTGATTAAGTTGCAAAGGGACAAATCTCAGCACGATATAAAAAAGAACTTTTCCACAATGATTTCTTTCTAAAAATAAAGAATTGCCGTGTGTGTGAGTGAGCCCCCAAGAATCTCCACAGGGGAGATTCTCAGGCAAAGCTTGGGTCTAGAAGGAGTTCAGGATGAGACCGCCTTCCTTGGGGAAGAAAAGATTGACTTCAATGCAGAGCTCAAAATCCAAAAAGGAACCACTTTTCAAGAAGAAAGCAAGCATGTTGGCCCTCGTTTTTAGGGATTTGGGAGACAATCCTTGAATTTTCTGCACACTTAATCATGTAAACCGGGAGATTAAAGTCACATAGAGCCAGCACGCTCTGCCTGCTACGGCAGAGCTCTAGAGCACAGAGCAACTTTAGAAAAGCTCTCTTTTGTGGGGATAAAGTTGTTCTTGGAAATACAAAGCTTCAGGAATTGGGGCTTGTAAGCTAGGAAAAACAAGAGAAGGGATTCAAGAAATTACAACTTGAGGGCTGGGGTTGTGGCTCAGTGGTACAGCGCTTGCCTAGCATGTGTCAGACACTGGGTTCAATCCCTGGCACCACCTAAAAATACATAAATAAAATAAAGGTGTTGCGTCCATCTGCAACTAAAAAAAATATTTAAAAGAAGAAATTACAACTTGAAAGGGGGAAATAAACATTCTGAGTTGACTTCCCTAAGAACATTTTACATGCTCCACTTTTATGCAACTAAAAAGAGAATCAGGAAGCCCCTCAGGGAAGATGCTCCCAAGCCTACACCAATATTCAAGTTCTTGACTATTTACTTGGGGAAAAAGTTGAGGCATGCCCTCTGTAAACTGTGACTTACTGTTGAATCCATCTAGGAGAGGCAGTATAACATACCCAGAGTGAAACCAGCTCATTCTGGTTTTTCAGGGACTTTCCCAATTTTAGCCTTGAATTCCTGTCTTTTGAGAGCCACCTCTGACTCCAGCAAACCAGAACAGTTGGTCATCTTAGCTCTATAACTTGCCAGTTGGGAGAACTTTATGAGGTACCTAAATTCTGTGAGGGTGATTAACGTGCCAACTGCATAGAGCTGTATGTGGATAAAATGAGTAATAAATATAAAGTTCATAGAGCATGGTCACTCGGTAAATGAGTGATTTTTATTATGTACGATCTGTTCAGTCAACAATGTAACCTTAAGTTATATGTCAGTTCTAGTATGTATTTATATATAGCTCTTTAAAATATATTCCTGCCCTTTTTGCTTCATGGTCCTAATAAGAGGTGAATTGCTAGCCATTAAAAAAAAAAAGGATGCTCACAATCATTTAAATCCATAGATTTAAAACCACTACATGCATTTCTCAAATCCACTGATCAGAAGACTACATTCTTCAGAAATCTCACAAAAATGAGCTCTATAGAATTACCTAAAACAGTTCTAAGCAGAGTGTGGGAAGGATGGGGAAAAAGAACCAGGGACAAACTAGATTGTCCAGTTAGGTGAACTGGAGGGATGACACGGACCAATGCAAACCCAAGCAGCAGTGGAAGACCGAAGAGAAGGTTTGGAACAATGCAGGGCTTGTGTTCATCATTTATATAACACACACACACACACACACACACACAAAAAAAAACCTTATTGTATAGTACATATTCTACATCTGGGGTAAAAGAGCAGGAGAGACCCCACCTTGTTTGGATCATGAAGAGGATCTCATCTGCTTGGATGTGACACCACCAAAACCACTGTCATTATTTCTATCTTAGCAAAGGTGGGCTGGTCTTTGAGCATCCTTCCAGGAAAACAAACAGAGGAACAACAACAACAAACAAACAAACAAACAAAAATACAGGGCAGGCATGCTGATTCAGAGATAAGAAAGTTAGAAATAATCACTAAAATAAAGCAGTTTAGCCTGGGATGATGGTGCATGCCTGTAATTCCAGTGACTCAGGAGGCTGAGGCAGGAGGATTGCAAGTTCAAGGCTGGACTCAGTCTCTTAGTGAGGCCCTAAGCAACTCAGCAAAACCCGATCTCAAAATAAAAAATAAAAAGGGCTGAGGGTGTAGCTCAGTGGTAAAACATCCTGGGGCTCCATCCATGGTATCAAAAAATAAAATAAAGTAGTTTAACAGGGTTAATTAAGAGCCAACTAAATGTGGATAGGCTCCTCTAAAGCACATTTGTTGGAGGACATGATTGTGCTTTAAGACTTGAAAGCAGCTGGTGTGGGGGGTGAGGGCCAGCGGTACATGCCCCTAAGCATCCTCCGACCACCAATCTCCCTGGAGACAGGAAGCTGGGCTTTTAAAGTATTATTCTTTGAGATTATCCGGAGGTAACAGACCACATGAATTCTATTCTTTCATTGAATAGTTACATTTATTCACCCTAGAGATTGGTTTAGACAAAATAAAGCCTTACTCAACTGGAGCCTGACTTACTACAACCATCAATTAACATTTTTCCTTTTCATTTAGCTTGAATGAGAAATGAAGTGAATCACAAGCAAGTCATTTGACGTCAGGGATTTATCTTTTTAAACAACCAATTCCAGGGCATAATCAGATATTAGCAAGTATCTTTTTCTGGTTCATCTGGTATGCCTTCCATATCTATGATCACATACAGAACATAAATTTATTTTTGGCTCAGTAATCCTTTAAAGTAAAGTGATATGAGATATCTAGAATTATTTCTACTTAAATTTTTTTCTTTTCTTTTTTTTTTTTTTTTTTTACCTTGTGATCAAAGAGCCTACTAGAGTTTCAGAATTGGGAAGGACCTTAGAGATAGGGTGTGCTTCTCATCCAGAGCATGTGCCTCTCTCTCAAGGGTATCCAAGTTTGGATAACAAACCACTTGTGCATCACAAAGAAGCTTATCTATCACCAGGCTTTTCAAACAGTTTTAGCAGCAGAATCCTCTTTTCAAACTAAACCTTACCTAGGGTACTGATATATAGACAGGGTGATCTGCCAACTTAGTTCTATCAGAACAACTGAGGAGTTTAAAACTGAAGGACCTTAATGCTAAAACAGGGACAGTCCTGAGTAAACCAAGATTCACCCTATTACAAAATACATAAAAGTTCTTCTTTGCCAATGTAAATGTATTTAAAAACTATCTATCCCAAACACTTATTTATCATTAAGTTAATCAATAAAAAATAAGGCATATCAATAACCACAGAAAGAAAAGTATTGAGAGCGATAGTTGCATTCTGATATAAGCTTCAGATACAGTTTATTTTGTATTTATTTGTAATGAGGAAATTATTATTCACATGAATAAGTAATTGCAAAGGATAATTTGTTGTTGTTGTTATTATTTTAAGAATTTCCTTACAAGCTCAAGATTCTTTACAATTAGTCTGGTCCAGATATTTATTTTTTTTTAAAAAAAGCAGAATATATTTGTTTTAATGTCATATCACTAATAATATCTAATATATTCTTTATGACAAATGCAAAGTTCAAATAAGAGGTATCAAAAATCTATGAAGAGCATCAAAAAACTCACTATCATACCACATATATAAACACCGTGACATGCCAGTAGTCTGCTTCCTATTGCTCAACTATCCTAGTGTTATATATTGAAATTCCTGGGCCTGGCTGGCTTTCTTATTTAAATGAAGCTCTAGCATGTGTGCAACAAGAATGTAGTGTTCTTTATTATCCTATATGCATGTATGATTACACAACCTGTGGACCTCTACATCATGTACAAGCAGAAGAATGAGAAGTTATGCTCCATTTATGTATGATGTGTCAAAATGCATTTCAAAGTGTGCATGTTTCAAAAATATTATATTATCACAGAAATATGTACACTTTGGTTTTATGTCAATTTAAAAATTAATTCAAATAAAAACATAATTTAAAAAGAAAAAATGCATTCTATTGTCATGTATAACTAATCAGAACAAATGAAACAAATTTTTAACAAAAAAGAATGTAATGTCCTGCACTGGGGCTACATGTGCAAGCCTGAATCTTGACAAACACAAGTTTTGGGGGGTTTCTTTGGTTGTGTATGTGCGTGTGCTGTTGTTTTGATACTGGGCATTGAACCCAGAGACACTTTGCCACTGAGCTACATCTCCAGACTCCTCTCCCTGACTATTTTTGAGAAAGGTCTCACTGCATTGCTAAGGCCGTTCTTAAATTTAAGATCCTTCTGCTTCAACTTCCTGAATGGCTGGGATTACAGGTGTGTGCCACCACACCCTGAGAAACACAAAAATTCTTTTTTTAAAAAATTTTTAAAATTGTTTATTTATTTATTTATTTATTTATTTATTTATTTATTTATTTATTTATCTGCAATACTGAGAATTGAACCCAGTGCCTCACACATGTGAGGCAAACGCTTTACCACTGAGCCACAACCTCAGCCCAAGTATTCTTAATCAATATTAATGCATTTGCAAGAAGATCTGGCCAAAGAAATTTTGTCTACATACATAGAAAAAAAAGTTAAATAAGTAGCACAGATTAAAACACTGTTGTCAATGTGATCCACCTATTTTTGTTTGCATGTTATTTTTAATAATCAAAAACATTCTTTAAAATTATATTCAAATCATTTATTTGGAGAACCAGGTTCCAGAAAGCATAGAAATAACAGTGATAGGAAACACCTCTTTTGTAGTTTACTGGGTGCCAGGATCTAAATATTAACTCATATAATAATACTCACAACAACCCTGTGAGATAGCCTCTCTATGCCTCTTTTACAGAAACTGAGGTACCAGATGAAGTGATTTGCTGGAGGCCACAAAGCTATTAAGTACCATCCCCAGACTTTAAAGTCTGGATCCAGAGCTGAATCCAAGCCCCTAGCCGCCAGACTTGACACTACCAGTCACCTCAGTTAAAATCTTGCTCTAAGTGCTTTATAAACCAGGAAACCTGCTTCTGAAAAGTAAAGGGTATAGGCCAAGATCAAGCAACCAGTAAATGACAAAAGGTCAGTAACCTGCCTCCCTGATGCACCCACTTCAGAGTTCCCTCTACCATACCTCCTCCTCTCTCAGAGCATTTTGCCTAGCCCACCTGCAGAGACTCTAATAACAGATTGCTGCACTACTTAACTCACACCTCTAAAAAGGGAAGACTTCTCTAATTCATGGTCTATCACTTTATGATCCTATGCTCAGTGGGACGCACAGATGCATACTACATAGCCTCAGCAATGGGCAATTATAGAGAGAGTGTACAAGGTCCTGATTCCATTATAAAGAATAAAGAGAGCCCCTTTTCCTTGTGCGGCTCATCTCAGCTATAAAGGATCTAAGGATCTGTTTACAATTACACAAATATTGCCTGTCTTGTTCCAAGCAGGCCTCTTTAAAACATCATAAGCAAGCCACAAAAACCCAGAGGGTGGCCCCATTTCTCCCCAAGCATTAAATAACTCTGCTGGCTTCTACAGTGCTAGCACTATTCCTCTTTTCATCAATAGCTACAGAGGAAGAAAAACTGCCAATTGGTGCATTTCCCTGGGTTACCTGTCATATGTACTCAAAAGAAGCAGACTAATGGAAAATTACAACTGCCCTAATGCATACCATTCTCTACTTGACTGAAGTGTCACTAAAATTGGATCATGAAGTAGATGCTTTAATTTTTAATATTTTTCCAAACATCACAAATAGTGGTGAGATTCCCATATCACCCTCTTTCCCAACTTCATGTATCCATCCACATGAAGCTGAAACACGGTTTGCAATTAAAGCAAGTAATTTATATTCCAGAATATATTGACTCCAACATATGAGATGCTTAACTAAAACAATGCCTTATAAATATACTTAAAAAGAAATACATATAGTAATTTCTGGAATGTGCTGGGACATTTGTAATTGAATGATGTTGAAAATGTAATTAAGTAAGTGGTCATAGTTATCTTTGAGTCTGATGCCTGGAGGGGAAAGCAGATCTAATTAGAAAAGAGTGTGCAGCGATGGGAATGCAGTAGGGAACTTCTGGGCACTTCCAAGGGTTAAGACTAGAGGGAGAAAACATTGGTTCTGTGTCTACTTTTGCCTCTGAACAGAGGCTCCCCATCTCCTTCCTTCCAGAGGCACATCAGCAGTGAGGGTCATTTATTGCCTCATATGGCTTTTTTTTCAGCACACTCCCTCTGAGTCCCCATAGACTCTTGGTAAGGTCACATACTGGCCATGGGTTAGGCAGGGTCAGCACAGCCTCACACAGACTGCCAGCTGGTGCTCAGATGGCTGGTGCTCCCCCCAGAGTCTTGTTCCAGGGCAAGAAGTGATAGCCCTGACTGGCTGGACAGAGTCCAAAGTGCAGGCTGCATGACTGCTGGCCCTGGCTACGTTGGCCCCTACCCACTGCCTTGCCCCTGAGGTCACATCCGCAGACAGTAAATAAGATATTCCCTCTTTATATTTGCAGGGTAGGAAAATGGGCACTAAAGAATCCAGACTCGATAAAGCAACTGTCCTTGTTCCACTGTGGAAAAATATGAGAAAAACATAGGCACTGAACATAGATTTCACAGAGTTACTAGACTAAGGAAAGATTCCTAACTTCCATGACTGAGGAGCTCAAGCAGATTCTCCAGCTCAGACACTCAGTTTGACAATTTTTTGGTCAAATGTGGCTTCCTCTAGGAACCCTGCCCTCCTTCCATGACAGGTAAGGGCCCCTCTGGAGTTCTCACATAGTCCTCATCATTGTCCCCATCACTCTGTCTCATACTTCCCAACCTGCTGGTCTTCATTCCTCACTGGACACTAGAACGTGGTTGTTAGGGACATTTACTTTCATCCAGAATGATCTGGTCTGCTGTGTGACCTTGGGCAAGTTCTTGACTTCTCTAAATCTCAATTATTTTATCTACACAATGAGAATGATACTATTTACAGTTTCCTGTTACTAACATATGATGAGTCCTTAGAGAAAGTGGCCTTGCCTTTTTAGTGTTGTCTCCCCAGTCCCTACCACGGTGTCCAGCCCAGAGAAGGAGGTCCATAAATATTGATTCACTGAGTCAGTGAACAAATCTCACTAAGGAAAGGAAGACAGTGCCAGGCACAGCGTGACATGGTGTTAAAAGTTAAGTTGCCCCAAAGATTTTCTCAGAGCTTGATGCTTCCTCTGATTTTAAAGGTAAGTGGTCTCAGCTATTCCAAGTGTTGAAGGGCCTCCTTGCTCTGAGAAGTACTGTTGCACCAACAGGCCACCATCTGCAGCAATGATAAAAAATGTTTGGCGCCGAGTTTGCTGTGGTTGTCAGTTATCGACATGCCTGATATTTAGCACACTTGCTTTTTTTTATGGAGCTGATTTGGGAGCACAGAAGGCTTCCGGGAATACTGCCCTACATAGCTGCCCTTTACAACCAGAACAGCTGGGCTACAGTTTTGCCATTCTGAGGCTGAGAACAGGGAATTAAAGAATCCTAACAGCCAAGCTCCGTTTCAGTGCCCTCCACGGATGCTATTCCAGGACAGTGCATACCCCCAGCTGCACCACGCTTCCCAGTTTTGTTTTCATTTTAGTGCTTAACACTACACATCACTGCAGAGTTTTTAAAGTATTATAGTGGCTCTTTATCAGATCTACATTATCAAATATATATATGTATACACACACACACACACACAAACACACATATATATGCATGTATATATCTCACCCACAGCCTTGATGTGCAAGAAAAATGTTTTCCTGAGGTGTTTTTTTTTTTTCCTATGACAATTTCATTCCTATTTTGAGTTCTTATTTTAGGGGATTGCAGAAATTTAATTTTAGTTTTACCAGAATCCTTTTACTTGAGGGTTGCACGGAAGATCGGAGGGCATGCCATAGCCCTGCATCTCCATGGATCTTCAAGCTCACTCCTGAGACAGCCCTAGCTGCTGTCTCCTGGCCACATTAGGCACCACTCTTTGGAGCACTGTGATCTTCTGTGGCTTCCTTGCTAGGCAGAGTGTGGGATTCTCTCTAAGCCTCTCCATGGCCCTCTCTACCAAGACTCTTATCAGGGCCATTTCCCTCCCAGGGCTATGTGCTTCTGGAGCTCTAAGCAAGCACGTCCTCTGCAGACGTGGCTTTAGTCTTCACCTGACAGTGAAGCCACACAGGGCCCTATTCTCTAGTACCAGAGCTTGCCCCCCACCCTACATTCTCCCATCTGTCCCAAGAAAATCCCACATGATAATCTTGGAATCCTAACATTCATCAAATTCTCAGCACTCTGGATAATTCAGAGTCCTTTCCATTCCCCAAGGCTGTGGGTTTGGGAACAGGAAGACACTCCTTTATTATCTCCCTTATGATCTGTCACGTTGTTGCCCTAAGACAAGAAACAGGCCCCACTGCCTGCCAAGGGGATAAGGGGGTCAGGACGAGGAAGGGGTAAGAAGGTGGGTGGGGGAAAGTGGGCATCGATAGTTATTTCAAACTCTGTCTTGCCACAATGCACTCTCTGTCTCATTTAATCATCCCAACAGTTCTATGAGGTGGAAAGCCTCACTTTTCAGGTGAGGAAACTGGGATTTGGAAAGGTTAAGTAAAGTGTTCAGTGTCTGTCTCTCAGATTGGCACTGTTTGTTCTTCATAGGGAGGCTGGGGGAAGGTTGGGGACACAAACCCAGTCACCATACCCAGAGCCAGGGCTGTTTCCACCACACCCTACATTCCAGGACAACTGGACCTCTCTCTGGCTTATGTGCAAGAGCTCATTCCCACACGGCATGCTCTCCCTCATACTCCCCTCACCCTGGGAATGTCCTCCCCAATGGATCTCAACCTTCAAAACCTCCCCACATGGTTTCCATCAGCCTTTTCCTACCAACTTTCAGCAGCAGCCACCCTCCCCCTCCAAACCCTCAGGGCATTGGCTCCCCTCACACTACCCCTCCCCCACAGCCTGACAGCAAGTTCCTGAAGCCCAGTCAACCCATCTTTGTTCCTTTAGAAGAAAGGCTGAGTGAACAAACAAATGAATGTGTGGGTGAGTGGGTAGAAATAAGTGCTTGAGAAGGAGGAGTCTTAGCAGCCTCACAGCTAAAGTTAGTCCACGGGAGGAACAAGGAGGAGCGCTCTGGAAGTGCAGGCAAGATGGATGGCAGCAAGCTCTGTGAACAAGTTGGGCAGGCTAGCAGAGTGATGAGCGTTTCTGTATTGAAGAGAAAAAAACAGAATCCTGGACAGTGAAGTCTTCGAGGTCTTCACCCCACACAGGTTGGCTTTCAATTGCAGGGTATTCATACAACTATTGCTTATTACTCTGATTTTTTTTTTGTCCAGATAAATGCAGAAATAACAGAGCACAGGCACATTAGCTGCTGCCAAACAGTCACATCAGAGGATCACTTTGAGAAAAACATTCTTATATTATAACAGCTCTTCCATTTATTGGGGGTCTACTGTGTTCCACTCCGAAGCCTAAGATGGTAAAAGAAAAAAATTCCTCATTTCTACTCATCAAGAGTTAAGTAGCTATCAAGGACAGTTTGAATGGCATCTAGTCATCAACATGGAAAAAGACGTCCAAAAGAGCATGGAGGAAAATTAATATGTGTGAGACTGGAGGGGGAATAGACATATATTTTCCAAGTGGCTTGCACAGAGATTTTTCAAATTATTATTATCGTGTAGGAAGAGTAAAGAAAATAGGTATCTAGATACTCAGCCCCAACTCAATCAGCATACCTCTATACTCAATGACTTCATGCAAAACAAGATTCAGTCTTAGGAGCCATGAACTCAGGGATTATTCTGAGGGAGGATCATCCCAGGAAACTGGCATGACTGAAATTTTTTTAACTAGCTGGTAGGTGGTTGATCAACAAACACCATGGTTACAATCAGATGTATAGAGCCACATGCTATATTATAAAAGATATTTTTCTTAACTGCTTAATTATAATTTCATTTTGCTTCTTTTTATACATGGTAACATATAATAATTTTAAAAGGAATGTAAAATTAATTCTAGGGGCTTTTTTCTTTCTGCAATTTAAAGAGAAAGTTGACTATGGCAGAGAAAGCTTTAGATGTGTATAATTTCCCCCCATGTTTTCAACCTTCCTGGCATGCTCTCTTGTAGTCCATGACACCTGTTACAAGGGTGGGACAGACTGCTGCCAGCACTCTTTCACCTTTTGTGTGTGTGTCTTGCCTTGGTAATTGCCATTCCCTAAGGTCTAACAACAAAAACAACACTGTGTGGGCAGCAGATAACCAAGTATGTTTCATACATTCTGGAACTAAAAAAGGTTAGCCATAGGTATTAGGATTTGTTGAACCAGATATTCTGTCAGCCATTGAAAGCATAAAAATGGAAAAAAAATGAGTAAGCTATAGCCTCCTTCAGCTAGGCAGTCGCTATCATGGCCCCCAACGAGCTCTATCTCCTGGTCTTCCTGCCTGTGTAATTCCCTTGCCTGGAGTATGGGCTGAAACTAGTGACTCACTTTTAAAAAACAGAGGAAGTCAAAATCATGAGCTGTCACTTCCCAGATTAAATGGCCAAAATACAATGGCTACTGTGTTGGGCATCTTCCCTCACCTTCTCATGGCTTATTCTGAGGAAGCTGACTGCCAGGTTGCAAGCTACCCTAGCAAGTAGCCTACCTGGCAAGGAGCCTATGGTGCTGACCAAGAGTTACATGAGTGAGCTTAGAAGTTTGTCCTCCCCCAGTGAAGCCTTAAGATAACTATAGCCCCATCCAATATCTGACTTTTAATCTTATGAGAAATCCTAAACCATAGGCACCCAACCAAGCTGCACCCAGGTTTCTAATCTCTAGAACCTAAAAAAAGAGATGTTTGATATTTTAAGTCACCATATTTTGGGGTGTTTTGTAATGTAGCAAGAGATAACCAAGGGGGTAATATAAAAAAAAGAGTAGCTAATATGCATATGCATTATCTTTATTTTATGTCAAAAACTGGACTAAATGTTTAACATGCATCATTTTATTTATTTTTCATAATAAATTAAATCAAATTTAAATAAATTTCAGTCACTAAAATACTATTGTTATCCTGATTTTACAGATGAGAAAAATCTAAGACAAAAAAAAAAAAAAAAAAACTGAGACCAGGTTACTTGACTTGCTCAAGGATACATTCTGGCAAATCAAAAGGAGAGCTAGGACTCAGGTCCCTGTCTGATATTTTTAAAGGGTCCTTGCTCCAAAATCAATGAAAACTGTAAAGGATTTCATGCCACAGAGAAAGTATGTAAAACCTCCAGAAGTAATCAAGGGACAGAGTCAGGCAGTAATGACTGCAGGCTTTAGACAAGTTTCTATATTTATGATGGGTCTCAAAGGATAAGAAGTTAATCAGATCTCTAAAAATTGAAAGTCAATGATGTGCAGAACACCTAACATGTGCAAAGGCACATGGACAGAAAAGGGTCTTGCAGTCTGAGAACTTCTTCTGTAAAGTTTAAAGCTATGGGAAATGAGGACAGGTAAATAGATAAGACTAGAGCAAGGTTTTCTCCTACTAAACAAAATGCTATGAATCTTTCA
Organism: Spermophilus citellus; assembly: GCF_964194105.1. Classification (NCBI taxonomy): domain Eukaryota; kingdom Metazoa; phylum Chordata; class Mammalia; order Rodentia; family Sciuridae; genus Spermophilus; species Spermophilus citellus. The sequence continues at coordinate 53,187,742 of NC_138197.1, read as the reverse complement.
TTGGGTTCCTCTGCCTTTATCTTTCAGCTTTTTATGAATATCAATAATAAGATGTCATTTCAAAATAAGATCAAAAATTTAGAACTTAAAATATCAAACTATGTAAGAGTCACTGTAACTCCCCAGGATTTTTGTTTTAGGTTTTAGAATCATACTATAATAGAAGCAGTTCTAAGAAATATTTACCTTTTTCTACAGTGCTCTATGACAAGTAAATGACAATGAATAGACCTTACCCAATGTTTGTCGACATGAATAATTCTGTAAATATTACCTCATCCTTTATGATTTCATTGATCTCACATCAGGTGTGTGGTTTCATCTTAAAAACCTAATTCAACAAACTGCAAGTCTATTGTGTTCTACCTGGGGAATCTGTGGCCTTGGGTACAGAAAGGAAAACATCAGCAACATTGAACTCTCATGCTTCTGTTGCAGAAAAATATGTTTAAAATTTCAACTGATATTTGTGAGGTCAGATATTAGATTTCTATATACTCAAAGAGATCCCAGATGGTTTAAAGAATAATCTTACAATAGAAAGACTATCAGAAACACTGATATTTAGCAGACGAGTAGAGGAAAAATAATTCACCCAACTTTAAAGCATAAAGGATATACATGCAAAAATAGTAAGCTTTTAAAATATAAAATCCTTATACTTAAGTTGAACATAGAAGAGCAATAACATATTGAAGAATTATTTCCATCAAACAGGGTTAATATTTGGAAAGAAATCCTGAAATCTATAAGGAGAACATCAACATTCTAATTAGCAATAATAGTTACTGCAAAAATATCCATTATATTCCAGATGCTTTATTTATTCTCTCATTTCATCTTTTCAATAATAATATAAGCTTTGTATAGCAAGTATTGTTATTCTAGCTTTGCTGCTGAATAAACTAGCTTAACAAGACTAAATAACTTGCCCAAGATTAATAAGCGACAGAGCCATTTTTTTTTCCAAGAGCAATTCATCTGCTATTTTTCTTTAATTAAGTACAAAGATCTCTACCTTCCAGTCATGTCACCTAGAGACCATTTATTTCACCCATTGCTCTGTTTGGCCACCAGTCTCTTGTCTTTCTCTTCAGCAATAGTGAGGTAGATTCCTTTTCTTTGGAGAAGAGAAATCCATGTTTTTTTGTCTTTGCCAATGACAAAAATGTTGGAGAGCTGGGTGGCAAAGCTGTTGCCATTGGCATCTTTCACATGAACCACATCAAAAGAGCCAGGATGTCTCTCTCGAAGTTGGTAATCATACCAATTCTTCCCAAGTTAGCACCTCTGGTCACCAAACATAGGTTACCAGTATAAAACTTGATGAAATCAGTAATGTTACCAGTCTCCAAATCAATCTGAATGGTGTCATTCACCTTGATTAGGGGATCAGGGTAGCAAATGGTTTGAGCATCTTGAGTCACCAGATGAGAGCTTCCTTTTGTGCCCACAAAGATCTTTCTCACCTTGAACAACTTGTGTTTGGCCTCCTCAGGTATAATATGATGAACACAATCCCTGGTGTCATAGATGAGATGGAAATTCTCTCCAGTCTCATCAATGCTGATGACATCCATAAAACCGGTGGGGTAGGTTATTTCAGTTTTGACTTTGCCATCAGTCTTAATGAAGTGCTGCATGCAAATCTTTTTTAGTTCATCTCCTGTCAGGGCATACTTAAGTCTGTTCCTTGGAAAAATGATGAGAGGAAGACATTCTCTTCCTTGTGGGGACCAGTGGATGGACAAGGAGCAAGCACACCAGTCAATTATCAAGCATCCAATGTTTTGGAGCTGCTACATGCTGCTTCAGATGTTTCTTGGGACCACGAGCCATGGCTGCTCTAGGCACAGACCAAGCCCAAGCCATCTTTTAAATGAGATTTTCAAGTTTATATTTCTCCTGCCACAGCCTGCTACATTAGTAAAAGTATGAAGACCATGAACAGAAGTTATGTAGATACTGTATTATTCTCAAAAAAAAAAAAAACTAAGTAAGTTAAAGCAAATTTGAGATGAATTTTAAGCATCATTTAGAAAATGTAGGAAAGGAGGAAAACATTTTACTGTATCAGCATTAAGATTTGATAAAACCTATCTGGAAAAAAATTTGGTAAGCACTTATTGTTTTAATTCTTCAGGGCTGTCCGAACATCACACTCACTCTGAGCCTTTCCTGGTGTCTCCTTGCCCAGACAGAGATATGGCACCTTCCTCTGTACCTTAGAAATATTTATCTCTGTGTCCTCAGTGCATTGCAAGTAACTACTGGTACATACACAGGATTTCTCGATAAATGATTATTGACTAAATGAAGTAATAATTCTTCAGAAGAGAAAAATGGTCACAAAAATGGAAGTATTTATTTCAGCATTCTTTATAATAGTAAAATATTAAAAACAAGGTTGGCAAAACAGAAATGGTTAAGAACATTATAAAAAATGAATGACTGTTTTGCAGTCTTAAAACAATCTATGCAGTTATTGGTGAAACCTGAAGAATATTTAGTTATTTTGGGGGAAAAGCTGAAGACAAAATATAGTGTGATTGTCCAGATGTTAAGATATATTTGCCTGGCACTAAGACTAGAAGTTAGTATGTCTAAAAGTAACAATTAATGGTTCTGTTAGAGAGGTAAGATGTGATTTTCTTTAATCATTTCTTACGATTTCCTCAAATACAGTTGCTAAATTGCTTATATTCATTTAAAAAATGACCTAATTGTTCTTACTGTTATTTGGAGAGCGAGCAAGAAAAAAAAAAAAACATTTACGTTATCAAAGTTTCCTATCTTGACCATTATAAAGTTCAGAACTATAATAATTTCCCTTAGCCTTTTGTTTCTGATATAATTTACTTCCCCTTCTACTACCTCTACTTAGTTTTTACCTTTTATTCTTTCTTTTAATGGTTTGAGGAGTTAATTATGTCTGTGCTTTTATAATAAGCTATTCAAATACTTTTTGGAAGTAGAAGGATTATAAATAAATAACAATAAATATTACCAAACAATGAGTAAGCCAAACTAATTCTAATACATTATTCAATGAATTAAGTAGATACCATCAAGCGTCTAGAAAAGCTATGTAAATGCTAATTAAAGCTGATTTCTTTATACTTCTAACCTTCACCCCACCCAGAAGAACGGAAACCCTCACTCTAAACCCTACGGAGTTACTTTCCCATGATGTCTTCTTATTTTAAACTTGTAACAGCAGAGACAAGCTCAGCACAGGATGTACTGTAAGTATTGAGCACAAGCTCATCTGCATCATGGCAGCATCTGCGGGCCACTTCCCCCATCCCCCTCCAAGCCACCACCCCCTTCCACCCCCACAAGCTCTTTTTCTTTCAGGATGTGACCTGTACTTTAATCCTTCTTGCTCCATTTTAATGCTTTGTATTTTTAGCTGTTTTGTCATTTACTAAATACAGGAGTCACATAAATCGGTTGTTCACTTTATAAGCGATTCTATTCACAGAACCAACTTGCTCATTTTAACACAGCTCTTAGACTTCTCCAGTGTAAGCATAAATATGAGTTAATGTAACTGATTCTCTTTCAAGGCTTATTAGCACCTCTTCTTATATAGGTTCCTTTGAAAGAAATGATGTCTAAATAAAATCAGCCTTAAAATATATAGGAAGTGCAGGTAGGATATTTTAAAAACTGTCTGAATTGACTAAAGCAGATATGATGATCTTGAACCCCTAGGACCTTATCAACCCTGTCTATCACCCTCTGCACTCAATCTACCACCACTGATATGAATTGATATTGAATAGAAATTTGAAAAAAGGTCAATAGCATTTTATGCTATTTCATATTAAAGAAGGAATTGGCACAGTAAAACACAAACAATGCTTACATAGTTCAACTCTGCCCCACTGTGTAATTTGAAGATCATTCAGGAGTTTGAAAGATTAAATATTATTTTCAGTGAGCAAAGGAAATAACTTACTTGATACCTGGCAATTAAACCTTTGCAAACTCACAGGTTGACATGTTTTATTTGATTTATGCCAAACAGAGACAAAATTGAAAAGGGTTGGATGAATATATTTTGCAAAGCTAAGTACAATCCTAAGAAACCTAATCTTTTCTAAGTACCCAAAATATTTCCCAAACTGTCTCCATTAAGGGGGATGAATGGAGAGGAAGCTCACACATTCTACCTTGTATTTCAGGACAGGGATTACATTTTTAATAGTGTTAAATATAAAGTCTTGATAGTCATTTCCCTTAGCCTTTTGTTATGCAAAAAAAAAAGTAGAGAGAATGCCTATTATGGGCATGTTACTGCTTCTAGCTGGCTGACTAACAATGGAAATACCATTTGGGATGTTCTTATGAAATGAGCACCAACATGATTTTTCCTTAGCGATGGGCACCTATGAATGAATCAAATCATGTTGAGAAAGCAAGTAGCAAGCAATTTTTGCTATGTGTGACATAATAATATGGATAATAGCTACAGAATCATAAAATTTAGCTCAAGGAAAACCTTAGACTGTATACAATTTCCTATCTTCATTTTATAGGTGAGGAAACATGGATAAAAGAGGTAAAGAGGCTTGCCAAGGTTCAAATAATTAGCGGTAATCAGCATCAAGACAAGGGTTCCTAATCCAGTGGTTTGGTAACTATGTTATCCTTCTCTCCATCCTTCCATCTTGCCATCCATCCCATCTATTCTACAGGCATTTATGAAGTTCAGTTCCATGCCAGACAATGTGTGGCCCCAGTGAATCACTCCTTCCTATGTGCACACTCCTTTGCAGCATGACTTTGCTGTTCCTCCCGTCGGGAGGTAGTTTGTTTCCCCACCCATTGAATCTGGACTGACCTTGATTCTTGCTCTGACTTTTAAAATGTGGTAGAAGTGATATTACACAGCTTCTGAGTCTAGTCTCGAGAGACCTTGCAGCTTCGGCTATCCTCCTCTTGCTGCTTAGAGACTGCCATACCAAGAGGCCTGGGCAAGCCATCTTGAAGATGAGAAGCCATGTGGCAGAGAACCAAGTTACCCCAGCCAACAGCTCCAGCCAACTACTAGACAAGTACACAAGGCCAAATAAGACCAGCCCAGTCCCCAGCCCATGTGCCAACTGACCTCAAATGCATGAGTGAACTTAGTCAATGCTATTTACTGCAGAGACCAGCTATCAGGGATGAGCCCTGGACATTTTGTTGACCCAACTAATCATGAGCAAACAAAGAGGTATTGTTTTGGGGGAGTTTGGGGGTGACTTATTATAAAGCAATAGGTAACTGATCTACTATGTTAAGTGCTTGACTCTAAAGAATAAGACAGCTAAAGAAAAGAAAATGGAACTTACTTACTGGTGAGTGATAAAAACACAGAGTGACAAGTTTCATGCCATTTTCTCAGTGAAAAATCATAGGGAGCTAAATTAAGGTATTGCAAGTAAATTGAATAGGGTTTGTGGTAGAATGGAATGGTTGAAGGAGTCTAGTATTATGTCTAGTTTAGAACACTTGATAGATATGGATAACATTAAGTTGGAGAAAGACTGAAGAGGAGTAGGCTTAGAAAGAAGGGGAAGGAAATGAGGAGTTCAGATTTGACATGTTGACTTTGATCAAGAACCTGGAAGTTTCCAGATGAAGTTCAGGTCTATATTACTTCTAGGTGGTAATGGATATATAAATCTGAAGTTCTGGAGAGAAAATAGGATTAAAGGACAACCTTGAGAATTGTCTTCACCTATGAAAAGTTTAAGCCACAGATTATAAATTGGCTGGAGAGAGTGTGTCCAGTAAACTAGAAGGAAGAAGTGGAGACAGTGATTCACTCTTATGAGAAGTTTTCTGGGGTCAAAAGGAGAAACACAGTGGATCACATTTAAAAGAGGTTAATTTTATTTTATGCTTCATGTCAGACTTAAAGTAAGACTCTGAACTTATTTACGTTCTCCCCTAAAGAAAAATGACCACACAGAGCATCAGCTAAGCATGTACAATTTTCTTGAGAATTTAAAAAGAAGACTAAGTGTGGGAGTTACATCACTGGGTACATAGCATTTCTTGCCAAGGATCCTCATTAGGTAAATCTTTCCAAGTCACTCATTGGGTCACCAGCTGTTGAGTCTCATTCTCCCTTTCCAGACATTTCCCTTGCATGGCCCTTACATCTTTTCTGCCCCCTTTCCTAAGCAGGGAAACTTAGCTTCATCCCAGTTCTCTCTGGGCACCTGGGCACCTGGGCATCAGCTTACCCACAGCCCCAGAGGCCCAACCTCTAAGTGGGATTATCAAAGTGGGGTGGAGGTGGAGGGTGCTAGAGTTGTAGCTCAGTGGTAGAGCACTTGCCTGGCATGTGTGAGGCACCAGGCTCAATCCTCAGCACCACATATAAATAAGCAAAATAAAGGTCCATTGACAACTAAAAAAGGAATGTTAAAAACAAAACAAGCAAACAAAAACGCTGCATAGGATATTGCTAAGAGAAAAACAAGGTATCTTCATCTATGTATGTACTGAAATGGGTTTGCAGAAGTCAGAGTGAAAAAACAAATAAATAGGAGGTAGAAGTGCAGTGCCATATCAGGCTGGATATTTAGGAAACAGATGATCAAAAGATCAAAACTTCTGCAGGTGGGTCCTGGCCATGGATGATCGGGGTGAGAAGCTCAGTGAGATAATTGGCCTCAAGGCTTTGAAATGGGCATTGCTGACTCTTGCTTAACTAACTTGACCTACTTTTTCTTTCTAATTGAAATACGTTCCTGTTCCAAGAAGAGCTATAAATCAAACTGAGGAACTTCTTGCCCTTTGAAATTTAACTTGGAAACCATGAAAAATAACTAAAAATTAAGAAGTACCTTTCCATTTTTAATTAACATGGCACACCTACAAGGAAACCATATACTCAACCATTTCGGCTTTTTAATTAGCATTTCCTCTTGCAGTGAGAAATAAGGCTGCACAAATGGTTGAGAAAATAAGTATAACTGTTTTCTTTATCTACCATACTGCACTGGGACCTTCAAAGATTTCTGGCTCTATTTTGGATGCATTTTATAAAACAGAAATAACTCTGAAAAGACACCATACTAGAAATTTCCCCTTATAGAATGGGAAAAAAATAATTTCTGTATGGCAATTATTCTTGTCCAAAAAATCTGCTGAGGTAAGATTTAATAGAATAGCCAAAATCTCCTTCTTTTACTCAGAGGAATAAAAATTACTCCAATATGTATCCAGTGTATCTCAAGGGAAGGTTTGTGATGTTTTCATATTTTACCAAACCACTTAAGAGGTTTGTGATGCAAATGAAAATAGTAACTTTAGCTGGCAATAAAAATAATACTTCAACAATGGAAAATTTGGCTAATAATTCTACTAATTAGGATGAAGATACTATGACACTTCAACAAATATTTTAGCGTCTGGTATAAAAATTATTATGAAAGGTCACATTTTTTTTTTCCAAAAAGTACTAATACAAGAAATTAGACAATGGGGTGTACACTGCTGCAAAATAGAAATCATGAGTCTGCTTCTTTTCAGGAGCCTACATGGATAAGAACACAAATATTCATAAACCTTTTAATCCTAAAGTGTTCATTTTTGAATAGTAGGAAGAGATTATTTTTAAATACTTAAGAAGAAAATTAAATAGCTTTAGGAGACCTTCAGCCCTTTCATATTTTCCACCCAATATTTAGGCTCCTATTTGCTACTAGTTTTGCAGTCAGGTGGCTTGGACCATCATAGCCTCACAAGCATTCTTACAGCTCTTAGATGCTTCTGGGTCTTTGTACCCTATAAAAATACCACAGATGTGAATAGAAGTATAAAAAAGGCTCTCTTTCCCCCAAATTTCTTGCATCTTCATATCAAAGTGACTACTGAAAGTTCACCATGAGAGATTGCATTCTTTGGTCTTAAAAAAAAAAAAGAAATTTTGTTCTCCATAACAAATATTTATTGAGGACTATTTTGTGCTTAGGTCTGTGGAATGTGTTCTAAGTTGTATAGCAGACTAGATAGGGTTGCTGCCATCAAGGAGAAACTGCAACCTGGGAGAAAAATGGAGACTGTAGAATCCAAGAGAAATGTTCTTGTGTTGATCCGACAACCTCTCAGTTGTGTCTGTCAGAAGGGAAAGACACCACGGGACACAAAGCACTCTGGAGAGAGAGGCGGTGTGCAGCAACATAGGGAACACACAGACAAACTCGTCTTACACTCAAATTCTGCCTAAAGCTGGAACTGCCCCTGACCACAGCAGCTCAACCGTCAGAATGATTCACCTGGGAGGGCCGCTTCTCTTTACTGAAACATCTGCTGCCCTGTCTCACTGACTCCTGACCTTTTCTCCTACCTCACACCATCCTCTTACCCACCCACCTCCCCAAACAGACACATTTCCAGAAGTGGAGGAGGGAAAGAATTCAAGTAAGACAGGCCTCAGGAGAAAGCGCTGAAGTTAAGGTGGCTCAGAGGGCCCCTGGGTCAGAGCCAATTGGCAGGAAAGTCTTGTGTGGATGGAGATATTAGATTACTTTTAGGGCTTACTGAGTCACCTCAGGATCAAAGGGGAGGCCCTCAACCTCCTATGCTACTCTCTCCTTATCCTTGGGAGTGTAGAGTAAATGGATTTCATATTGAAAAAGTAGGGTTACGTGGGGATGTGGAATAAGTGAGATGCTCACAGGCTTTTTACACATGTGTTCTCCAAACCCCAGCTCAAACGCCAAGGGCCACTTCAGTGCCCCTGTGTCTGAGCAAGGAGGGGCAGTTCTGCTAAGATTTTTTCATAAATCTAGCAACTGGAACTTGGTCCTGGGCTCATAATCTGGTGTGAAAATAAATAAAACAGTGCCTTAGTCTGTACAAACTTAATAATGTGTTATATTTCAAGATAGTCTTAAAAGAAAAACACGGTACCCATTGTGGGTTCGCCCCTTCTCTTTTTAATGATGCTATAAACTTAAATAGAAAAAGTGCTCAGGCAAAATATGAAATGGGAGGAGTCAGGGAATCCTGTAAATACATTTTAACATATGTTTCTAAAACAGGTTCATGTTTATGAGTTTACTTTACCAACCTTCAGCCTGCTGGTTTACAGATGAGGTTTGATTCCAATCCCTTAACAGGCCTCCAACTTGGCTCTGCTCCCCAAGAAAAGGCAGTGCCAACTGCAGGTGCACACAAGGTGGGGGGTAGGAGGGATGAAAGGAAAGATGCACTGGGGAGGGTGCAGATATGAGAGCTGATTGAGGGTGAAATTAAACCCCAAATTAGGAAATATGCAAAGCCCAAAATTATAACTTCAGAGAAAGGTTGGCAATGTATTCATCCTCTTTGATCTTGCAGACAGAAGATACTTTATGGTGGATGGGTCATAGAAATTATGAAACCTGGCCACTCTCTGCCATAAAATCATTCAGCATGTACATGATAATACCTTTCTAGATGGCAGCTACTCCACAATTTCCTTCCAGGAAATGTAGGACCAAGAGAGTGACTGTGATGTAGGCCCATAAGAGAGTAACATTTTTTCAGTTCTAAGTTAGGAATGAGAAAATTACAGAAAAGATCTGTGATTCATATGCACCCGTCCCCACCTTCCATCTACCCACAAATGAAATACAGACCTGCCTCCTGCAGAGGACTCATAAGCAACTTTCCCCCTCACCTTTGCTCTTTCCCCACTGGGAACATCCTTCCTTCCCTCTGTGCAAGTCTATTTTCCTTTCTTTCACCCAGCCTCCTTCCAATCCTTCCATGATCACCTCTACTCCCCATTCCACACCACCACAAAGTACTGGATACTGTCAGAGATTGATTGTTTTAAACGGATTTCTGAGCTTCTGAAATTTCAGTTGCAAAAGATTCATCAAAGGAATAATACATGTGTAGGTATATACATAGACATATCCTTTAATATGTCTGTACATACATGAACATACACTTTAATATACCTTTACATGCATACACTTTAAATGTGTGTGTGTGTGTGTGTGTGTGTGTGTGTGTGTGTGTGTGTGTGTACAGTAGGGTGGAATCTAAGACACCATTCGAGACAAAGACACTGAGACAAACACAGGCCAGGCAAACTTTTAGTCTCTGGAATTTTCTTATACCATTAATAAACAAACAGAAATGAAACATTAATAACATCTATTTTTAAGAGGGAGGAAGTAAAGCTCACTATGGAGTCTAATCTTTTAAAACACTTGTTTCTTAATCTCTTATTACTGACATACTATACATCCCTAATTTAAAAGGCTTTAGTGTCTTCATCCACTTATCCTCCAAGTCCATCTCTTTCCACCAAATCTTGTTATTCTCTAATCTAACTCAGAACATTAAAGTGGAACCTTTTGCCTTTCAAGGATAAATGAGATGCTTCCCACTACCTAGAAAGTTTTTCTCTACTCTCTGGAGAGTGAAAAAAAAAATTGCAAATCATATTATGATTTTAGATTTTCATCTCTCCAAAATGATTATAGAATTGGGCTGGGGTTGTGGCTCAGTGCTCGCCTGGCATGCCTAAGGCACTGGGTTCGATCATCAGCACCACATAAAAATAAAATAAAGACATTGTGTCCACCTAAAACTTAAAAATAAATATTTTTTTAAAATGATTATAGCATTATTGGAAAGATAATGACATTTCATAAAAGGCCAAATGCATCCTACAAAAGGACCAAATACAAAGGTTTGGTACTTAGAATAAAATGTCAGCCAATCTACCCAAAACAAAAAGCAGAGGCTCTGCTGGGGAGAAGTTCTTTATGGCCACTTGATTCCATTCAGAGGAACCTTGCCAGACACCACTCCTGACAGCTCTTCCCTGCTCACTGGCAGTCCTCTTCCTTTGGAGAAGACCTGGCCCATTTCTTCTGCCCCTCGAGTTCCACTCTCCATGGGGCAAGTGTACAATGGACTGCGTGGGCACAGACAGCTTTCAGAGCTTGGAACTGTCCCACAGCATCTGGGGCCAAGGGCTAGCTGTCTCCTTCAGGGGCCACAGAGCAAGCCCATCCAAACACATTGGAGGCACATTCTCCCCTCAGTACTTTGTAGGAAAGCTGGCACTTAATCTCCACCCCTCAGTCTCCTTTGTCATGTTTCTCAACCAGAGAAGGAAAGAAAGGAGTGGGAAAGAAAACAGAAACCACGAGAGGACATTTCATTACTGTGCTCGCGACAATGACTAAGCATTTTCAGGAGCCCAAGCATGAATGGTGGTTGCTCTATCTCTCTCTCTGAAACTTCTGTGATCTTATCTTATAGTTTACATAGAAATTTTCTAGTCCTATGTCTGTTTTCCTGACTGCACTATAGGTCCTTAAGGGCATGAATTACATATTATTTACAACTGTATCCCCAGAAGGGAAATACAGAGTCAGAGATTTGTAAGCCAGCTTCATTAAGTCACATGAGGTCACAAAGGGTCCCACATTTACTTTAATACTCTGCTGTCACCATCTTAACATTGTTAATAATCTTTTTTTAAATTTTCTTTTTCTTTTTTTTTTTTTTTTGTAGTTGTATATGGACAGCATGCCTTTATTTTATTTGTATGCGGTACTGAGAATCGAACCCAGAGCCTCATACATGCTAGGCAAGCGCTCTGCCACTGAGCTACAGCTGTAGCCCTAATCTTTTCTTTTTTTAGTCTGTTCTAATTAGTTATGCATGACAGTGGAATGCACTTGGATACATTATACATAAATGGAGTATAATTTCTCATTCTTCTGGTTGTAAAATCCCACTGGTCGTATAGTCATATATACATAGGATAACAATGTCTGATTCATTCTACTGTCCTTTCTATCCCATACACCTTGCCCTCCCTTCACTCCCCTCTACCTAAAGTAACTCTGTTCTTCCCTAGTCCTGCCAATCACCCATGATGGTTAGATAGCATTCATATATCAGAGAAAACATTCAGCCTCTGGTTTGGGGGGTTGGCTTATTTCACATAACATGATATTCTCCAGCTCCATCCATTTACTTGCAAATGCCATAATTTCATTCTTATTTAAGGCTGGGTAATATTGTATTGTATATACACATACCACATTTTCTTTATCCTTTCATCTGTTGAAGGGCACCTAGGTTGGTTCCATAGTGAATGAATTTAGTTCCATATTTTGAATTGAGCTGCTATAAACATCGATGTTGCTGTGTCACAGTAGTATTCTTATTTTAAGTCCTTTAGGTATAAACCAAGCAGTGGGTTCCATTCCAAGTTTTCTGAGGAATCTCTATACTGCTTTCCAGAGTGGTTGTACCAATTTGCAGGCCCACCAGCAGTGTTTGAGGGTAACCTTTTCCCCACATCCTTATCAATATTTATTGTTGCTTGTATTCTCTATAATTGCCATTCTGACTGGGGTAAGATGAAATCTTAGTTTTGATTTGCATTTCTCTAATTGCTACAGATATTGAACATTTTTTCATACTTTCATCAGTTGTATTTTTTATTCTGTGAATTGTCTGTTTAGTTCCTTAGCCCATTTATTTATTGGGTTATTTGGGTTTGTTTTGGTGTTAAGTTTTTTTGAGTTCTTTATATATCCTGGAGACTAATACTCTATCTGCGGTGCACGTGGTAAAGGATTTTCTCCTATTGTATAGGCTCTTTCTTTACATTATTGATTGTTTTGTTTGCTAAGAAGAAGCTTTTTAGTTTGATTCCATCCCATTTATTGATTTTTTTTAACTTCTCGTGCTTTAGGAGTCTTGTTAAGGAAGTCAGATCTTAGGCCAACATGGTGATAATTTTGACCTACTTTTTCTTCTATTAGATGCAGGGTCTCTGTCCTAGTGCTTAAGTCTTTGATCTACTTTGAGTTTTGTGCCAGGTTAGAGATAAGGGTTTAATTTCATTTTGTTACATGTAGATTTCCAATTTTCCCAGCACCATTTGTTGAATAGGCTATCTTTTCTCCAGTGAATGTTTTTGGTGCCTTTGTCTAGTATGGGATAACTGTATTTATATAAGTTTATCTCTGTGTCTTCTATTTTGTACCATTGGTCTGCATGTCTATTTCGGTGCCAATACTATGCTGTTTTTGTTACTATGGCTCTGTAGTATAGTTTAAGGGTCTGGAATTGCAATGCCTCCTGCTTCACACTTCTTGCTAAGGATTGTCTTTAATTATTAACCTTGTATTTTCATTTTGCAATAGGCACTTCAAATTACATATCCAATTCTGATTATAGTAGGTATTCATTAAAATAAAATTGCATGCTAAAATAACATGCAGGAAGGGAGATGTAGCTAAGTGGTAGAGTTCTTGCTAAGCATGTATGTGAGGCCTTGGGTTCAATCCCTAGCATTAGCAAATAAATAGATAGATAGATAGATAGATAGATAGATAGATAAACAAACAAACAAACAAATGAAATAACTGTAAATATGTGATTATGGTGAAATATAGTAATTATGGTGAAAATTAAATTAGATACAACAAGTTAAGAGCTTGCTACCATGCCTGATATGTAATATTAATAAATATTCACTATTTCACTTACTAGTAAGCCTGGGGGACAAAAAAAGACAGTGTAGGTAATAAATAATTGGGTCAGAAATATGGGGGCTGATTCAGGAGGAAATGAAATGCTAATACCTCCAGAGCCCTTCCCACTCCTGCAACCTGTTGCCAAGGATAACTGCCTCCAGAGAATTGTTTCTTGCTGCAGGGAGTTGTAGAGGCTATTAATGAATGCCTCCTGGGCTACTCCCTTCCTTCCCCAGGATCCTCCACCTTTGGCCCACCTTTTGGTCACTAGTCAAGTAGGCAGGATGTGGGGAGGAGAGAGCAGAAGAACAAAAGAAATCTAAAGTGCGCAAAAGGGACAGGTCACCTCCACTTCCTCAGACATCCAGCTCTGGGACCCCTTTAAATAAAACTCACTTTCTAGGCTTGCCTCAACATTTCTCAGGTGTTCAGTCTTCAACAACTGGGGAAATGGGACTGGGCCCTGGATGATTCTCATCACCGGCATCACTAGTAGCACTACTAATGAATGCTACTGCTGCTACAAGTGACATAAAAGTCAACAGATCCTAAGGAGAATATATCAAAGGGTCACAGAATGAACATCCTCGGGAATGTTCTGGGTTTACATAGGTTCTAGCTCCCAAATTTCCTCGGCTAGCTCTTAAGAAACCTCTGGGAGAACTGAAGTTATTATTTTACCTCTTGTGAAAGAAGAGACAACTAAGAGCATTTGCAATTCCCCCTATGAGCAGTAGTTGTTTAGATCTGACCGTAAGAAGGCCTGCCTACTATTCTGCATTCCCCTGTCTCTTCCCACAATTGAATATTTATATTTGCTCCACTTTATTCATCTAAGGAAAAAAGGAAAAAGATGCTTTAACAAGTCCCCGGGAGTGCTGGTGGGAATTGGCTTCCCCAGGAAGATGGGAGAAAGGCAATATGCATCCCCTCATTTTTAAGGACAACTCTTTTCTTGGTAGCCTCTTTTTTCTGCTCTCTTAAAAACTTTCAGCATTTACTCCCAGAAGAGCTGTGTCATTAGAAATAGGTTTTCTGAGAATGTTCTAAATTTGTCACCAACCCGCTAATTCTCCTGTCCTTTTCTTAGCTTATTAGAAAACATTGAATCTATTTCCTCTTGACTAATGGGGTCAAGAGGACTAATAGAATGGCTGGCACCCAGTTTTTCCAGAGGCAGTGGTTAAAGATCTTGATTGTGTAACCAAGGAAGTTTTCATTATTTTTATCTCTTAGTTTTAGAAAATAAGAGGATGTACTTAACTGTTGAAGCAACAGTTAAGTAAAATTTGCATTTATCTCTCATTTCATCAAATATTGATCCTTAAATATATTTTATCATTAATCTAGACTTAGTTTATCTGCATTTCTTTCCAACCCACTAACTTCCAATCACCCATGATGGTTATGCAGCTCATAGATTTGGGGGGTTGGTAGGCAAAGGTACCCTCCTAACTGCTCTAAATTTAGATTGTATGATCTTCAGTTTCTTTCCTTATCAGAAATATACTGCAGAGTCCCCATTTTTTATCATTTATATTTTCCTCTCTTTTCTCTTTAATAATTCCTAGAGCAAAGTACTGAGGTTTAAAAGACACACTAGTGCTTTGTAGAAAAATGGTACCTGTTCATAACTGTCACTTCTCTAGAACACCAGAGAAAGGAAATTATTAAACTCACCAATACTACCTTTCTCATCAATCAATGCCATCTATTTTTCAGTTCCATCCTTTCCTTGACTACATGTTGAAGTGTCTGTCTTCCAATTTTTGGATTCTCTGAATCTAGCAGACACTTCATTGATTATGGTTAGTTATAATGTATAATTGAAAATATTTCCATTTTATTTTTGTGACTCAAAGACCTTCTTAAATAAAAGAATTAAGGATAATAGAAAAATTATTTTCTAAATACTATTAAAAATGTACATCTCAACGACAAGTCCAGTGATGCCCACCTGTAATCCCAGCAGCTTGGGAAGCTGAAGCAGGAAGTTCGCAAGTTGGAAGCCGGCCTCAGCAACTTAGGAAGGCCCTAAGCAATTTAGCAAGACCCTATCTCAAAATAAAAAAATAAAGAGGGCTGGGATGTGACTCAGTGATTAAGAACCTCTGAGTTCAATCACTGGTACAAAACACACACACACACACACACACACACACACACACACACACACTGAGTCACTGTAATCCCCAGATCTCCTTTGAGTGGCGGTCATGAATCTCAGGCCACAAAATCAGTTATAGAGATGTAACTTCCTTTGTCTTTCTCTAACCAACCTTAATTTTAATTATAGGCCTTCGTGCTTCAGATAAGAAAATGTAAGCCCATTCAATTTATCCCTGCCATTCTCTCCCTAAGGCTGAGTCTAATATCCAAGAAGGATTAGGTGGTACCAAAGCCTGAGAGAACTGTCATCTTATCAGTCATCACCCATCCATAGTGACATGTGTCCAGCTGTCCTGTTTGTATCTGGTCTTTAACCCCATGTCCATATAGGTTCACTGTTCATTTGTTCCCCTTCCTAACCACAGGGCTTAGCCAAATCTGCCATGTATATTTAGTCTGTCTGTTTATCTGTCTGTTATTTCATTCATCTGATAATATCTGTGCTTTGTTCTCTTTCTGGGACATGGGATCCTTCTGCTTCTCTTACAAAAGGACAGGATATCGGAAACCCAATAATACTATTGATAGATCATAATCATGTCTGTGCTACTCTTGGATGCATGGGAGCAATTGCAAAGTTCTAGAACACTGGAAATTCTGTAAGACTGTCTCGAGTCTATCAGTCTCCAACTTTAGTTGTTATTTGGGAAGGAACTCCCTAAGCTCTTCCTGGAAAAGGGAACTCAGGCCTCTGTTACTCTCAGATCTCCCAAACTGGCTGAGTTTCAGTTGTCCTCTTCTCTGGACCTAAGAGAGTGGCATGAGCCTTTCTTTCTCCAAGACCCACACTGTCCATTCATTTTTTGCTTCCCCTCACAACTCCTGCAACTCCCCAGCCTACAGATTCTTTGTTCCAGTGTGTACTCATGTACATGCTTGTATCTGTGGAGGAACCCAATGGTGCGTTCATTTGGGAACAGGGTAAGGTGGGTGAACCCTGCAGAAAGCCTTTGTGCACTGAGAGCTTTTCCCCAAATCTATTTCATTTCTTCTGCATGAGGCTTTCCTTTACCCCCAAGAGCCTAAAATTTCAAAAGCCAGGGGAAAGAATACTTGTTCTCTTTATGGTTTGTCACCTGTCCTTGAAGCAATTATTAGAGGGCACTAAGCAATGGAGGTAAAAATCTCCACGACTGTGCTATCCAATACTACAAGCTGAATGAGACAATTGAATGCTGGAATGTGACTAGTCCAAATGGAGATGCAAAAGGTACACACAAGATTTCAAAGATTTTAAAAGAAAAAGAACAAAAAGTATCTCCTTAATCATTTTATATTAACAACATGATGAAATGGTAACATTTTTGATATACTAGGTTAAATAAAATGTATTATTAAAATTAATTTTATCTTTTTTCTACTTTGTTAATGGGGCTACTAGAAAATTTTAAGTTATTTATGTGGCTTTAACTGTGACTAACATTCTAATTATATTGAATAGCACTGTTTTAGTAGAATAAGTAATGGGAACCAAGAATAGGTAAGTCATCTTTTAAAACTGTTATGACACATCTGTACCATATCCTGCCCAAAGATGCTGTCAAAGAATACTCTATTGTGATGTGAATGGATAATTATGAATGTAATGCATTCCACTATTGTCAGGTATGTAATAAATAAATAAAAAACACTCTTAAAATTAAACAACTATGAATTATGTGTTATATGACACTCTGCATATAATGAGTCCTATATTATCCTCTCTGTCCAGGAATTCACAACATGGTGGGACAATCAGGTACATATGTAACTACCAAATCACATGTGACAAATGCATGTGATTTGTCGTGGGGGGTGGGGTATCGAGTTTTTCTTTCTGGGTGAAGAGCTAAGACAAGGACAGACTCCTCAGAGGAGTGGTGGCATGAGATGGTAGACTATGGTGGGGAGAGGGTTCTTGGAAAGCGGATCCCATAGAAAGAGAGGCACTGTACTCAGGAGACAGGGAACAGCTCAGAGGCTGAGGGCAAGCTGAGTCAGAAGAGAAGAGGCTGGGCTTCATTTGGAGACAATGAAAAGCTTTGAGTGCCTGGAAGAGGGGATTAGGCTTTGCCTTGTCAGGGAATGGAGACCCATCAGAGACTTCTAAGCAGAAAAATAACATGGTTAGATTGGAATTTTAGAAAGACAACTCTAGCCAAACCAGGGAAGAGTAGGGGAAGATCAACTAAAATGGGGAGACTAGATGCTGATGGGTGGGCATGTGAGGGGTTAAGTTCTCCTGTCTAGATACTTTAGGTCTAGAGGGAGAGGCTTGTTCCACAACAGGTCCAGTTGGTCTAGCCATTGCTCATTCTTGAAAATAAATTTTTCCTAGTTAAACTTCCCTATTCTCCCATTCAAGGCTAGCTTGGCAACATTCTGTTTCTGTTTGCTTAGTAACCAAATATCCAAGGGGGAAAAAAAAAGTTTTGTCTATTCCTCAAGAGCACATAGTTCACTTAATGGCTTCCACTGGTTGTATGAAGTTACCTCTAGAATTTTCTTAGTCCCATTTTCAGAGTTAAGAGAGCTATGGGTAAGGGTAAGTTATGTACAAGATTTACTCCTCAGCATACTCTGTGGATGTGAGCAGGAGTGTTCTCTCTTACCTGGTTTAAAAGTAGCCCAGTGGGCTCATTCCTCCCAAATAACAGCTTTTGCATTTTACTCCATATTGACCACAATAGCTGGTCAATACAGCTACAGACCAAAGGGAGAGTGGAAACATTATTTAATAATCTCAATTGCCTTCATTTTGGGGTCATTTTATCAATGTCTAGATGAATCTGAGATAATATAAGTCCTCTTTTAAAACAGGGTCCTTTCTGAATCTGATGCTTTATTAATTAGGTCGACATGTATTCATTCTAAGGAGTTATCAGAAAACACTGTTGAGAGCAGCAGAATAAATCTGTCTGAAGCAATGTCAGAAATCGGGAAAAAAATTGTTTTTGACTCTTCCGATGTGAGTTGCCTCTTAGTCCTGAAGCCAAATAGACAGATATGACGATCAAATAGTTCTATAGTACATTACCCACTATGAACAATATGATGTCTTCTAAATGTACAGTTTAAATTTTGAAACAAGTTTTGTGAAAGCTGGTTCAGAGTTTGGATTTTTTTTCCAGTAAATATTTCTGAAAATCTTATAGTATGAGTCAGGAGATTCTCGAGGATAACCCTTAGATCCAGATAAGTCTAAGAATTACACCTGGTATGTTCAAACCTGTCTATGAAGGGTCATCACTACCTAAGAGCCTACAGTTAGCTGGTCAGAGGAGTGAAAGGTTTTCACATTCAAATCTTGGGTTTAAAAAAGAAAATAATTTAGAACAAAGTGGAGAAAATGGTATCAATCAACAATAAGTGATCACAAGGGCTAGCTTTTAAACTGGCATGACCAAAATCCAAAGGCAGCTCCTAGCGTCAGGTGAGTGGGCAATCACCAGTCACAACCTATGTTAGCCTAACTTCTCCTCTAAAAGGGAGATGTGCGCTAATCCAAAAGCAAATAAACATCTTGACATATTTTTGGAGGTAGCACATAATTCAAGAACAAACTTGCTCAAGCTGACCTAGACTTAAGAACTTTTACAATTATGTGGAGTGACTAAGCCTGCTAAATGCTTAATTTTTACACAGTACCCTAAAGAGTCTACCTGAGAGCAGTATAACTATAGTAATTTAGCAAAATGGTCAGGTTTGTTAGCAATAGTATAGACTTCTCTGTGAATCAGAAAGGAACCATTAGGGACCAGCAAATCAAACAGCTTATAAGACAAACATTTTGGCTGATTGCTTCTCTGAGGAAACAATTTTGCTTTCTTCTTGTGTTTTAAATTAAAAACAATTTACTAATCAAAGAAAATTTACTTAATAGTTCCAACTTACTCCAAACATTGTTCTTTGATATATTTTAGGTAGCTAAAAAAAATGTAAGAGATCCTTTTTTAAAAGTTAATACTGGTACCTTTTCATTTCAAAAAATAACTGATAATTAGTTTAAACTCAGGGGAAAAAATTCAGAAAATCCTACTTTGGACTATTAGTAATAAGCTAGAACCTGAATGTATGGCAGAAAAGAACCTTCTTTTCTTCTCTACTTAAATCATATTTGTGACTATCACAGATTCTCTTACTATATTCAAACAATACAGAATTAATGTATATAAAACAAATCTCTTAATGTCAACCAAAATCCTAGTTCTTGACAGAACACATTTGGAAATCATTCCCTGCTTCTGTTATGGAATCTCCCATCCCTTTTGTAGGCATAGTGTTTGCATATCTTTAGAATTAAAAACACTTCAAGCTTTATAATCTCTATAGATCGTTGTTTTGTTAGGACATACCATGCTGGTTTCATAACCCCTGATCAAATCTTTGCCTTCAGGCGGACATCTGCAGTGGTTGGCCTCCAGGTGCTTTGGAGTTCCTGTACTTCAAGACACTCCCCCTAAGGAGGAAAAAAAAAAGAACCTCCAGGAAGTCTGCAGGTGCAAGAGTATTTTAGGGGAAATCAATGAAAGGATTGCCCTTTTATGTTGTGTATTCAAATAGGCAGTTATGTGTTTGCACTGATGTAGTTCTGACCTTAAGTACACGGAATACAAACTCAGGGCTGTTTCTGGGTTTTGTGGTGGAGTTCCCCTCTCTCCCAGCCAAAATGTTTATCTTTAAAGGTCCTGATTGAGGCACTGAGGAAATGAGATTTCTGGAAAAAATATCTAGAAAACATCAGTAAAAGACCACTGAGAACAAAGACAGTAAATATATGGATACCATTGCCTTCATCTCTGGGTGTTCAATGAATGAGTCAAGATATGTAGGCTGTTTTAGTATGGGAATATAGGATAATATGAAATAAATGGTTTATGCCAAAGACTCCCAGATACCCAAAGCCACTGATAATCACATGCTTGTTTGCAAGTTTCTCATATTTATGCTCTGGGTTATTACCTTTCTTTTCTACTGGTTCAAATTCTAAATTATTAGTAGACACTCCTATCCTTTAGTCTTGGTATACCCAGTATCGTTCCAACAAATACTAGAAACAGCATTCATTCCTTCAGTTGCTGGCCAAGTTGAACTACCTACATCAAGTCAAAGGAAAAGCCATCTGGTCATCTGAACAAGATTTTAAGTAGCTAAAGGGATATCTGAGCCACATTTCTCGTAAAATAATAATTTTGGTCTCAGTGTTTCTGTGTTGTAGTCACTAAGTGTGAATATCTGCAGAGTCACTTTCTATCCAGGAGATCCCACAAATAATTATGTAACAACAACAACAACAACAACAAATACACACACACACCCCTGTCACTTGAGATACAAATACTCAATTCATCATTGCAACCAATTAAACAGTGATACAGATCTGGGCTCATCATTTTCCTGAAAGATAATGGTCTATCTTTACATTTAGGCTGAAGAATGACCAAAAAAGGAAGACTGAGAGAGAAAACAAAACAAAATGGCCCTGTTGGCTAGGTACTCATATGCAGGATACTAAGAATCAAAACATAAACCACAACTTACAAACCTGCACAACTCACAAGACAGATAAGGTGTCCCAAAATGTGACATGAAGCCAAACTGAGCTCAAACCCTCTTAACACCAGCCTGTTCAGACCCATCAATTCTGGATGAGATCACAGACAATTCCTCTAACTGTAACTCCACATGGACACATGCATTTAAAGAAAAGGCCACTGACTTCTAGAAAGTGAGCTACTCTACAAATCATGGATCTATCCCTGCAAAGCCCATCCTATGATTGACTTCACCATCCCCACAAGCCCATTAAGTACACTTCCTTGATTTCCACTCCTGAGGTGTCTCACTATCCCCCTGGTGTGCATTTTTCTTCCTACCTCAAAGGGTGAAACTTAACTCTGCTTGGCTAAGTTCAGTTCCTGCAGTCAGTGACTTTACTTCCAATCACATGTGGAAGGGAGGACATTATGGTGTTAGGGTTAAAAGCATACGGACTCTAGAAGCAAATCACCTTGGTCTGTATCCCATTCTGCTCTTCAGAAGCTGAGTGACCTTGGCCAAGCTATTTAACTTCTCTGTACCTCAGTCTCCTCATGTGTTAACTGGGAATGATAATAGAATCTACTAGATTAATTTGTTGTAAAGATTAAAAGGGCCAGCAGGGCATGGCACGGTAGCATAGGCCTATAATCCTAGCAGCTCAGGAGGCTGAAGCAGGAGGATTGTGAGTTCAAAACCAGCCTCAGCAACTTCATGAGGCCCTAAGCAACTCAGCAAGACTCTGTCTCTAAATGAAATACAAAAAAGGGCTGGGGATTTGGCTCAGTGGTGAAGCGCCCCTGGGTTCAATTCCCAGTACTCCCCCCCCAAAAAAAAAGAAAATTAAAGGTGTATTTATGTGGCTTACAAATAATGCCTAGTATCTAGTAAATTGCTGTTACTACCCAGGGTAAATGAAGAGTTTGGAAGTAAGAATCAGTCATTTCAAGAAAAATTGTACTCTATATGTGTACTATGAATTTAAATGTATTCTGCTGTCATATATAATAAAATTAGAATAAATAAATAAATTTTTTAAAAATAAATCATTTGAGGAAAGTGCTTTAGGCAAATAGAAAAAATAATCCTAGAAAAGCAATGAATGAATGTCTCTGTCTCCAACAGCCTTATGGGCTGGACAGTGTTTCTGCAACAGGTATGTGTGATAGATGATTTCCAGACTACTTAAAAACCATCCCCAAATCCTTTCTCAATCTTCACCTCCCATTGTGGAGTCTGGAAGACCATCTACTCACGTCCCTGAATGTCCTTGCATCTGGGTAGAATGCCAAGTTCTGGCCGAGGAGAAACAAAAATCTTCTGGGAGAGCTCTTGCGAAGGATTTTTCATCCTAGATACAAAGATGAGCCTTCACTCTTCATCTTGCCTTGAATGTGACTACTATGCCTGAGGCTATATTGACTTTATGCAAGCATAACATTTAAGACTAAGGAAGAAAAGAAGGATATGGGGAAGATAAGGCAGCAATACCTGGATTTTTGGTGGCCTTTCAGAGCCACTGAACCGATGCCAGCAAACACCTAATTTCAGATTTCTTGTTATGAGGAGGGGAAAAAGCACCTATTGTGTAATTTACTGTTGATCAGATTTGTTGTTGTTTCTGCTTGCCCCAAAGCTCATCCATCAGCTTATCCACAAGCTGTTATGTACATGCATGCAGGGAACTCATATCAATGTTTGTTTCAGGTCCCATTGGTTCTAATAATGCCTTTAGGGGTGCCCCAAATTGTATAGTTATCAGAATCACCTGGAGATCTTTTAAGAAATAGAGATTATTGGAAATAACATCCAGAAATATTGCTTCAGTGGATCAGAAGTGCAGTCTGATGATTTGGGAGCCACATCAATATCCATGGTAGCTCATAAGCCACGGGAAATAATACCATCTTTGTGAAATATATTTTTCTAAATGAAGTCCTCAATCCATAGCTATTATTCAAAAAATTTCAGTTGATCCAAAAAAAAAAAGAACAAACATTTTAGAAGTTTGTTTTTCAATGTGGGATGTTTAGACCCTGTCCCTACACTACTGAAAGAGATTCTGAGCTTGGGACACAGGAACTGACATTTTAAGCAAACACCTCCACAGATTCTGAATCTTCTCCCCCAAATGAACTTACAGACTGCCATTCACTCCTTTGATATATTTATTGGTTAACAGGAACTGTTTTAGAGGCTGGGCTTCATGTTGTAGACAAAATAGACGAGGCCTTTACCCCAGTGGGTCCTATGTGGAAATATATAATTAAAAAGTAACATAATAAATGGAGTTTCAAATAGTAAGTTCATAAAAAAAAAACATGACAAACATGCCAATGTATTAAAAAATGTATATTTGGGGAAAAAAGAAAACAGAGAAGACACCAAAGAGACAAACTTAGTTCTGAAAGATGGTGAGAACCCACCTGCCTCCCAGGAAACCGCAAGGCAAAGACCTTGAGCAGAAATAAGATGCTATGTATGAGAAATGGAAAGAATGCCAGTGTAACTGGGCATGGTGGCGCACGCTTATAATCCCAGCAGCTGGGGAGACTGAGGCAGGAGGATGGCAAGTTCAAAGTCAGCTTCAGCAAAGGTGAGACGCTAAGCTACTCAATGAGACCCTGTCTCTAAATAAAATACAAAATAGGGCTGGGAATGTGGCTCCATGGTTGAGTGCCCCTGAGTTTAATTCCTGGTACCCCCCAAAAAAAGCCAGTTTAGGGGGAGAGGTAAGATAGACAAGAAATGAGGCAGAGTAGAGATGCAGGTCTCATTGGCCAGTGTAAGATGTTTGAAAGAAACTCTACTTTTATGAAAAGCTAGTGAAAGGTTTTAAGCTAAAAGGAAGAAGAAAGGGGAGAGGGTGTGTGAGTTTGTGTATGTGTGTATGTGTGTGTGTGTGTGTGTGTGTGTGTGTGTGAGAGAGAGAGAGAGAGAGAGAGAGAGAGAGAGAGAGAAGAATGATGTGCTTTTCAATACTCATTCACCACCTCCATAACCTTAGATTTATAAAGCAGCCCGAATGGCTCTATTTCTTCCTAGGTCACTTAGACAAAGGTTCCTTATCTTCACTACCCTTATTAATCAATTTGCTGCTTGTTGCTCCTCTAAAGCACGCCTTTCCACGTGCCTTGTTAATATGCTCCAATCTGTCTTCCTGCTTGACTTCCTGCTCCTATAGCCTCATTGACAGTTTTGGAAATCTTTTTCACTTGAATCTTTTAACTTTTAAAAATATCTCTATAATATTTTAAAAACATTTCTCTATAACAAATCAATGAAACTATGATCCTTTGGGAACAGAGCTTCTGCTCTGTCATTAATTAGTAAATATGGAATTAGTATGGTCATCTATGAGACATGCAGATTAGGCCAATCCAGATGGGATAATGGAATAATTAAATATCTTTTCTCTAAGCTCTTTCTACTCAAAACATGGTCCATGACCTGGCAGCATCTGCTTCATGCAGGAACTTATTAGAAATGTAGAATTTAAGGCCTTACTCCAGACTTACTATATCAGAAATTACATTTTAATAGGATCACAGAGGTTCATATTCACATAAAAGCCTGAAGTGTACTGTTGTAAGCCAGTGATCTTCAACCATGGCTGCACATTGGAATAAACTCAGAGGTTTAAAAATACTATGTCTGAGCCCTAACCTCAGAGATCTGATTTGATTGGAGGAGGGAAACCTGGCATCACCCAGGTACCACGCCAGCATTAAGCATTTTAAGCTCATCAAGCATTAAGGCATAATTTTTGAATGCTGATATACAAAAGACTGCCTGGGAAACTCATATAATGTGTGCTCCCCCAAAGTTTCTGATTGAGAAGAGCCAGAATAGGTTTCAGGAACCTACATTTTTAGCCAATACATACAGTGAATTCTGGTGTAGGTGGCCAACAGAAAAAAAAAGACCATACTTTGAGAAACATTTCATTAAGGAACTATAGAAGAAGAAAAAAACACTATGAAGTAAGGATGCCAATTATTTGGTTGCTGATTGATGTGTATCACTGGTTGAATCTACTTAATAACTGCACAGCCTCTGAAAGCATAATGAAACAATGTAGATTTCTTGATAATTATCTCCTAGATCAGAGAGATCCTTCTGTCAGAAATAATGCTGGCTGCAAAGATCCTATAAAACATCCTGTAGTCTAAAAAAGGGCCAAGGTCATGAACAAGCCTACGCCAAGGAAACTTTACATGTTGGGAGAAATTTCTTTCCAGGTTAGGGAGGGAATTCTGCTTTTACTACACACTTTCTAGTAATTGACAGCTCAAACAAGAAGGGCCTTATAATTATGGAGAAACTGATAGGTGGCTTGGTATCATGGAGTGGCCATAGGAAGTGCCTCCCTGGTTGGGTGACTCCTCCTAACTCTACCCAGAAGGTCTTCAGGAGGATTTAATGGAATACTCACACACCCAGGATCTTCTTCTTCTTCTCCAGATTGTAACTGGGCTATGAAACCACTTATCCCTCAGTTCATGGCTATCTCATTCCTGGCTACTTGTCTTATATCTTATTGCTTCATTTCCCTAATTGGATTGTTCAACTGCTTAAAGACAAGGATGATGTCCATCTAGTTCTTTTATTTTCCCACAGCACCTAGAACATAGCTGGACACACAATAAAAGCTTAGCAAATAGTTATTTGATTAAATAATGGCAATAAACACATTATACTGTCTTCCTGAATAGTTTAGTCTATAATGATGAGTGATCCTTAGGATGGCAAAGGCTCCATAATTATTATGAGATTTTGAAATGTAATGTAAGTTATCCAACAGTATTAAACAATATAAAAATAGCAACAATAATAGCAACCAAGTAGGTTTATTGCACTTTATAGTTTTTCAAAAGATTTCATGGGAATTACATCATTGGATTCCCAGGACAACCTTATGAAAAAGGTGAGAAAATACTTTGGTTTTGAATTTTTTTTATTACTGTGATGAGAACACTTCTCCTGAAATTTACCCTTGTGACAAATTTTTAAATGTTCAATACAGTATTGTTACCTATAGCACTATATACAGATCTGATGAATGGAGAGCCCACTCCACCTCTACCAGGTGACCTTCTAAACTGTGGCAGCAGCCTTACTTGCAAACTCTCTAAGTTGCCTCCTGAAACTTCAGAATAAAATCAAGGATTTAGTCCTCTTTTCACCACCCACTCTGGCTGGATCAGGATGCACTTTTTCAAGTGCTTCAGGAGGAGGAATAAGAGCACAATTTTCAGTCTATAACCAGAATCAGAAAATAGTCAAACAGTGTGAACACTTTATAAGGAAGTGTTTCCCAGGAACTGAGGTATCTAATTAAGTGTATATATCTTTTAGTACTTCATAAAATCTATTTGCAAAGAAAAATCCAGTTTGAGTATAGATCACTTCTAAATTTCCAGAAGTATCATTAAACTAATTCTGTCCTTCTGGGTATGCAAGGTGAATAGAGGGGAAAGAATTTTTCACAGCATAGATTTGGCAACTAAAAAACAAAAGGACACAATGTACCAGTCCATCAGTCACTCTACCTTTAGAAAAAAATTATGATTGATTGAAAAATGACCATAATACTTTATAGTTCCTCCATAAAGAGGTAGTATCCCTGTCTTTACTCCTTGGGCTAGGGTTGTGACTTATTGAAACCTACAGAATGTGGAGGATGTTACCTGAGAAATCTGCATCTGATTCTAAACAGGTCTGGCAGCTTTTAGATTGTTGGATGGTAGGAGATATGTAGACCAGTCATCTCAATCTTCTAGTCAACAGCAAGACAACCATCATACATATGAAGGAGGACATTCTCACTCATACGCAGTCCCCAACCATGTCATCAGCTGGTCATAGACACATGAATGAGCCTAGCTTACTCACGCACTTACTTCACACCAGCAAAAGTGCCCCCCCAAAATGACTTATAGCTCATGAGTAATAATAAGAGGTTGTAATTTTAAGTCACTATTCTCTGGGTGCTTTGTCTACAGTAAATGCTAACTTAGACAATGTGTGACCCTAGAAGCAACAGAATCAGACAGATCATGAAACTAATCTGCCATTTGTAAATAGCAATGGCCATTGCAAGTAGCAGCAAAACTAAAGAACAAAAAGACATGTGCAAAGCACATACTGCCAGTCACATCAGCTTTTTATGTTATAGACTTAGAATGAAGAGCTGCCATTAGCAGTATATTTTTAAAAAGAAGAGAATGCAAAAAATAAACTTTATGTAAAGTGACTTATTTTTGAAAGTACTAACAGACACATCACCAATGGCTATAGTGACATTGACCACTTCATTTGGTGATGAAAGAAACCATATAATTTCACCACTTCACCCTTCATGAAGAGCAAAACTGGCGATAAGTGTGAGGAGGGAGCTCTTCTGCCTTACTGAAGTATTTGGATTTAGCTCTTTCAAGTTTAGGTATAACCTTTTACCTATATCTGTTTTACATCACAGTCAATTTTTACTTAGAGTTTTTATAGCATGAAATAAGAATTAAGATTTTTTTAAGGCTAAGAGGGAAAAAAGAACAAAGAGAAAAGAAAGAACTTGTTATGTCAACTTATTCAATTATTGGAGATTGACGTGTTTGAGCATGTGTCTTCCAACCTTTTTTCCAGACCTCAAACCACCTCAAATTTACTTGCTAGAGGATGGGAGAAAGGATAGGAGAGTGCCTAAAAGATAGAACCTACATCCATACCAAATCCCACAATGACTGTTTTAGAAAATAATCATAGAGTGTGAACACTTCATAAAGAAAGTTTCCCAGGAGCTGAGTATCTAATTAAGTGTATATGTCCTTTAGTACCTCAGAAAATCTATTTGCAAAGAAAAATTCAGTGTGAGTATAGATCACTTCTAAATTCCCAGAAGTACCATTAAACCAATTCTGTCTTTCTGGGTATGAAAGAGTCCATGGATTATCTAAAATTAAAGGAAACATAAAATCTACCACTCCCTTATGTCTAATGGTTCCAGGTTATGCCTGGAATACACAGGCCTGAAACTCTACTGGTTAAAAATGGTACCCAACCTTTGAGGTCCATCTCAAATTTTTTTTATTAAAGCATGGCTACTTGTCTATGATAAGAGATAGTCTCATGTTATAAGACTCATTTCCCCACCACAGAAAGTAGAAATCATATCCCCAAGTTCCTTTGTAGCTAGGAAACAGCCATGTGACTGAGTTTAATCAATCACAAGTACCCATGGGAGACAACAGTTCATATAAGAGCAACATAAGGAACACCTTTCCTCAGAGGAAGGAGTGGTAGAAGCAGCCTCTGGTTTTCTAATGACACTGATATCTCAGCTTTTGGTTACCATCTTTCATTGAATCTATCATGCTATAAACTAAAGATGCACCATTATTTCATGTACCTCTATTTTTTAATGCTGCCAATAATGCTATGGATACAATGTGTTCAT
This sequence comes from Spermophilus citellus, assembly GCF_964194105.1. NCBI lineage: Eukaryota > Metazoa > Chordata > Mammalia > Rodentia > Sciuridae > Spermophilus > Spermophilus citellus. Next base: position 53,159,089 of record NC_138197.1, on the reverse strand, counting down.
AAGTTGAATTTTTATTGTGTACTTATTTAAAACTCTATAGGCATATAAACATAAGATTTTATTATAAAATATATTAAGCTATTTGCATTGAGTATGACTCTTCTGAATGACTTAAAGGCTCAAAATGAACCATTCCCATGTTTTGCACACAATATCATTCTTTAGATTATTGGGACTGGTAGTGGTGCAACATTTCTTAAGAGTGAGGAATCTCTTCCAACTCCCTAATACTAATTCTAGGAATGTTGATGTCTATGTGTTCATATGACAGCTATATGGTAACTTCCATTTGGAGAACAATTATGAGATGTAGTCCAATTCTAGAGAAGGAGTTATGTTAGAAAAAGAAAAGATGTCTGAGAAAAAATGAAATATGGTTTAACTTCCTGGTGACTCCAGGGTTAGTTTCACTGCTATTCTATGGTAAAATCCATTTAATGAAGAATTGGTTCATGGGGCTGGGGTTGTGCCTCAGTGGTAGAGTGCTCATCTAGCACATGTGAGGCCCTGGGTTCGATCCTCAGCACCACATAAAAATAAATAAATAAATAAATATATTGTGTTCAACTACTTCTAAGAAATTAATGTTAAAAAAAAAGAATTGGTTCATGGTACTTAAAAGACCATGAAATAGAGAAAATACCTCCACTCCTGACCTACTGTCCAATAGTTTCTTCCAGTCTAAAATATGAAGACTATGACACATATTCAAAATACTTTACTGAGGGTTTATAATAGGCAGTCTCTCAAAGGAGGCTAAAAGATGTAATTTTAGCTCATTTGGGTTTTCACTGTATTACAACAAGCACTGCAACATATATCATTCCTCTCAAGTTTCCCAAACCAACCAACTTCAACTCTTCCTTTAGGAAAATTTGTACTCCACGGCATAAAGTCTGAGAGTTGGTTGCTTGCTTAGTTCTCCATTTCAAGATATATCCAGGACTTCAATTATATCAACAATGGCATTTACCTCTGTACGGGCAAAGAGGTGGTGGGTTCTGCCAGACACAGAACACCAGTGGGAGGTATGGATTCTTTGATTCCCTTGCTCAGTAACTATGCCCATTAGGAATTTCTTAGCTATAAAGAACAGAAAACTCAATTCAAAGTAGCTTGTAGCTTAATAATTATAACATTTATTGTCTCTCATAACAAAAAACTTCAAAGGTAGGTCAGTCTCCACATGTCACTTAATTGGGCTTGATTCTGCTTCTCTAAGACCCTCTTGGGTCCTCCTTCCATTGTGTTATCTTCCTAAGTGGCTGAAAACAAGATGGCTGCCACATATCCAGGCACCATATGCAGATAAAATGGTGTCTATAGGAGTAAAAGAGGAGATTCTGTGTTTCTCTTAGGAGCAAAGAAACTCTTCTTCCCAAAATCTTCCAGCACTCCTCCACTGGAGACTAAAGATGGAATTAGATCACATGCCTACCCCTAACCAATCAGTGGCAAAGGAATAGGACAACATGACTACTTTCTACCAGAAAAGACCCACCCCCAGAGCTAAGAGTTGAGGATGGGGACTGCTTAACCCGAAGAATGTGATCACAGAGTAGGGCGGATGCCTGAACAAAATCACAGTTCTGTTAAAAAGAAGCGAGAGTGAGTGGGGGGAAAAAGATGTTGGGCAACCAACAGTATCTACTGAGTAAGTAATCTCTCTAAAACATTGATTTTTCTGAGATGGTATACTATAATCATTATTGATGAGAGAATACTCATACTCACAAAGTTCTGCCCTTCTTTTTAGAAACAAGCATTACTATGCTCTAGCACAGTGGGCTCTTTTCTGCTCCATGGGAAACCTGGTGCTGTTTAAAGAAGCTAGAGGTTTTTGTATGCCCTTTCTAATTGGAGAAAGGATTCTTCATATGATTGAATTCTTTTTATTCAATTTAATCCTCTGATAAATATTTATTTTATTCTGAAAAGGAGTAAAAGTGGCGGGCTTAATTATCATAAAGAACTAATCTCCATGTGCATAAGTCTGTAATTCCCTCAAGGGAAAAATCATATATATAACCCATGGAAATCAGTTCCAGAAATAAATGACACAATGATTTGTTAATCAATGGATCTTGCTAGACCTAACATAAACTTTTATAACAGCAAGAGTTAAGGCTCTAAGACAGGAGTAGTCCATATCAAACCAGTGTATTAGCAAAGGCCCACTGGCTTTAGGATAATTTCCTTCCACAATTCCAACTCAAATATTACATAGAAGTGGGAACTTTCAAGCTAGAACTCTAATGCTTTTTATGGTCATGGTGTGGGGATAGGTAAAAAAAATAAAATACAGACCCTAGGTTAGACAAGCATTAACTGGAGAAATCCAGATCTTGGTCAGATCTTACCAATCTATGTCCTTCCAGCTTCTCCTAGCCAGATGGAGTCTCATTCCTAATACTCAGTGGGCCTAGAAATCCCCTAGAAAGGACTATCAAAACATTGACATGTTCAGACAGATGTACATACAAACAGAAAGTCTAAATTAAATTCTCTATATGAATTGATATTTTTCACTTTTTCTCTTTACTATATCCTGTTCCCTTAGTTAATCTCCCCAGTTACAAGCTTTGTTTTGTTTTTGTTTTTTTTTTCCCCACTTGTAACACAGTGTATTTGCTGAATATCCTGATTCATGCCCTTTGGTTCTTATTTCCTCACTTCTAATTCTTATCTCTTCTGACACCAGCCTAGAAGTTTGTTATGTCTGAGAAGTCCTTAGATACCATGGTTACCCAAAGGGTCAAACTGACTCTCCCCAAAACTAAATGTTGCTGACTCCTTGGATGCCACAGGGATTGTAATAGCCACAGCCGAAAAAGCTGTCTAAACAAAGATGTTTAGATAATACCCGAGATTGAAGAAGACAAGACCCTGTTACGAATCAATTTGCTACCCCCTATTTAAAAGATATTCAGTACAGCATTCGTGCTGGGAATCAGGTAGGGTGGTATTTCCTAAATTGATTTATACAATGCAAATATTTATCAGGTAAATATTGAGAGAGTAAAAAGTCAAACAAAAATTCTCTGGTCTTAAGGTCATTTTTATTTTTTAATTGTCCCAGTGTGTTATCAAATATTATTCTGAATATGGTAAGGGGAGATGAACTATTTCTATGTATTTCTACATAGAACAATGAACAAATGTAATCTATGAATTGAATTAAATATTTCAATAGGACTTTACAGTCTATAAAACAATATTACCTGAATTGGTTATTATGACAGCCTTGTGAAGTATGCACTAATGCTGTACACACTTTACATGTGAATAAACCAAGAACCTGAGATATTCTGTGCCTTTTCTAAATTGTTAAAACTAACTGGTAAAAGGAAGAGCTGGGACTAATCTCCAGTCCTAGACTCTCATTCCCTTGTCCATTACCAAAATATATTCATGACAAAGGATAAATATAGCTCTCATTGCCTAAATAAGTGTGGCAAAAATTAGAAGCCAACAGATTGCAATTCTGGTGCTCCTTTAACTAGAGCCTCTGGCTTTCTTTCAGTTTCTCCTGGGTTCAATATAAGGCAAGAATGAGGTGTCTTTGAAAAACATTTGGGAGAACCCAACAAATAAGCAAGATTCAAGACTTGGAAAGTACAATGTGCTGGGTTGGCTGAGTGACTACAGCGAATATTCTCTTGCTAAAGTTGTTCAAGCACTCAACTTTCCTCTGATTTTCACTATTTATACACTCACTGAAGCCCTCATCATCTGAGCTTCATCCTCTAAGAGTGTGACACCTTGTTAAACAATGGGTAGTCTAATGTCCCTTTAAAAAACAACATACAGGTCATGCTGCTCAATTATCTCCAGTTCATAAGATGAAAGTACTTTCCGTGACCCTAGGCTCTCTGCCAAAAACATCACCAACTTTTATTCTTCCAACAGCTTCTATTAGAGCTTGATACAGGCCCCACTGAAACACTTTTCCTGCCAAGAACTCTAGGCCAAGGTCTACACTGAATGAACAGGACAACGGCTATGATTTTCACGTCCTATCCAATGATGTGTTGCTAAGAGACAATGTGATGTTGCTTGCATTTGAGGTTTACACTGGGCTATATACCGGTCTTTCTGGACAGGATGGAAAAAGAACTCAATAATAATAACTCACACATTCACAGATGTCTGAGACTCCAGTAAAATAGTAATAGAATTATAAGGGATAGAATTTATAGAACGTTTTTATGTTTTTAATATACTTTTGCAGTCTTCTGAACCAAGCTCTTAAGTCCATGGTGAAATAGAAAGGTATTGCTCAAAACTATGGGAAGGAAAATGTAGCACTTAGGCCACAGTTATAATGAGGTTATGTGAGGGGAAAATGTGGTTTTAAAAAATTACTGAAAAATGTATTCATAGGCATTATTATACAATTGTGGTGCCAGAGAAAGGAGTGGGGAACTGACTCAGGTATGACACTACTCTGCCCAACTCATCTGCCATGACAATAAAATTTAGTTACTTACCGTAGGGAAAAAAAAGACAAGTTCAACATACGTAAGGCTTTGGTTGATTAATGATTCTGCTATGAAGTACCACCTAAAGGACAATAGTCAGTTTTTCCCATTAGCAGGTATCCTTACTGAGGTGTGATAAAATAGCATTCTCCACCTCGGTTACATGATCTAATAATAGAGAATATTCTAATTGTGTTCCAGTTTGGGAGATAACACAGGGCTTGCCTTTGATGGTAAAAATAATTTATTTCTAGGCAAGTATAAGTAATTATTACACAGTATGTTTCAAAAGAACATCATATTTAGCCTGACATTATTTTCATTTACTAATAATCCTTTAGTTTGTTGATAAACAGTAATAATAAATGTGTGACAATCATGAAAGAAATGGCCAACTCATGGTAGAAATCAAAGAAGTAGCATATGCACATGTATCAAGATACATTTTTATAGGAAAAGTATTTGTACCTTTTAAACTTCATTCATTCTTTAATTTAAAAAAAAATTTTACTGAGCTCTTGCTATTGATAACCACTGCTAGAAATACCACAATAAAACAGACAAACTCTTAGCCTCCCTGGAGTTTGCATTTATTCCAGAGGGAAGAAATAGACCATAAACAATATGAGTAAATATTTATTACTTCAATATTCAAAGATTTATAATAAAAAAGATCAAATTAAAAGATTCATAGGGAGACTGAAAATTTCATCATCAAGAGACTGACAATTTCATCATCAGTGGAATTCCAGAAAGTAACACAGTGCCTGACCCTGGACATTCAAGAAATATTTCTTGAATAACTGAATGAACAAATGAACAGACTGTATGGTCTCTGCAAATATCTCTGATGCTGCCTTTCAACCCCATACTAGGTTTTCTTTTTGTACCTGGTTCCTTTCAGAAAATATTTGAAATAACTTACAATGAGAAAGTTTAAAATGTGGTCCAAACAATGAAGGGAAAAAAATTTTAGTCACAGTGAATGGATTTCCTTATTTTCTTTAATGTAGGACTTTGATCAATAGCTTAAATGGAAGTACTTTGGGTAGCAACTTCTCAAAAGTGTGCTTTTCACATGACTTTAAAAAAAATACTATATTCCTTAACTACAGGTGAGATGGACAATTCCAAGTGTGATTTTGAAAGAAAGAAGGAAAAATATCTTGATAAAGCACCCCAGTAATCATTCAGTGAATGTGGTTTTCTTTATAAAGTTCCAAGAATAAAATTTAGCATAAAATAAACTCTTAATCAATGTTGACTTAGGACTTTCAGATAAAGTTGATTCTCACACTATTTCTGAAGCATGATAATAAGACCATGTAGTCAGCAGATGAGATGGTCTTCTCATTTTGCTTAGTGGAATTAGAGCATCCTCTAATGTGCTTTCTAGGAGAGGAGATCAGCTTGTCAATAACCCTTGATCAAAGAATGATTCTCTTCAACCTTTTCAACTGAGTGCATAGCCTTTAGCAACCCACACGAATGGATGAGAGACCAGTTGCTTGGCCAGTCACTTTAGCCAAAGCAATGCTAACAGAGGTGAGATGAGACCGCCAGAACCTGCATCTTCATAAACAAATAATGTAGCATTAGACAAACTATTCAAATCCCAGTTCTAACAATTTTTTTCTCCTGGATAAGAAAAGTAAGGTAGCAATCTGTCATCAATGAAATAATATTAATTTGAAGTTATCATAGTACTAGATATACAAAGGCAACAACTGGGAAGTTTTAGATGATGAAAAAAGATATTGGATAGGATAGCTTGCAAGCTAGTCACATTGGTCTACACAAGTCCAGATCAGTAGGGAATAAGGTTATGTGTCATTCTGTGCCGAGAGCCATCTGTGTGTGGACTACATCATGCATAGCAGCCTAATGAATAGGAGAATCTGGTGTCTGGGAACTTCCAGTGGACATTTCCTCTGGCTGACTGCCCAGACAACATTGTGAGCCCTATTCAAGCTCTGCCAAAGGTCCCACACAGCACCGGAGATGGGGTGACCTGCTGTAGCTACCCAGCCCCTCTGAGATGGGTGTGACCAGCCAATATGCCAATCAACCTGCTGATTACAAAACATCAGGAAGCAAGACTCCATCCCTGAAACCTTATCCCTGCCTTTGATATACCCCTTTAAATAAACCACAAGAGCCATTTTCCAATTGCCTACCTCCAGCTCCTATGTGGACTGGACCTATCAGGGCTCCATCTTTTGAAACTATCTTTCTGACTTGGTCACTAATTATTCTAGACTTTAAGTTTCTTAGGTGGCTTACACCCTCCTTGGCAGGAAGAAGAACCCCCTAATGAGGCACTGGCTGCCTCCCCATAATTCTGCCCCTCCCTCCCCAAGTATGTGAAGGAATTTAAGAGATTGTTCTCAACCAGCAACCCATAGAACTCAACCCTTTCTTTGAGAAAGATCTGAAAGTTTACATGTTAAAAAAGAAAAATGCTTTCCTCTGTTTGCTGGGCAAGGAAAAGTGTAATGGGATGGGCAGGGGGCTCTTATAAGCAGAGAAGCCCTTCCTTCACTCCTTTCTTCTATTCTTACCCTCCCTTCCTTTTCTTCTATCTCCCCTTCTTCTTCCTTTCTTCTCTTTTCTCTTTTTTCCTGTCTCATGTTACAAGGGTCTAGGATGGAGTGATTTCTTCATTGTTATTTGCCACTGGATTGTGGATAAGCAAGGTGCTGAAAGATGCTGTTCAGGTTTCAGTTAGCTTGAATCAGACCTGATTTATTTTCCACTCTCCCTTTCCACATCTCCTAGTGCAGAAAAGCACAGCATTCAGATGAAAAATATATGGGTCATCAAGACGAGTTCTCCCATTGGAGAACAGGAAACTGGACCTGTGATGACTGTGAATGAACTCTCTGAGAACCAAATGAAACTCACAGAAATAGAAACCAGATGTAAGCAATCACGAATCCAGGGCACTATTCTGCCTCCAGTTTATTTTTAGCAGAAAAGTTATTAAAGTCTTTTCAGTACCATAATTAATTTTCAGGGACTGCCATTAACCTCATAGTATAAGATGGGACAAGTAAGTTTTTACATCTAAGGTTTGAGTGGAAAATAATGATTTTAAGTAGTTGGGGGGAGTGTTTTATGGGTTTTAGCTTTCTGAGTTGGACCTGGGAGTAATGACTCTCACTAAAACATAATCCATCTTTAGATAATAGTGACTGTTTATATATTTAGGATATGTCAACCTCCTCAAAGCTGGGAAGTATCATAGCCTAATATAATATTTGGCTTTCATGTTTTGGGTGTGTAACAAGAGGACCAACAGTCTTGTTAGCTAAAATCAACCCAAGGTATTAGAGTTTGGACATGAACTTGGCCTGCCCATGCCAGAGGGAGTACAAGTACTTTCTTTCAGGCTCCGGATGAAATCATTAATTATGTCAGCAATCCCAACGATAGACCTGGAGACACTTTGCACCACTTAGCAAACAGGCAACCTACTCAACTGTTTAGAAGTCTGGGGAAGATCTTAAAGATCTGTTCTCACTGTACCTATTTAGCCCTTTCCCTGCAAATTTCCTTGATCCTGCATCTCTTTGGTTTTACCACACCGTGATTGGAATTAGATGAGGGAAATTTGTGGTTGTGATGCCCAGACTGTGTATTATAGACCTAAAAGTATATCCTGGAGCACCTCAACAATGAAACTCTTTTTAAGACATGGATTTGTTTGTTTGTTTTTAATCAAATCAACTACACTTGAGTTCTTGCTCCAATTAAGACTATCATAGGTTTTCAAGACAAATTTTACCATTGTAGATATGTACATTTTTGCCTATTTAGAATAGCCTTACAAAGAATGTAACCTGTTTATAGGACGAAACAATTATTCTTTCTACAAAAACAAAAATTTGTTTTAACAAAGAAAAGTGCCTTGGGAACTTTCTCTGTAATTAACATCAGGATAAGACATCAAAGAACAAAGTACAGGGGCTGGGGTTGGGGCTCAGCGGTAGAGTGCTCACCTAGCACACGCAAGGCCCTGGGTTCAATCCTCAGCACCACATAAAAATAAATAAAATAAAGGTATTGTGCCCAACTACAACTAAAAAATAAATATTAAAAAAAGCAAAGTGCAACAGAATTCTGCTAAAGTCAATTTAAATTTCCTTAGCATAAATATATCCACATAAGAATTGATCTCAAATATTATGACACATCTAGAGTCCACATATTTGCCCCCATTCACCAGTGCCCAAAGAGAAAAGCACAAATAAAATGATGGTGGAATTGTCTTCTGGAAAGTAAGCAATGTCATACATCAAGTATAAGGAAAGGCAAATGCATGAGGCTGAGTTAGACCAAGGATGCACACAAATCTATCATAATTTTTAAAAATATGTTCATGAAAGATTCCCAGCAACAGATCAGTGAGGTTTGTATATGAGTTTTATTTTCTAAAAAAAAAAAAAAAGTCTAAAATAATTACAAATTGTGCTTTCATCTCTCAAAAATAAAGAGGCAGGTATAAAAATGAGTGATTCAGTTTGATCTTCTGAGAATCTTTTCTGGCTCTAAGCACTGTAGAGCACTTTGGAAAGGTGAACAGAACACAGCAAGAGGTTGATGAGGTTATATTTATTTGTTTGCTTTTTAACTTATAGAAATTTTTATCAATTAAATTTTTTAAGACAGGAAAACAATGAGTCTAGCAGCTTCTGGTAGAATGGATTAATTTTGTCCCTAATAAATGGTTTGAATTTAATAGATAAAGGAATGGATCTTAAAATAAAAAAAGTTGTTACGGAAAATTTAAAAACAATCAAGAATCTAGAGCTGGTAATATAGCACAATGATAGAGCCCATATTTAGCATAAGCAAGGCCCTGAGTTCAATCCCCAGCACCAAAAATAAAGAAATAAAAAAGCTAGATGAAACTTTAAAGGAAAAACTCTCAATTGGTATCACCAGGGGAGAGAAGAAATGCTAAACTACCAAGAAAGGGTCAAAACAAAGCTCCCCTAAGTTGTATGAACACAAAAAGTATAAGAAAATGAAATATATTTCTACCATCATATGTTTCTTCTTTCAAGGGAAAGAGGGTAGAAAGATGTTTAGAGAAAAGTTGACTATCAAAGAATTTACAGAACAAAACTAAACCTCTAAATTGCAAAATAATGATAATAAAATATCATTATGCTTATTTATTTCATTCTTTTCAAGGAATTTAGTGTATGTTCAAGCCTTGTGTCAATTTTTGTAAAGAATCATAAAAGGGAAAGTAAAATATTTTATATCACTATTATTAAAGAAAATATTTACAAGAATGTATTAAAATATTCCGTTTCCCCCCACTCTTTCTATATTGTGAACTCAGAATATGAGAGAGAAAAAAGCTATTAAACATTATTGAATCATAATACTTTTCTATTTAACAGCAGGCATCCTCAAAATTGTTTACAATGTACACACACACTTTTATTTACTTATATATTTTAGTTGTAGATGGACACTGTGGTGCTGAGGATGGAACCCAGCGCTAGGTAAGCACTCCACCACTGAGCTGCAACCCCAGCCTCCCCATGCACACTTTTTTAAAGAAAGGAAAAGCAGCAAACAATGGTGTGTTCCAATTTGATGTCCTATATAGAGATAAATAAAAGATTATCTCATGTACTAAATGCTAATTGAATATGTTCCATAAATAAAGGTGCAGAGTGTGATGAGAGTAATAAATATTTATAGTATGTTTTAGTTTTTTGCAGTATTTAACGCAATTTGCTATTCAGATGAAAATGGGATACTTATGGGGGAATTTGCCAGAAGAAATTAAGACTAAAAAGGTAAAATATGACAAAAAGGCAAAGCATCCTTTGCCTTAAACATGTACAAGACGTAATTAAGGAGATAAACATTTCTTCATTAGAATGTTACATGAACTGGGCAGTATTGTACCTCATAGAGAATACATCTACAATAAATTCTAAAGGCAACCTGTTTCCTCCTTAGCTAAAAGTGAGGATCAGACACTTCCAGACTCTAGCAAATAAGAAAGACAAATACTCTCTGAACAATAATATTCTACAAAGTGTTCCACCACCCCTAGGAAGAGACCTGAGGGGAATCCCTGAGATAACCTGACAATCTCCAGCAGCCACTACCCCGTTAAAAGCCAGTGTTGCAGACATACCACTGGATACAAATGCAAACATCAGGCAGTGGATGCTTTTAGCAAGCATGAGAAGGGTCTCCCTCTTTAAAGAACAGAATGGTTAAAAAAAATAAATAAAAAAGGAAGGAAGGGAAATTGCTGAGATATGCAGACGTTTCTAAGAGCACGTGAAATATTGCCTGAGGGAGAATGACATCTTTAGGAAGGAACTAAAAGGAAACCCATGATTTGGACTAAGGATTTCTTTTTCCGTCTATCTCCGGAATTCTGCCTCTGAGCGAGAGCGCGGCCCGGAGTTGTGCAAACGAACTCGCCCATAAGCACACGAGCTGGGTCGCTCGTAGGCTCTGGCCCCAGGGCGTTGCAGCCAGGGGTCGGGGGCTGTGCGCTCGCCAGGACAGCAGAGCAGGCACGTCAAAGAATCTTAACCACCATGGACAGCTCACTGGCTTCCCCAGCCAGCTCTGCGCCGTTTACAGACTCCACAGGAGCCACCAGCGAGGTCGATTTTTATGCCCTGGAGAGATGCCACGTGTTCCACGGTCTGTACCCCCCCCCCCCCGCAATCGCCAAAGGCAACCACCGACCAGTTATATATAGGCAGAGCAGGCTTCAGGTATTAATAACCGTCTCCTTGCCCTCAACTCAGTCCTCCAAGATGTCACTGGATTTTAGGAATCACATGGAGAGAGTTGGCAAAGAGACCTTCGTTCCAGTCCCTTCATTTCCTCTCCTCTCCCGCGCCGCCGCTCACCCCGCCTTGGCTTTGCGGATCGTGTTAAATGAAATAAAACAGACGGGCCCCGGGGCTCTGGGGCTCCGGCTGCGCCGAGGTTTACAGGCGCTGGGAAGTTGAGCTAGGAGAGAGCGAGTGCCCGGACTCCGGAAAAGTGGAGTTGTCCCTCCAAGGCAACCGCATGCGGACCTGGACCCAGATATGGCCCTGGGTAATAGCGCGGGGAAGACGTGTCTGCCTCACTTTCCTCGCACACCAGCCCCACCAGGAATTGATCATCACTTTATCCGAGGCTTACCTTACTTTTGAATCTTAAATTGGGCTGGGGAGAGGAAAGAGAGGAAAACCCCTCTCAGAGGAAATTCAAGCGCACCCTGGGACCCTGGGACCTTATCTTTGGGTCCCACTGTATCCGGAGCTTTCCCTCTCCGTCGGCCTGAAGCAGGGCTCTCCCCCCCACACACACACCTCAAATAAAGGGGCGCGCTGGGCCGGCGACTCTGGAGTGTGAAACCACTCACTCACTCAACCCAGTGGGATAGAGTGGAGTGAGAAAGCCTCAGTTCTACTGCTCAGGCAAAACGGATTCATTGTGGCAAGGGAGAGTCCAGATTCTCAAGAGTGAAGCCCAGGGGAACCCAAAGCACTAGCTAGATACATGAAGAGATTGCCAGCCTTAAGATCCTGCAAGCTAATCAGGCCTCCTCCCTGGGGATCTACTCCACAGAGGCGACCAAGTCTGTAGCAGGAGCAGGGCCCTGTGAAGATAATCCTGATGCTCTCAGGACTCTGGGACCACCACTGCCCAGTCAAGGACATCAATAGGCATCAGTCTAGGTGATCAGAAGTCGAACTTTCCCCCCAGGCCCCCCACATCCTCCCTCTGTCCCTGTTGGGCAGAATCCTCAGATACGTTTTGATGGTCATGGGTTTGGGAGGTACACAAGTGTGTGATGTTGGAGAACCCATTTCCTAAAGACTCTCTCACCTCAGGAGGGCTTGGGCTCCTCCCAGGAAAACTGTCTCCCTGCTGGGCTTTCTGATCCTAGTAGGAAAAAGCTGAATGCTGCCCACTGTACCCGGAGCTTTCCCTCTCAGGTGGCCTGAAAGATTAAAGGTAGGCCTTCAAATCCTCCTATTTGCTAAGGTGTGTTTACATGCCCAGAAAGCAGTGGGGCATAAGGAAGAGTGTGAGGCCCACCTTTCCAATAATGGGGAGCCTTCAATCAGTTTCATGCATATCTAAGCTCCCTTCCCTCAGGCAGTTCCTCCAGATGTTAGCTGCCAGTCCTGTTCCTGGAGTCTTATCCTCCTCTAACTACAAATACACCTACCTGATAATAAAACACACCCTTCTCTATCCTTACTTGTGATTTGGAAGCATTGCATCCCTTTTCCTTTTGTGCTATGTTGAGGTCAGCTGGCAACAGCCTTCTCTCAAGTCTCAGTCCCGACAAGTGATTAGAGACTAATCAAATGAGAATATTACTTGAGCTGATTATGCAACTTCTGTAAGTAAACATAGAAAAAGTTTAGAGAAAAGAAGGGATGTGTTTAGTTATTTGGTTTCACAGGATTTTAGAGACATAGCTTGGAGCTACAGATTGGCAAATGTTAAATCTGAATGCTTATTGGTAATAAGAGGATTCCTGAGCCCAGGTGCACTGTTTAAAGAGCTACCGATACTTATTTGGTTTGTAATGCTTCTGTTTTCTTGTTGTTTGGGCTAGGAAGGAAAGAAGAAAGATGAAAAAGCTAAGCATAAATGCTAGTTTTTTCCCTAAATTACAAGAGGAAATATCCCTGGAGATATATATCAAATGGTGAGTCAACATGGATTTAAGAGTAATACACTTAAAATTTTTAGAAAACCTCTTTTAAAGTAGGATATAATAAACTGCCACTGGGAATGGGAAGTCTGGAGCTTGCTCATGGGCTAGGCATTCGTGTAGGTGTAGATCTCACAATGCTAAACTGTCTTCACATGGAAATACTGCAGATTAAAGGCAGGCCTTCAAATCCTCCTATTTGCTAAGGTGCATTTACATGATAGCAAGGCCTAAGCAAACACTGAGCCTCTATTGGCACTTGTTCTATTCCTAAGACTCGAAAAAGGAGGGAGGGGCTCCTCTTGTGTCTCATTTGCAGTTGTGAGTTCTCAGCATTATCATGGCATTATATTGGTAGATAGATTATGATGTCAGAAAATATCCTTTTCAGAAGAAGTAAAAAAGTCAGGGTTCTGGGTATATATTGAGGAGAATTTGCAAGAGCTACCTGTTGCAAGCTTGCAAGAGATATCTGATTTCTAATAATTGCCTTTAGTGGGAACCAAAAGAAAAACAAAAGCCTCTTTACAAGAAGTTTTTAATTCATTTAAGACTTAATTTTACTTTTTTGAAGAAAAAAACATATTTCTGGAAGAGTCTGCTGAGACCTCCCTCCACTGGCCAGAAGAGCGGAGAAAAGACTGTAAATCAAGGAAAAGGTGAAGTAATAAATTATGAGGAAACTTGGGTATTCCAAGAATATAAAGACTATTTATTTTTCCTGTGTCTATATTTTCTCTTTTTGTGGAGGAGAGGAAATTCTAAAAATATTTGATAGATGTTTTGCCATTAACACCAGAAGGGGGGGGGATGCAGAGAGGGAGAATGGGGTAAATTTTGCTTAATTAGTAGAAAAGGCAACATAAATCAAAGCAGTCTATTGATGCCAACCTTCAGTTTGTAATGTTCTGAGAGCATAATGAATTTATTTACAACATAAGTGATTTAATATTTGCAATCTGATTTTTGTTTTAACCTTTTATTGAGGGAGGTTGACTTTTCAAAGCCTGGGTAGTTTGAAACTTGGCAAAGTACCTTCTGGATTTTTTTTTTAATTGTGGAAGCAAATATTATCATTTTAATGTCAAACAACTTACAAGTATTAAATGGCTCATTTGTGATTTACTTTTTTTCTTACAGATTTCCCCTCTTCAGATCTAATGATTACATTAAGCTCCTGAGTCTTTTTGGGAAGAATTTATTATAAATCAGCAAGTGTTAGAGGTTCAAAGATTGACATTTCTGGGTGCTGATACTTTGTCCTTTCATGCCATGCAAACAGGTCTAATATTTAGAGATTCTTAAATGTTCAAGGGAAGTTGTGGAAATTCCCGGATTTTTTTAAAGTGGGAGGAAGCCAAGTTTTTTTTTAAAGTATGAAATTTAAAGTAATCAACTGAGGAAGAGAGGAACTGAGAAAAGGTAACCCAATCCAAACTAATCAGCAAGTCAATTGCTAGTTAGTGCGATTAAGGAGGGAGAAAGAAGTTTGCCGAACCAGGGTCGGTGAGAGGGCGCTATTTCACCACCCTAGGTGAAAATCTGTGGAGCATCAGGTGGACAGTTAGGCTTGATAAAAGTCAGATTCCTTGAAGCATTTCAAATCTCTGAATCCCACTATCCCTCTGGAGAGTGATGAAACCTACTAGCAGTATTGTCTAGAAGACAAACATCTCTTGAGTGGTTCCAAGCACTAGAGTTCATTTCAGAGAGATATAGAACCAGTGGGGGCTGGTATCCACACCCGCAGCAATCCTTCTTACCGGATACTACCCAGTAATTTAGAGCAGCCTTCCTTCCCCGCCCAACAGATTTCGGAAGAACCCCCGCTTTCTCTTTGCGTATCTGAGGTACAGCAGCATATAGCCACAGTAGCTCCGCATCTGCCCGCTGAAGCAGCTCGGAGACAGTCATCCTATAATCTGTAACAAGGGACATGGGGTGGGGGAAGGGGCGACAGAGAAGGGTATCAGAAATAAGGTGGGTAGGACTCCTCCCGGTAGGTGAAAAGGGTCAAGGGCGCACTCCAGGTTTCCCTCTGTAATTCAAAAAGGGGTCTCCATTTTTTTGCGCAGGCTTTCTTGGACAGGCTCCAGATGTCCCCAGCTGTTCTCAAAACAGCAAGAAGTGCAATCTCGTTTTTGCTCTTCCAAGAGAAAGATTCCCCCCTTCCTAGCCAAGGCTCCCCACTCAGCTTGACTCAGGAAAGAGTCTGGGAGGAGGGTTCCCATCTAACCCGAGCTTGTAGGCGACCTTAGGACTCCTTAGAATCGCAGGCCAACGCCCGCGGTCCTCGGCTCCCGCTCCTTGGCCTCCTCCGCACCCGTCAGCCCTGGGCGGTCTCCACGCCCGGCATCTAGCCCCGCGCACTGGGGGCTGCCGGCTGCCCAGGGCCGTCCGCTCGCCTTCGGGAACGTCGGCTCCGGGATCCTCGGCGCGGGCTGTAGCCAGCTGGGCCGGGAGGAAACGAGCGGATCCGCCCACGCCACCGGGTCGGGGGATGGTGCTGCCCGGGCCGCGCTCCGGGGCTCCGGGGTGGGGCTCGACAGGGCTCCGGGCAGCGCTGGGGGCGGCAGGGCGGGCGGAGGTAGCTCCGCCGCTCTCCGAGCGTTCTGGGCTCCGGACTCCCCTCCGCTCGCTCCGGCCGCGCGTCGCCGCCCCCGCCCCCCGCGAGCCCGCCCGCGCCTTAGCTCGCCCCGCGCGCGTTCCTAGGGCGCCACCTCTTTGCGACTCGCTCACTTCTCTGGCAGGTTTGCCTCGGAGCGTGTGAACATTCCACTGCTGGGCTTTCAACTCGACTCCAACCTGCGCCGCCCGGCCAGCATGCCTCCCCGCCCGTGAAGCGGGGCCACTTCAGCCCTGCAGCTCTAGCCGCCGCCGCCGCCGCCGCCCCTCCGCGCCGCTATTAACCCGCCCTCGCTGCCACCTGGCCCTCCTGTTGACGACACACGCACTTGAAACTTGTTCTCAGGGTGTGTGGAATCAACTTTCCGGAAGCAACCAGCCCACCAGAGGAGGTAGACGGACAGCTATGTATATATATGTGGGTCTCGCTACAAGTGGCTCTGGAACCAGAGGGCCTGGTTTGCAAAGAAGCTGACTTCAGGGGGGAAACTTTCTTCTTTTAGGAGGTGGTTTGCCCTGCTCCACGAACCCAGGAAAACGGCTGGCCAGATTAATTAGACATTGCTATGGGAGACGTGTAAACACACTACTCATCATAGATGCATATATAAAACCATTTCATTTTCGCTATTATTTCAGAGGAAGCGCCTCTGATTCCCCCCCCCCTCCTTTCCTTTTGGTCCCTTTTTGCCTGTGTGACTTGGAAGAAGCACAGTTGGAGTAGCTGATTCCTAAATAAGTAAGTGCTTGAGAAGCTCCCAAGAAAGTTCTTCCTTCTTCTTCTTGTTCACTTTTTTTTTCTTTTTCTTCTTTGTATCTTGGGAGATGCCCTTGCTATTGAAGAAGAGGATATTTAAGAACAGACTAAAAGAGGAGCGGAGTAGAGCCGGGAGATGAAGAGCCCAGACTGACATTTCGGGTCCCTTTCCACTCTATTGCAGGTCCCGAGCGCTAGAGGATACGATGCTGCGGAGACTGGTTCAGCAGTGGAGCGTCGCGGTGTTCCTTCTCAGCTGCTCGGTGCCCTCCTGCGGGCGTTCGGTGGAGGGGCTCGGCCGCCGGCTGTAAGTGTCCCCATCCTCCCCAAAGCATCGGGTTAGGGAGGCCAGTAGCAGAAGCTGCCAGGCTGGGGCGCTGCCGAGGGCTCCCAGCGGTCACCATGCTTCGCGCCCGGGTTAGAGTGAGGGATCATCTGGCTACCTGTAAGGGGCTGAACCTGGTATTCAAACTCTGCAGGAGAGCTGGTTGAACCGAAAGGAGACCTAGGCAAGAGACAAATTTGCTGTGCGTTTCCATAAGATGGAGCGTTTTAGAGAATCTCCTTTAGGGGAAAGATCATCTGCTTGTAGTGAAAGACTGGGGACCACGAAAGATTTTGAAACTCAGAGAAAGTGAAGTGTTCCTTGGAATATGTGTCTGTGCGCTTGTATACGTTCTGAATGTGGGTGGCAGTTTGTGTGCGAAAAGCAAAAACCTTACATCTAATTTTATTATGAGTGACATAATTTAAGCATATAAATGGGACCATATTACATAATGAAGTCATATTATATAATGAAGTAGTAACAACTTTTCTGTGGCACACTTCCAACATTAGTATTGATACTGTTTGAGAAGGCTAGAGTGCTTGATTGCAAATGAATAGGCAAGTTTCTTTAGGTATGGAATCTCCTTTTCTTTAATTGTTGTTAATAGTTCTTTAATCAAACATTTGCATTGTATTTTGAAAACTTGTATTTTGGCGGTCTCATTGGGTGCTTCTTTTAGGGATTAACTTTGACTTCGACTAACATTCATACATCCAAGCACATCAGAGAACTAGCACTAAGTTATAGGACTGAAAGTTGCAAGAGTAGTAGAATAACACAACCTATTGGACCTAGCAGTTCATTAATGTGTCTAATACCATGTTTGGGTGATCTTCAAACTGCAGACTCCATGTGCAGAGTGGGACATCCATACAAGTTTAAGGACTGAGAGAACTTTGACTTTGGAGAAGGTATTAAGGAGAATGTTTACATTTAACAATAAAAATTACAATAATTAATATTGACAGTCAATACAAGGTTCTTCCTTGTAAATTCCTGAAGGTATACAGACAACTGTTTTATATGTGCCCTTGGTCTATTATTATTAAGGCAGAAAATTCTTAAATGAAATTACTGTAGACATGTCTGAACCTTGGCACCAAAATGAAAATCTAGTATGAATCTCCTAAGGCAAATTGTGTAGAACATTGTACTCAGATAAAGCTGAATTGTGTTCTTCAAATCAATGTTTTGCTGATATATTCTGAAAATTGTCTTCAAACTTCTTGTTCATTTGGGTACATGTGTTAAATTCAATTATTTAACATCCAAATATAAATATAGAAGAAGACTGAATTTTTAAAAGTGTACTCACATGCACTTATTTGGCTTGGAACATAGCCAATTTTTCTTTAGAGTTGCTAAAGTAATACCTATTTTCTCTTTTGAGAAACAGTAAATAGATCATGATTAAGTTCACAATTACAGCAAATATCAAGGGCTAAGTTGTCCTAATGACTATTTTTAACTCTTTCTTTGTTGCACCTTGCAATATATACACATCAGAAACCATTTAGCAGCCAGAGACTCTGTTATGGTTTTGTTTGTGGGTGAAATACAATATTGTAGTTAAACACACTCAGCAGATGGTTATAAAACTACCACAAAACATTCTCATAGTTAATGGCTAGTAGATCATCACATTACAACCATGGTTTTTCATGGAAGCTGAAATCATCAGTAGATGAAGATGTTTCATCAAAATATTACAGCCAAATGAAGTTTAAAAAAACAAGTCATTATTTTTACATTGCTGCCAAGTAAAGTAAATTTTGTGTGCTAGACAAAACATTAATCTACTATTACACAAAATCAAGCTAGCTTTTTGAAAGAAATTTTAACATGTAACCAAACCATATTACTCCCTAAATTTTATATCACACATTAGGGGAACTCCTTATGAAGTACAGGTCTTCTTAAACTAGGTTAACTTTTAAGAGACAGAAAACTACTCGGACAACACTTCCTGAAGTATGCAAAGGAGGCACTTACAAATTGGGAATCTGTCAGACCTGTTAGTCCAAAAGAGCCTCATCAATGGGGCTAGAATATAATCAAGTTGAAGACTAGGAAGTGGGATCTATGAAGGATAGCTTGGCAAGTGACTACCTCTGTGTTTAAAGTTAGAGAGGGAACCCCAACAGATAGAGAAACCTAAAGCATCATTGGCTGATTTGCTTGGGAGCCAGACTGGGTCTACTCCACTTAATGAAAAGCATAACTTTCAACTGAGTCATATGGGTTGGAAGGGACTTCTGGTGAGTCATTTTAACTCTAACACCCTAACCCTGTCTCCTCCATGTACCACAGAACTTTTCTTCTTAAACTCAGAGTCCTTACTTAGGAGCTTCACATCAGCACAAGCATGCTGCTGCTTCCTGTGCTGGAAGAGGAATTTCCATTACTGTTTATTCCCTCTGTTCCTTGATAGTTCTTTAGAAATTTAATCTGTTTCCCTGAAAATTCCCCTGAGAGTGATTTTTCTTTAAAGCAGAACAGCTATGTTTTGACTGAATTTAGAGTTATCTGTCTTAAGCATTTTCCCCCAAATATTTTAGTTTTCTTTTACAATAGTCAAAGGAGATCATAGAGCATAAGACTTGTTTTTCCATGTTGGAGCTTGGGTATGTAATAAATGCCGTGTGAACCACCAGGCGAGGTAATGTGTACACACATATTGAATAACAGACTATTATTGATGCCATATTTACAACTTAAATATTTCAGAGTTATCTAAATTGAAAACCTCCTTAATTTGAATTTATTACATACCACCTGGATATATCTAGTTTGTACATGCCAGTCATTTATCCCTGTGTCAGTTCATGCCTTATTTTGAAAATAAAGGAAACATTTTATGGACCTTATTCCCTATTGATGATAAAGATATGACCGTATTCCTGATACTCCAGTACAATTTCCCAGAGATGTGGGCTTCACAATATTTTAAGGGAAGAAGTCTTTGAAATACTAAATTACTTGCCTAATAGCATTTCAGATTTAGCATTTCAGAAAATTTGTGTTTTCTAACATCCTAACAATTTCCCCTAACAGGCAGATAGAAAGCATTGTATCTCACAAAAGATGCACTATTTTAAACTGGATGGAGTTGTGCCATATTGTATGCTTTTTATAAAATGGATAGGGTGATCACTGCATTTCCCATGGGAAAGTGCAGTTTTTAACTTGGGAAGGCACTGTGACTCACAGTTGACAGGCTTCCCAAGATGACAGGCATATATGCCAGTCAGAGGGGGCATGAGCAATGGTGGCTTGATTTGCACAGACCGACTATTAAAAGTTTGGGCTTAGAGTTAAACTAGACTAAGCTGTGTAATAGATTTGGGGAGCAATGCAGATGAGAAGAGGTATCAGCCAGGAATTGAGAAATTAAATGAAAAGTCCTCAATACTATCAATTATCACTGGTTAAGAATTTCGTTTTAATATAATATTTTAGGAATAGATAATTATTAAATTGCTGTGCTTATAAAATATATAATTATATTAGCCCTATTCTTTAAAAATGTTCTTAGAAGATATAAATATACTGTGCCCAGACCTCAAACTTGTAGATTATTAAAAGTTTCCAGAATACTAACTATTACCACAGAGTAAGTGAATTTTAATCTAGTCACATGTGGCACCTTCATAAAGGAGGAGAGACTCCTTCATGCCTCATTTAAACCAGGCTCCTGTTAAATTCCTTTCCGTTAAGTCATGTCTTTTTTGAACAAGCTACATGGCTTAAAGTCAGTGCACACACTAAAATACTAGAAGGAAGTTGGCATTCTAGCTACAAGGGCCAGAGAAATGATGACTGAATTTTCATCCCTCTTACTCTCTTCTTTGACTCATTCCCCCCAAGATAAACCAAACTCTAGGAATCCTAGTTCCTTATTTTGGAGATGCAAATGGACTGTGGGAGCATTTGGTCAAAGAAACTGATAAATTTCTGCCTGATCTGTCCATTGTGGAGGAGCCTTGATACACTGTGTCCTGCTATAGGCTTTGGCTTCATCTTTAGCAGGAGAAAGGGTTAAGGACATTGAAAATTTTACTTTTAGAATCAGAAGACCTAGTTTTTGGAGCCCTGGCTCTACCAGGTCTCATTGTGTGGACTAGGGCAAATCATTTCATTCCTGCATCTCATTTCCTCGTCTATAAAATGGGAGAAATAATACTTTCTATTATTCCCATATTTCACTGAAGAGTTGATGAAACCCTACCAGCGTTACAAGGAACCTAGACGCCATTGTGTCAGGGAAGCATGAATACATGGGATGTAACCTGTGAAATACTCTCAGGTATTCTCAAAGATGAGTGAATTTGCAGGGCTGTTCCAATGGTAGAAACTGGAGTTAGGTAAGACTGAGTTAAAGCAGGCATGATTAATGTATGTAATCCTTAAAATAATTCACAATGTACACACAAAATTAAAAAAGGAATACATGGGTGGATATCTAGGCAAGAGTCAGGGTGTCATCTAAAAGGAGTGATGATTAATTGATTCTTTTCCACTATATTTTCATTAGAGTATTATTTAAATAGAAAAATCACTTCACAGTTGTTCCCAGAGATATTTTAAGAGAAATTACAAAGACAAGTGGACTTCTCAAGTACTAAAGGTAATACCCTCGGAAATTTTAAGTTTAAAAAAAAAAAAAACCTTGAAACACAGAAAAAAAAATAGAAATGATCTCATACACAAGGAAACACAGTAGAAGACAGCCTTCTACTACTATTTTATGGACACCCCCCCCCCCCCGCCCAGCCTTTAGTTATAGGTTCTTGGTTGCTGGTCATCTAAAATTTTAAAATTCAGCCTGTTAGATGGTTTCCTAGATTGATTCCTTAATGGGGCAACTGTGTGTGTGTGTGTGTGTGTGTGTGTGTGTGTGTGTGGTGTGAGAGAGACTGAGGGTTAGAGACAGACAGACCTAGGTTTAGGAGCATACTCAGGTAAAAGCAGCTTTCTTTTTATTGCCCAGGCTAGGACATCTGGATTTATTTCCCCAACAGAACTCTGAAAAATGTGAAGAGAAACTCAGTGGTTTCTATTTCTGAGCTTAACTCACAGCATTTAAAATTGGGAAAGTAGCATAGAAAACCTCTGAATCTAACCCCTTCCTTTTAAAAAGATGAGGTCCAAGAGTGCCCTGTTCTCAACAAGGCCACAAACCTTGGGAGCGACACTGGGACTGAGGGCTGATGCCTCCCAAGGGACGCCTTTCCCATCCTCTCCCCTTCCCTGCTCAGCCCCATGGCCACTCCTCAGTTTGTGTCCTTTAGGGGACCATGTAGAAGACTACAGGGATTTGCTCACAGCTTCCCTGACTCTTCCAACCACGACTGCTTAACCGTCTTCTTCCCCTCCTGTCCCTTTGTCCCTCTGACAGCAAAAGAGCCGTGTCTGAGCATCAGCTCCTCCATGACAAGGGGAAGTCCATCCAAGACTTACGACGCCGGTTCTTCCTTCACCATCTGATCGCAGAAATCCACACAGCAGAAATCAGAGCTACCTCCGAGGTTTCCCCAAACTCCAAGCCCGCTCCCAACACCAAGAACCATCCCGTCCGATTTGGGTCTGATGATGAGGGTAGATACCTAACTCAGGAAACCAACAAGGTGGAGACCTACAAAGAGCAGCCACTCAAGACACCTGGGAAGAAAAAGAAAGGCAAGCCTGGGAAACGCAAGGAGCAGGAAAAGAAAAAACGGCGAACCCGCTCTGCCTGGCTCATCTCCAGAGCTGCTGGGAGTGGGCTGGACGTGGACCACCTGTCGGACATCTCCGCAGCTTCCCTGGAGCTCAGTTCACGGTAACAGCCTTTTCTGGCCCCCGATTTCTCCCTGTGGCTCAGCTGGATTTTCCACCCTCCATTCTGCTCTGGCTTGGGCCAGCCTATAATTTTCCTCCCTTTCTGTACCTTTATCATTTGCTATACAACTTAAAAACATTCAAAACCCAGATAAGCCAGAATATTATCCTTGCCTTGAAGCAAGGTCCCTTCACCCTGCCCCTAATTACCCGTTTTACAGCCCATTTCTCTTCCTTTTACCATCATACTCTCAACACCAAATCTTTAACTACTCTATTAAATTTCATCTTTTGCTCAGGCTTCAGAAACGACTGGCCATCTTCATCATTTGTTGGGGACAAAAATACCTTTAATCACCCACTTTCACATCTTGACAAACTTTTTGATAGTTTTCACATTTTACTTTTTTTTTCACTTCAAGGAAGAACATAGAAGGCTTTGATACTATCTACAAACACTGCAGAACAAATATCTTACCATAAACAATTCTGAGCCGTTCACACTTGATTTAATTAAATTTACTTAATTAAATTTTAAACTCATTTTAATTCAAAGAAATTAAGTTATTTTTAAACACAGGCTTTAAATTTAATTAAATTCAACTCTGGTTTCTACCAGTTCATGAAAAAGAAATGGTTTCTGAAAACCTTCACGTATTGGCTTAAAAAAAGATATGTTTTCTCATATATCTATTTGTCCATTGGCAAATCCAAATTATTTTTCTAGGGCAGTGCAGTAGGAATAATAAAACTTCATATTTAAGTGGCTCATTTAGCCTTAGCTCACAAATCCAGGTAGTAAATACACTTATGGACTTTAGAGTTAAGTAACTTAGGCTCAGGTTTGGGGTCTGAACTTACTGAAGTTGAAAACCTCAAACAAGTTACTTAGTCTAAGGGTCACTTTTGTCTTCTGTGAAATGAAGAAAACAATTGTACCAACTTTATAGAGTTGGATGGAGATTAAATGAGATTATGTGGGTTAAATGCCTGTCATAAACACTCAATAAATTGCAACATTTTGTTTTTTTGGTGCTTTTAGATCTAGTTCTGGTTAAGAGATAGATAGATAGATAGATAGATAGACAGACTGATTGACTTATTGATTGATTCAGTGAGGGGGGAAATGGAGCAAATAGTCCTTTTATAAAATAGAAAACCAAAGCATTCCACAATCAAAGGACCCGCGTTGGTACTTGGAATGGAATAGGTAGTCCTCAGAACTGGATTTCCCGATTGCCTCACACTTAGATCAGTGCTATGTTAGCACGGCTTCTCTATTCATGCATTTCCATTGATAGGACCTTTTTTGTTTTTTACTTTTCAGTACAGCGCTTCTGTGGGGTTTGAAAGAAAGAGGAAAAGAACACAAGAATGCATCATATGCAACTAATGATCTCATTATTTAAAGAGTCCCCTGTTACTCCTCCATCCAGTCCTTTGACTCTGGTACAGATAGGATTACAGAGTGATGTTTCAAAGGGAAGTGTGAACCTGTTCACCATCATGTCTCTCTTTGAGTTAAGTTGATAAATTCATTACTAAATTGCATATAAAATAGCAATTCTATTAGATAAGTGTATAGCTTCAGTAATCAATGGGTAATGGCACTAGAGAAATTTTTAGCATTAAAGATTTAGGAATTTTTCGCTTTTCTTTCTTTTAGCTGTACACAAATTAAGCTGTGCTAAAATTCTGAATGAATGACCTATTCTTAAAATACTAATAGATGGACATCAAACCCTGTGAACCTGACTCACTGCACATGTGCAGTATACTTCAAGATATGATCCTAACTGTACATGCTTACAACTATGCAAAGACCCTACTTTATTTCTGAGACCTATTTTTATTTATTGTCTTAATGTATATGTATATATACATATATGTGTGTGTGTGTATGAATATACACACATTAGAACTATAAAAACAAAAATACGGTCTTTATGGACTTTGCTCATTTAAAATTTGCAATTCTCTTCAAGTATCTGGAAAATTAATGAAAATCAACACTCAATCAATTCTTAGGCCCAAAGCTACCTCTAGGTTAAAGTATGCCTAGAGAAAATCGGGCAGTGGCCTAATCAAATCCAGACCTAGGACTGAAAGAAGTAGGATGTTTTTGCTTTTCCTTTTGCTTCCCTGCTTTTGAGGGACACTTTGGAAAGAACAGTTTGTTTGGCAATCAGATGTTGGCATTCCCCCAGTACAACCCAACAGAGGTGCAAGGAAGCATGGGGGAATTTAGGTGTGCATTGGTGAGGATGTATGGCTGTGAAAATTTTTGTAATCCAAATAAAATCTTTTCGGAAAAACTATTTAAAAGTTTTATAAGTGACCAATCTTTTATTAGCGTCCTCTCTTTTGTCTCTTTGCAATATTATATTATTATCTGAGAGGTCTGATGAGATGGCAAGCTTGAGCTTTATTATGACATACGCATTATTTTTTTTAAAGAAACTACTGAGGTACAATTGTCTATTTCCTCTCATAGAACTGTTCAGGGGTGAGAATATAGCTTTAATTTTGGAGATTGCATTTAAAAGTTTTAATGTTGCAAAGGAGATAACCAGATATAGTAGGACTCACTTATTGGAAATACATATTTTGATTTAGTAAATACTGCTTTAGAAAAATATAAAAAGTTTTTTAGTAGTCCAAAGAGCTGGAATTCTAAAACATTCTAATATATATATATATATATATATATATATATATATATATATATATATGAAAAAATGTACACATATGCTTTTTAAAATTTTTTTTGTAGATGTGTATGGACAGAATGCCTTTATTTTATTTATTTTTATGAGGTGCTGAGGATTGAACCTAGTGCCTCACACATGCTAGGTAACCCCTCTACCACTGAGCTACAGCCCCCCAGTCCTACATATATACTTTTAGGTCATGTTAGATTTTTTTACTTGACTTTTCCAAATATGTGTCTTTGTCAAACAGGATGAAACATCATTCAAAGATCTTTTCCTGGGTCTTTTATTTCTTTTGTCTTTCTTTTTTTGAGAAAATACTTGTTCAAAATACTATTCATTTCTTCCTTGCCTTTATTATCAGTACCTCAATTTGCTAAATACTATTTAATACAAATGTGTTTGCAGATCACTGCAGTACATAAATCATTGTGTTTTAAGGTCATTCTTTTGGCTTTATTTATAATACCCATCCACCTACCAGTTAAAATTTTAATCTTAAACTCTTTTTCTCTGTATTTAGGAGCTATTTTAACATTTCAACCAAAACCACTGATGAAGAGCTCAACCTGAACTTAGAAGCCCCTAAATGCTAAAATTCACTTTTCTTTCTTTAAGCTGCACACAAAACTTTGTCAAGAGTTTTCTCTTTTGTAGGTCTCATACCCATACACTTTTGCCATGTAAAACTCTGCTTACAACTCCAGTCATTAATTAAATGACACAGATAATCAAATTCCATTTTATGGTTGTTTCCATTAAAATAAATGCATATTTATGCAATAGACTACACAGAGAAAAAAAGGGGAAAGAAAAGACTGCTAACCCATCTTAAAATACTGTTATTACAGCATCTAGATAGGTTAGAAAAGTTGTCAGTCGTACTTTGTGTTAACATACTCTGAATAATAAAATAGACACAGTAATGTGAATACTAATATTTTGTACTTTTAAATCAATTTATTCTTAAGTATTCTCATTTAAAATAAGCTTTCCTAATTTCTAATGCAAGATCCATTCAAAATACCAAGAGAATGAGAGGCAAATAATTCTCAGTGTTTGTCTTTGAAATCTGAAATCTAAAATCTAATAACAGTTTTACAAATCAGTGTTTAAAGACAGCTAAAGAAATGCTAGGTATCATCAACTAAACATGCTCTATTTAACTCTATATCCTTTCAGAGATTATTCAAAGTCTCACACTTTCACTAGCCTTACCACAGTTCCACATGTCAATGAGCCAAATGAATGCCTAAACAAAATCAACAAACTCTGGGTCACCCAAGTCAGGCAACGTGTATTGTTGATGGATGTCCCAACCTTCCCTTATTTCCAAATTCTCCAATTTGTCTCTAATTTTACCGGCAGGCAGCTTTGGAAAATTCTCAAGGGGTCCCCTTTGTCTGACAGGACATAATTAAAAAGGCAGATTCTTTTTACTTTCTGTACCACGTTGATCATTTAATTGTGTTGAGGCCCTGCCTGTAGCAGAGGCTCTGGAGAGACAGGTAGATCCCACCAGTACCTTCCATAGGAAGGTACCTTCCATTGTAATTCTGTGTTCCTTAATTTATTTCCTTTATTTTATGCCTTCCCATTTGTAAGAAAAAATTAACCTGTTTTTTTCCCTCTTCTCTCTCTTTCTTCTCTTTGCAGGAGGCATTGAAAATTTCGGCATAAACTTCTAAGGACATATTACAGGATTTGTAATAGTAAACATATGGGAAGTATTAGAAATATTTATTGTCTGTAAATATTGTAAATGCATTGGAATAAAACTGTCTCCCCCATTGCTCTATGAAACTGCACATTGGTCATTGTGAATATTTTTTTTCTTTTTTTGCCAAGACTAATCCAATTATTATTATCACATTTACCATAATTTATTTTGTCAACTGATGTATTTATTTTGTAAATGTATCTTGGTGCTGCTGAATTTCTATATTTTTTTGTAACATAATGCACTTTAGATATACATATCAAGTATGTTGATAAATGACACAATAAAGTGTCTTTATTTTGTGGTTGATTTTAATGAATGCCTAAATATAATTATCCAAACTGATTTTCCTCTGTGCATGTAAAAATAGCAATATTTTTAATGTGTAAAGAATGTCTAATAAAATATAATCTAATTATACCATGACTCAGAAGGTGAATTACATCCTTTAATATTTCTAGTGGAAGGAACATGATATAGTTGAGTTTTCAAAAATCTATTAGAATACAGTCTTAGGCTTAGCATATTTATATCAGTACTTATTCCAACATTTCCATGGTATTTTTTAGTTAAAAACTGCTTAAAATGTTCTTGTCCAATATTTCAGTTCAAGTCAATAAGAATGGATGAATGACCTAGACATGGTTTTATGAATTATGTTCAATTTAAAGTGAAGACAGGGAGGGCAGTAAATAAGCAGAACGAAGTCAGGACAAAGGATTAAAAAATTCATAGGGTTGATGAGAGCTAGATGAAAGGAAGAAAAAGAGACTTTAGGGCTGGATCATTTTGACCACTGTGAAGTTTAAGAAATCTTGCTTTACTGGCAACATCAATAACAAGCATAAAAGAGCTTGAGAATTCTGCCTCTTATGGATTCCTACCAGGAAAAAAAAAAAAAAAAGGCAGGTTTGGAAAATGTGACAACTCAAAGAACCCTCAGAGATAAGATTGGTTTCCTGCAACTGGGCAATTCCTAGAACTCTGGTTGCAAGCAGCATGGTGGAATGCCAGATGAACGCCTCCTCCATTGTGAATATCATCCTACTTGTTCCTACCTTTGCACTCAAATGAAAACACAAACACGGTTCCTTCTATAGAACTTTTTGCTTTAACTGTCTATAGCTTAGGACACACACACACACACGACAGAATTTTAAAAACCTATGGAGTATTCTATGGACGCCCAATATCTTATTCAATGTCTATTAGATGTTTGAGGGGGTGCCGCTTCAGTCAGCTTTTTTGTTGCTGTGATCAAAAGATCTGACAAGAACAATTTTAGGAGGAAAAGTTTATTTGGGGGCTCATGGGTTCAGAGGTATCCATCCATAGATGGACAACTCCATTCCTCAGGGAGCAAGGTGAGACAGAACATCATGGTAGAAGAGTGTGGTGGAGAAAATCATACCAGGAAGATGAGAGATACTAAAAGCTCAGCTCATCAAATATATACAACCAATGCACCACCTCCTCCAGTCACACCCTACCAGCCTACAGTCACATTCAGTTAATCTCCCTATCAGGAGATTAATTCACTCTCAAAACTCTATCATTTCATCTCTAAACCTTCTTGTATTGTCTCGCACATGAGCTTTTGGGGGCCACCTCATATCTAAACCATAACAGGTGTGCAAGAAATAAAATGTGACTCCCTTGAAACTTTCTCTCACTCTAATGGTAAGCTACATGAAACAACTAAATATTATCTACAAAAAAACTGTGATATTATGCAAAATTCCATATATATTTTTAGAAAGCAAAGAGAAAAAAGCAACACATAGGGAGAGATTAGTTTAGGCGGGATGTAATTAGAATTGTGTTTCTGAAAGGAGGATTCTAAGATTAAACTTACTAATATTTTCACTTGAGCCCCATAGCCCCAAAAAGAAGACCCATCTGACCATTTTTGGTTAGCATTTTAAACCTGTATTAATAGGTAAATAAAATAATTTGTGCTGAGCTTCACCCATGATTTTGTTGGAGACGATTTTGCATCCAAGGAAACTCAGAAGTTTAAGTTTGATACACTGACCCTGTGTAAAAAGGTAGTTGAGGTGTCTTAAAAATAGATATAACAGGGGGTTGGGGGTGTAGCCTAGTGGTAGAGCACTTACCTAGCATGCATGAGTTCATGGGTTTGGTCCCCATGAATGCAAAACCAAAACAGTTATAACCACATTTCGCAAAACTCAATCTGAAACTCTGAATCTTAAGTAAGACTGCATCAAATCCTTCTAAGTTGTTCACATAAAAGATGTTTTCTAGACACTAGCTTGATAAATACTTAGAAATTAAGGGAAAGAAGCATCAGATTCTACTTTAAATGCAAGTCATCTTTATGTGTTTCTTCACAAGTAGCCCATACTAAAAAGGGGGAAGAGGGAATGTGGGTTTATAGTTGTTAATGCTTAACAAAGCATTATTAATATCAATAATGCCTGCAGTTAAACCCTGGTTCTCTAGCACTGATAAGAATAAAATCACAGGATAATGGAGTGAGAAGTTGAAATGGGGAAAGAAAAAAAAAACCTTTGGGAAAAAATGTCATTTTCCATGGGGAAAAAAATACCTAAAATAAAGTTTTTTAAAAGTGTTGAAATGTAAACACATTCTTAGCAAATTACAATCTAAGTGACTATAGCTTATCCTTGACTTAAATAATATTTATAAAGCAGTGCAGTTTAAATAAAGGCAAGTTTGTCTAAGCATTCTGGAATTAAAAAAATAAAATAAAACTCTTTCTGCTAACCATTACCATCCTTAAATTTTATTCAGACAGAAATTTGGTATTTAACTGTACACCTAATCTGTTTGTGGATGTTGTAGAACCATCTCCATCTCCAAAAGACAGACACTTCTGTAGGAAAACCGTATTCCTTTCCTTTGTATTTTCTTTTTAAAGCACACGCTTGTGACATAGCTAACATATTCAGAGCTACATTAAGTTGCTGTTTTGTTTGTTTATTTATTTGGATTTGGGTATTGGGGACTGAACCCAGAGGTGCTTAACCACTGAGCCACATCCCCAGCCCTTTTTAATTAATTATTTTTATTATTATTTTTTTTTTTGGTCAGGATCTCACTAAGTTGCTCAGGGCCTTGCTAAATTACTGAGGCTGGCTTTGAACTTGCCATCCTCTTGCCTTGCCCTCCAGAGCTGCTGGAATTACAGGTGTGTGCCACCATGCCCAGCCTCAGAGCTGCATTGAGAATCAAATCAATGCTATTATTGGTACTGAAAATATTTCATGTCAATATTGGTATCTTCCTTCCTATTACAAAAATTAGTTTGCATTGCAGGCAGTGTTAATCTAAGAAATATGGAGAAATTGAAGGTTTTTGGGGGAGAAAGCATAACCATACACTTTGATGGATAAAAATTCTTTTCAAATTTTTTTATTATTTATTTTGAGTGCCAGTTGGGCAAGGCAGCTATTTAACTTTCTGTATCAATAACAAAAGGAGTGCGTGTTTATAAAATTCAAAATGCTCTCTCTCATATGCTACATAATGGATCCAACAGGAAGAATAAAATCAAGTTTTACTTCAATTTTATCACATCTTCAATTCATTAAATAAACACTGAAATATGGTTTAAGTGCCCATCCATATTTATAGCATTCAAGGTATGGCCTCATGTAAAAATGCTTAACACACCATCACAGGATATTAACTGTGGGATAATCTAAAGTATCTTATAGTTTCCTGATACTTTTTCCCTTTGGCCATAAAGTCCATGAAAAAATAGAGCCAGCGGTGGACAGAAACAATGTCCACATGGTGTTTATCTTCTGTAAACAGTGTGGACTGTTTTTTTTGTTTGTTTGTTTTGATTTTGTTTTATTTTGTTTTTGTGCCAGGGATTAAAACCAGGGCCTTGTGCATATGAAGCAAACGCTCTGCCAATTGAGCTATATCCCCAGCCCCAGTGTGGACTTTTACTGAGAGCACTAAGCAGGAGTGTTTCTAGCAGAGCTATCATTCCTTATTTTTTTTTAAAAAAAGGGAAAAAGACATTCCAAGCACAAATGTTTGCCACTTCTCTTCATTAATAACCCAGAAGGTATAAAGTACAAGATTATTATGAAAGATACTATTGTATAGTTAGCTCAACGCTGCCATATGGTGACTCCTGAAGACTCAACTGAACCTTCAGAGGCAGTATGAAAACACTGACTGTGATTCCCAAGACTAAGTTATTTCAGGGAATTACCAAGTTCTGGGGTTAACTTCTTAAAAGAAGTATATTGCTTCCAAGTCATGGGTGTTGCTTCCCTAATCATCTTGAGGACTTCTTAAAGGCAGGAACCTTGTCTAAATCAGTATGTACCATCCAACAGTAGAGAACAGCACTCGTGAATAGCAGGTGCTCAATCAATTCTTTATTAAACAGATTTTTCAAGTTTTTTTCAGTTTCTGGATCCACTGACTGAAAAGCACAGCTAAAGGAAACCTCTGCTGGAGGTCGGAGATGAGTCAGAGTTTGGGGTATTTTCAGACTCCTATGTCATAGCCTTCTCTTATTCCAATAACAGGAAGCTTAGAGAGCAACCGCTCCAAGCTATCAGCTCTTCACCAGAGTGCCCTTTGTTTTTTATCCTCTAGTTTAACAGGGGCTTTTCCAGCCCTATAAGTACAAGAAGCAAGGGTTTGTGTTGAGTATACATCAACCTCCCAGAGGAAGGGAGGAGAATTTAAAATATCAGGTTTTCTTCCTATGAATGCACAGCACAGAAGTTACCCACAGGGCCCAGTTGTGCAAAAGAGGCACACTGCTATTTTGACAGAAGATTAATGTACACAGTTCCCAACCAGAGCTACCCAAGATCAGGATGAGAACATTCACATCTCTGTGTAAGTTTCTGACATGCCCATGTTTACAAGCGCAATGCATAAGGGATATGTTTTCAAATTGAATTTTAATCAAACTTCAAAACATCTCCCAAAGACTTTCCTTACATTTTCCTTCGAACTGGAAGACATTTACAAATTGGAATTAATACAAAATGTGTTGCCCCTGAAAAATGGATTGTTTTAAGGGTGACTTCTATTCCCTGCCAAATATACATTGCTTTGAGGTCCGAAAAGAAAAATAGTCTATCCATCTTCCATTTGAGTAAGGTAATTGATGGTCATAGTTCATTGGGTTGTCATTGAAAAACTGCTGGGAAGTGGCTCTGTTGAGTTCTATGTTCTACAAAACAAATGCAAATCAATAACAAACTATGCCACACTGGATTTAGTAATTCTATGTTTACATTACTCTTTTTTTTATTCATTATGAGTTTCAGTAGAACCCTTGAGTCAATGTAGAATACAAAATAATATGTTGAAAGGTTGTATCATTGCTATTTGTAAGTGGAAAAAAAAAGGAGAAGCAAGCAGAATTTCTTTCTTGTTTTGTTGTTGTTGTTGTTGTTGTTGTTGGAGGTAGATTTTGTTTGTTTGTTTGTTAGCAGTACCAGGGATTGAACTCTGGGCCTGGCACATGCTAGACAAGAATGCTACCACTGAGTTACATCTTCAGCCCTTTGTCAAAAACTTTGAGATAGAATCTTGCCCTGCTGGTCTTGAACTTATAATCCTCCCACCTCAGCCTCCTGAGTAGCCACCATGCCTAACAGGCAGATTTCCTAGGAAGATTTTATTCTTCTAAAATGACATAGACCCAGTGTGATGGCACACACCTGTAATCCTATTCACTTGAGCACTGAGGTGGGAGCATTAAAAATTCAAGGTCAGCCTGAGCAACTAAGCAAGACCCTGTCTCAAAATAAAAAAGTAAAAGGGCCGGGGATGTAGCTCAGTGACAGAGCACCCCTGGGTTCAATACCCAGCGCCATGTAAGAGATTCTTTTTTTTTTAATATTTATTTTGTAGTTTTCGGTGGACACAACATCATTATTTTATTTTTTTTATGTGGTGCTGAGAATCGAACCCAGCGCCCCGTGCATGCCAGGCGAGCGCGTTAGCGCTTGAGCCACATCCCCAGCCCACGTAAGAGGTTCTTAATTGTCACCTTCCTCCAAACTGAAAAATATTTTATAATGTTTTATAACATCATTGTGCCAGAAAGAATACTTAGCAAGTCAGCAAATCATGAAGTGAATATTTACTGCTTTCTATGAACCCATTACGCACATGTTATACTCACTTAATTTATATTCTATCTCACTTAATCCCTCCAAGCATCCTCTGGCAGTTGGAATAGCCTTCACCTCTATTTTGCAGATGATCCAAGTTTGCCTTAGACAGAGTAGACAACCTGCCCCAGATCACACAGTCTGTAAGGAGCTGAAATGGGGTTCAGAGCAAGCTCCACCTGACTCCAGAATCTGTACTGTGGCCTTAGCTTACAAACATCACCATGAAGCTTGCTTGGTTCAGGACAAACATCTTTTTAGACAAGACTATTTCTGTCTTGCTTTCAGAAAGTTTGAGGAAATCACAAGTCTGAGAATCCTCTTTTATTTCACTCTTCTGCTTCCCTGTGAGGTATCATTTACCACTCCCATCCTTCATAGCACCTTCTAAGTCTGGGTATAGCCTCAGACTCCACGAGCTCATAAAAATGTGCTCTCTCTCTCTCTCTCTCTCTCTCTCTCTCTCTCACACACACACACACACACACACACACACACAGCCTAGAAGCCCAGGTGTTTGCAGAGTCCCATGAATGAGCAGCTGTTGCCTTGAAGGAGGTGGCAGAGGCGGGCAGGGGAGCGGGGCTGGCAGGCAGTGTGTAAACGTATACAGAGAGCCACTTTCTGTAAGAAGGCTAAAACATATTTAAAATGGGACCACCTCAGAGATGAAATCTTTCCCCTCCTGTTACCTCTCAACCTGCTCCAAAACTCCACTATTCAGTTTTTCCAAGTCCTACTTTCCCTGCCCCCTCCCCTGGGGTATGCTATTTTCTATGCAAACACTTGGCACATTGCAGAGCAGTTTTACTCCCTCATTTAGCAGTCAGAAATGATTTTAGCAGCTCATTCTTCTTCCAGCTAAATAATATGCATGCGTCCTGCCCGTGCTCGGTGATGCACTGCCCACACAAGGGCAAAAGATGGCTGTGCCGACAGCGTTTCACTTCAATGGGTTTTCATCTCTGGATTGACTTTGCGTGACTTAGTTATTTTCTTTCTTTCTTTCTTTCTTTTTTTCATAATGTTTAATTGGTGCATTGCAGTTGTGCACCATGGTGGGATTTGTTGTTTCATGTTAGTTATTTTGAAATTACATGGAAAAAGAGAGAACAAAAACGTATCCATTGAGATCAACTTCAGTTAAGGGGAAAGAATGCCTTTTGCCAGGGGAGGGCGCTGTGGAGAGAACTGCCAGGCCTGACTTGGGTTTCCACTTTGTCGGTTTGGCTTTGCAAATCAACCTTGGGGGAAGGTGAAGACAACACACCAGCATGGAGGTACTGACTGGACTTGGGTTTGTTGTTGTTTTGTGGTACTGGGGATTGAAACCCCGGGTCTGCATACATCCTTTACCACCGAGCTACAAACCCAGCCCCTTTGACTGGGTTTTGAAAGCACCCTGTGATAGGGTTGCTTAAAGTCTCCCCAGATCTCCCTCTTTGAGTCTGAAACTCTCTGCCTTTAAAATCAACTCTACATTCTTCCATTTTTATAGCTTTCAATCTAATTGTAAAGTGTCTTGCCCTGTTCAAAACTGTTTCCATTTCACACTATGTGAATCTCTAAAATGACTGACAGCTAATATATATTTTATTGCCTAAAGGAAAACACAAATCTTAGGATAATGGCTCAATAAACTTACTCACTGAGTAAGGGGAGGTGGGTATTTTTACCTTGCAGTATGATAAAAGACTGTGTCCTAAAATTGATTAGTTCCCATTACATAATCTTTGTATCACATCTTCTAAGAATCACCATCACCCACCCAAGCAATGATGGCTGCCCTGAGCCTGTAGGCAGATTAAATTCCCTCTGCTCCTGTGGATAACTACTGTGTTGTCTGACATTCTCCCAGAGTCACACACAACAGGCAATTAGGATGAAAAGTGAATGTTAAAACAAATTATGTGAAACTTCAGGCAGTCTTGCTTTTCCCAGGTTGTTGGGCCTTCAATTCACATAATACTTGATCTTTCTAGATGGTGTACTGAATCTACAACTGCTTATTTTATCTTATTCCTTATACATTTTTAGCCATAATTTTCTCTCGAGTTGAGGTTTTCCTTTGAGAATTGGCCCAGTCTACTGTCTCATAAATACATATCTCATTATTTGGGAATGATCACATCCCCTGGAAATACCTTACTCATAAGAATTAGAGCTGGGCGTGGTGGCACACGCCTGTAATCCCAGCAGCTTGGGAGGCTGAGGCAGGAGGATTGCAAGTTCAAAGCTAACCTCAGCAAAATCACACCTCAGTGAGACCCTGTCTCTAAATAAAATACAAATAGGTTGGGGATGTGGCTCAGTGGTCAAGTTGCCCCTGAGTTCAATCCCTGGTGTCCGCCCCCAAATTGGAAATTTCATTTGTTTGCACTTAATAGACTATACCTAGTAAAACACCCCATTTCTATCATTGTTTACTCTTTATTGCTTTTTTACTGTAGATACAATGTAGTTCACTGCAATTTTAATGGCAACAATAATAATAACCTCTCCTATGTGTCAGCATGACTGTGGACAACTGTCACAGAAATGGTATCTATATAAAAGCAAACTTAACTTTGGGCAATCCATAATATAAATCTAAGTATTCAAGCTCTAATGGTTATCTACAGGCAACAAATAGCTCAGCAATAAAATTATACAGTTTTCTGTCGCTGAGCACTATGAGCTCCAGAAAGGGCTTGAGTTTATATGAACACCCTAAAGGTGGAAATGATTTTCTATTTTTCAAGAGGTAGTCCACACAGCAGGTGCCCTGTGCAATAGTCATCTCATACACTTAGTAAACATCTCTCCTGTGTTAGACCCAGAGGACACATGAAGGACAACTGAGGCGTAGACCGCAATAGATTGCCTATTGCCCCCCAATTTAGGTAAGTTTTCTGCTGGTAGCACCTGGAATTAGAAGAGAATCCTGTCTATGTATGGTATATCAAAGTGCATAAACAAATTCTACTGTCATGTATAACTAATTAAAACAAATAAAAAAATGTTACTAGCTTGAGTTTGAAAAATGGAGAGAGAGAGAGAGAGAGAGAGAGAAAATAGTTCTCCTTCAAATACTACTTCCCTTGTTTAGTGAACACATGATATCTGTCTGCCTCCTGTAGGCAAAATATTTATGCTTCTAGTTGAAAACTATACAACTAGGCTCTAGAGGAAACCCCTGTGTATTATCAGATTCTAACACTTTTGGTGCTATTTTACAGCTCTGTGATTTGTAGGTATCTGATAGCAATGCAAAATAATTCTTGCTTATATTGTTTCCTGTTTGGTAAAAGTTTAATTGACTTCTCTTCCTCCCACTGTGGAAAAAGTAATTTTGTCCTATTTGCGTATTCATTTCAATATTACAATCAGATTTTGGTTTGGGGGGACAGGTTATAATATTTGGTTTCCTCATTGATTAAGATAAATATTTAACATGTTCAATAATATATATATATATATATATATATATATATATATATATATATAAAAGAATCATGATGTTACATTAATTAGTACTTTCCTATGACGGATCCGCCCTTTCTCTATTCCATATTTTTCAAGGGCAGGAGGGTTAACAATATCTTTCAGTCCACTAAGTGGGAAATGACCAAAACTTGATCAGAAAAATCTTTTATCCCTGACCACAGTGATTGGCTGAAGAATGAGCACATGACTGAAAAGGGCACTCCTTTCCCCAGGACTTCTCTGTTGATCTCAAGGGAAATGATGTTCTTGCTTACTTTCCCTGTTTCCTTCACAATCTTAGAATCTAAGAAAAATGACTACATTTTTCATATTAATCTTCTCCCCAGCTGCATGAAAGAGCTATGATTGGAGGGAAAACAGCCAAATTATAAAGAAAAGCAGAGACAGATGAAAATAGATAACCCTGACACCTTTTGTTTATGCCCTAAATCTACCCTATATTAGTCAGTCTGGCTAATGTACCAAACTGTCCCAGACTAAGCGGCTTAAATAATAAACATTTATTTCTCATGGTCTGGACAGTGGAGAATACAAGATCAGGCACTGCTGGGTTCTGGCGGGGGCTCTCATCCAGGCTGCAGAGCGCACATCAGCTTGTATCTTCTCATGGTGGAAGGAGTACCTGCTCGCTCTGTGACCTCTTCTTGGAAGGGCATCAAGTTCACCCACAAAACCTTCACCCTCATGACCTAATTATTTCCCAAAGGCCTCACCTCCAAATACCATCACATTAGGATTAGGATTTCAACATATGAATTTTGGGAGACAAATATATTTAGTCCATTTCACACCCATTCTTAAGGGGGAAGAGAAATCTCCTTTTTCAGCAACTAGTTTGGTTAGGTTTTGTTACTTGGATCTAAAGGGCTCCAAATAACAAGAATGGCTTCTGACTTCCAACTTTCAATTCTTCCCAGTGGCACTCTATTCCAGAGAATGTCCTTCAGCAGCTGGGCTACAGTAACAGATCATCCTAAGGCCACAGAGATGAGCAGGACAAAGAAGGATACTCACCACTCCCTTATGTGAGGACAGGGCTAGCGCATTGGGAGTCCCCTCTGGGGTCACTCGTCATCGCATAGCTTTTGAAGCTTCCTCTGGCACCTGACTCCTGGAATCACAGTACTTTCTTATTATTCTGGACTACTACAGTCTCAGGTACAGTGCACCCTTCTCTCCATTCCAACAACACAGGTGAGGTGCCCCACTTTCATGCCCACATCCCTCATTGCAGAATGGAATCAAGATCAAGAAATACAAGCCAACAACGGATGCCTCTTCAAATCAGGAATTTTTAAATATTTATATAGAGGAGAAGCCATATGCTATGTGGGAGAGGAGTAGAAAGGGAAAACTCTTGAGGTAGCCAGGATTAGCTTCCTTTCTGATCAGTTCACCCTCTTGAATGAGATTTGCATTCTCAGTTCTGCTAAAGAAATGTCCTGAAGATACCCAGCCTCAGCCTCTTTATAAAGCAACTTAGTGATTCATTGTATCATTCAGGCATGACACTTGGAGGTCTTGCCTAGCCCACTCCAAGATGCTTATCAAAATAGCTCATGCTCACAGCTCCCCCAAGTACTTGCATCTTTAGTCCATCCCTTCAGTGCAGTTCTGATTCTTTGTATTTTCCCTCCAGATATTCTTTTTATGCTGTATGTTAATTGCCTGACCACTTCTGTATGTCCTAATAGACAGTAAGCTTTATGAGAGCTGTATCTCTTATTCCACTAACAGCATGTGTCCTGGTCAGTATTCTGTGCTTAGTAAGAATTGGTGGAGCAGGTATGAAAGTGTTTTCTCTAGATTTTAACCTCCCTAAAGGCAAAAGCTTTATGTGCCCTGTGTCCTTCACTGCAGTTTCATCAGAGCAGTGCCTGACATTGTTTCCATGTCATCGTGTATATGTGTATACTGTGTGTCCAAGTATATATGTAATAATTATTATTTTTCGTGACTTTCCCAAACCACCCTTCTGATTATGGGCACTTATTATTAATGGTGTAAGCTGAATTGCCTCCCCCCAGCAATATAATTATTTGTTCAGTCACCAGGTCATGTCTCAGCCATTCAACAAACACAATTTACTTGTTTTCAAAGAGATTGTATCATATTTACTGGTGCATAAATTATGCTGTAGGGCTACAGTTTCCAAAGTCACTCTTTTTCTCTTTTTGTTTCCCTTGCTCATCATTTTGACCATATCCTCTAATGACCTACGTTGATTTCCTATTACACTTTGAGCCAAACACAAATTTCCCCGTATTTCTTTCAGAGGCTTCTCCCAGCCTGACCCGCCCTTGCTCACTGTTTTCATCTCCTACTCTAACTTAGCCTTCACCCTCCAGGCCAACTGAATTTATTGTCATGTGGTTGCTTCCACTGGTTCTTCCTCTCCTGGCTGTGAGCCGATGCTCAATTTTTTCCGTATCTATGGAACAATAACCAAACCACAACTTTCTCCTCTTTAAATCACAGCTCAAGGACCAACTGCTCCAAGAAGTTTTTTTCCCACCCATCTTCCAATCCATCAGATCATCACTGACCCAGACTTCCACCACAACATAACCTTGAAATGACTGAATTTATAAGTATGAGATAGCCATAGTCCAATTTCTGGCTTACGTCAATACTAAAGGCCTAATCTCAGTATTAATCAATGTTAAATTTGGAAAGAACCAAAAGAAATGTTCAATAGTCACTAAGTCAGTGTTGTTGAATTTAGCATTTTTAGGGTAAAGACAATTAGATGTAGTTTGTTTTAGTTTAATGAATTTATTCCTGCCTGTTCCTCCAGGAATTTGAGAAAGATTATAATAATACATAGACTACAATGACAACCAAAAATAAATAAATGTCAAGATCAGGAAAAGCATGGATGGGATAATATGGCAAGATTACAAAGAAAATCAGAATGTAAATAATCAAGCCTTAGAGTCTCCATGATTATTAAAGTTGAAATGCCCATTTGGCGCAGATCATCTTGGCACTAAGATTATTAATCCCTATTTTTTTAACTCATGTTTGAAGTTAATCCAGCCTTTTGAACAATGTGAAAATTACCAGGTTACTGATATTCTTTGGATTTAATGCAGTAATATAACATAGATTAGTGCTTCCAAAAACGTTTTGCATGAAGTCCCCAAAAACATGGCATAAAAAAGGGGGGGTTCTTGAGTTCAGCTTGGGAGACTGTGAATAATCCTGCAGAAAATAACTGTATTGTACTTTTTAAAACTCAGTATTTCCCAAACTAATTTGAACCTAGTCCTCTACACCATTCTCCACATAACACCTGTCAACACCCCACGGAAGTGGTTTCCAAGTGGCTCATGTGAAAAAAGTTGTCATGGACAATAATAAAAAAAAAATCAGAAACAAAACACTTGAGGATGCTTCCACTGTGTTTGTAATATCTGGTTCTTAGGCTGGGAGATGGGTGTACAGGTATTCATCATATGCTTTTTTATACATTTTGATGTGCTTGACATGTTTCTTAATTACAAAACAAATAGACAATAACATAGAAACCACCTCTCCTAGAACTTTAGGTCCCAGCATCTTGCACAAAGCAGTGAGCAGACCAAAGTTATGTAATAGCTTCTACTGCAGACCTCAATTATTCTTTATAAATTTAAAAGAAATGATAACAGCAGCAGATACCTACTGAGTTCTTACTGTGGGCCAAGTAGTCTTCCTAGGGATATTTATCTATCAATTCATTAGGTCCTTACAACATTCCTGTGCATTAATACTATCATTATTCTCATTTTACACATGAGAAAACTGAAGCATAAGGAGATTCAGTAACTTGCAAGTCAAGGCAGTCTGGTTCCTGAACCTGTAGATTACTACAGCCCTGTACTGCCTAAACCCTATTTCACACAGGGTAGTCAAGAAAGACCTCCCTGATATGGAGACATTTAAGCAAAGGCCCAAAAGAAGGAAGAGAGGCATGTGGGTAACTGGAGGAATACCATTCCAGATGGAAATAATGTCAACCTAATGTCCATGAGGCAGACATGCACTTGGCAGGGTTCAAGAACTCTTAACAGAGCCAGGCATAGTGGTGCACACCTGTAATCCCAGTGGCTTGGGAAGCTGAGGAAGAAGGATTGTGAGTTCAAAGCCAGCCTCAGCAAAAGCAACTCAGTGAGACCCTGTCTCTAAACAAAACACAAAGTAGGGCTGAGAGTGTGACTCAGTGGTCACATGCCCCTGGGTTCAATCCCCAGTACCCTCCACCCCCCCCCCAAAAAAAAAGCACTCTCTAAGATATTACAGTCCTGCATAATCAAAGTTAGTCTCTTTATCTCTCTGCACCCCTCTAATTTATGTTCATTTATCCATTATTTTTAGTACCCTCAATATGCCTTTTGATCTCTCACCTCTAGAACTCCTCCTCTCTGAACTATTCCCACTCTCCCAGTCTCCCTGGCCCTTTCTTTACCAAGCTAACTTTTTTGGTTCTTTCCTAGATCACATCTTCCATTACATCTTCTTAGGCTTGCCCATAATTGGACTGTTTCCCACAGATTCCATAGCTCTGTTTTTCCTCCAATAACTAATATTTATTAAGGACCCTCCACATCATAAGTCACAATTATGCTAAGAATATGGCTGGCATCACCAGACAAATCCTATTACAATCCAAAAAAAATAGGTTTTGTTAGTATCTGTATTTTATAGATGAGAAACTCGAGTCTTACAAGGTCAAGCAACTCACTCAAGGTTACACAGAAAGAACCTGGGTCCAGATAATGAAAAAACTTTTTTTCTAAGAACTCTGCTCTATTGCCGAAGTGTCATTTATCACATTGTCCTGCAATAGCATGTTCATACAACTGTCACCCACTAAGCTCAGTGAGGTCAGGGCTATGTCATGTTCCCTGGTATCTGGAATAGTTTCTACTTCATAATAAACTGAAAAAAAAGTGTGTTGATAAAGGAATGGAACACAGGAGCTGTACCTAAGCAGTGCATCCTTGATCTCAGGAACACCAGATTTGAGTCAGAAAACTTGAATCTGAGGCTTATGATGTCTAGCAGCTGTGATTCCATAAATTGGACCCTCTTTCTTCAACTAGACCACACCATATATATTTTGAGTCCTGCATTTCTGCCCAATCAATCTCCCCTGCTTGGATACCTTGACACCTCTGCCCTGTTTCTCAGGGTCCAGCCAAAGTTCCACCTTCTTCATCCATCAAGCCATTTCTGAACAGCCTGAGCCTAGGTGCTCTACTGAGCACAGTCTGTGAGAGTCTCTCTAACAGTCAAGC
This sequence comes from Spermophilus citellus, assembly GCF_964194105.1. Lineage (NCBI taxonomy): Eukaryota > Metazoa > Chordata > Mammalia > Rodentia > Sciuridae > Spermophilus > Spermophilus citellus. The sequence goes on along the minus strand of NC_138197.1, from coordinate 53,117,017 downwards.
ACTTCACCAATCTATACCTTCAGGAGCATTCCAGAGACAACTTCTTCACTTTCTACTCCTGACTCTGAGCTGTTTTCTGCATCCCTCTGATTTTGTAATTAATTTGTGCTATATGTATTCTTGCTTATTTGTCCTGTTTCCCCAGATAAATAGAAGGATGATGGACCATAGTATAAAAAAATCTTGCATGGTATTTAGAAGGCTTGATTGTTAAAATGACTTTTAATTTTAACCAAAAAATGCTGATTCAAGAGTTATTAAAACTTTACTTAGCAGGCATTGATGTACAAACAGTAGTTTTAAAGATCATGCAGAAAGAATGAACTTTAAATATGTAATATTTGCATAATTCTTATGCAAATTATTTTAATTAAAATGTTACAGTATAACAGGTCATGTTCTAGGTCAAGCTCATTTTCTTGTATCTCTTCTGAATACTCTGTGCAGGATCAATATCCTAAAAAGAAAACACTGTGACATTTGCATGTGATAAAAATTTCTTCAAAATAACAACTGAATAAAAATTGCTAGGGGCTGGGGTTGTGGCTCAGTGGTAGAATGTTCACCTATCACGTGCGAGGCCCTGGGTTCCATCCTCAGCACCACATATAAATAAATAAATAAAGGAATGTGTCCAACTACAACTAAAAATTAAATATAAAAAAATTGCCAGAAATATATACCAGTCATTCAAAACACACACACACACACACACACACACACACACACACACACACGCCTTTAAAGAAATCTCACCACTGATCTGGTTGGAGATGCTTTGATAAGTATGGACCTATTTCATCAGCAGACTCCCATCATTTGTTGTTGTTGTTGTTTTTCCAAAACATCACATACCTTTATTATCTAATAGTTTCTGTGGACCAGGACTCTGAACACACCTTAACTGGGTTTTTTGCTTCAGGGTCAATGTGGATGTACTACCCATGGTTCTGTGGTAAGACTGTGATCAAGACAAAAAATTTCCCCTATAATGCATAATCTCTCTCATTTTTTAATTTCTTTACATGACTGTATAGTATATTTTGAAATATTACACATACATAGAATAAGCATAACTTGATCCAATTAGGATCCCATTATAGTGTTTGTATGTGATGTGGAGTTACATTGGTAATGTATTTTAATATGAGGATAGGAAAGTTATGTCAAATTCATTCTATTGTCTTTCTTATTACCATACCCCTCCCTTCCTTTTATTCCCCTTTGTATAGTCCAATGAACTTCTAATCTTTCCCTCTTTTGTTGTGGGTTAGCATCCACATATCAGAGAGAACATTTCACCTTTGATTTTTGGGGACTGGCTTATTTCACATAGTATGGTATTCTCCAGTTTCATCCATTTAATGGCAAATGCCATAATTTCATTCTTCTTTATGGTTGAGTAATATTCATTGTATATATATACCACATTTTTTTTATCCGTTCATCTGCTGTAGGGCATCTAGGTTGGTTCCATAGCTTGGCTATTGTGAATTGAGCTGCTGTAAAGACTGAAGTGGCTGTATCACTGTAGTATGTTGATTTTAAATCCTTTGGGTATAAACTGAGTGGGATAACAGGATCAAATGGTGGTTCCATTCCAAGTTTTCTAAGGAATCTCCATAGTGCTTTCCAGAGTGGTCGCACCAATTTGCAATAATGTTTGAGTGAACCTCTTTCTCCACATCCTCACCAACATTTATTGTTGTCTCTATTCTTGATAGTTGCCATTCTGATTGGTGTGAGATGAATCTCAGTGTAATTTTATTTTGAATTTCTCTAATTGCTAGAGATGTTGAACATTTTTTCACATATTTTTGATCGTTCATATTTGTTTTTCTGTGAAGTGTCTGTTTAGTTCCTTAGCCCACTTATTTATTAGGTTATTTGTGTTTTTTTGGTGTTAAATTTTTTGAGTTCTTTGTATATCCTGGAGATTAATGCTCTATCTGACGTACATGTGGTAAAGATTTTCTCCCAATCTGTAGTCTCTCTGTTCATGTTCTTGATTGTTTCCTTTGCCTTGAAGAAGATTTTCACCCTAAACATACATTGGAGAAAAAGATAACCTCTTCAATAAATGGTGCTGGGAAAGCTGAAAATTCATATATTCTATCTCTCACCCAGCACAAAATTCAAAGTGGATCAAGGACTTAGGCATTAGATCAGAGACTCTACTGACTAGAAGAAAAAGTAGGCCCAACTCTCTACCATGTCAGCTTAGGAACCAACTTCCTAAATAAGACTCCTAAAGCACAAGAAGTAAAATCAAGAATCAATAAATGGGATGGTGTCAAACTAAAAAGATCCCCTTCATTTGTAGTAATATCTCTAGCTTGATCATTTCTTAGTTACTGAGCACTATGTCAGGTGCCCTGTCTACATCATTTTTTCAATCTTCAAAACCACTCTGAGGCAGGGAGGGATTTTACCCCATCTTATAGATGAAGACCACTAAACTCACTGGTTCATGGAACATGTGCCTAGAAAGATCCTGTCAGAATCCAAAGCAGGAAGTCTGAGTCCAGAGCCTCTGTCTTTCCTAAAATAGGGATTAATTGATAAATTGTGGTATCATATGGGAATTAAAAATATATATAATTATGGAATTTTTAAAGCATTTGCTACAAAGAATTTATAATGGATAAACAGGAAAAAGAAAGAATCAAAAAAGATGTATATGTTTAGATTTGAAATTTACATAGATTTGATGTGTATGGTATATTTTTATTGAAAAAAATAACATTTTCCTTTAATCATAAAATCATTCTAAATTATGGAAAAAAACATTATTTCTCATGTTATTTATTAAAAATTTATTAATTAGTAAGCCCCACAGATTTTCTTTCATGAAAATATTATTTTTTTGAAATCTCAACATACAAATGAGAATCTACTAATTTACTTTGAGACAGTTCTTGTTAAAATGATTAAAGTGTCAAAGAAAATATTGAATTTGCCAACTTAAAAACGTTGATCACGATCTATGTCCAAAAATCATCATCACCCTTTTACAAAATCTCCAGTGTGTCTTCACCACAACTAAATGTTAAATTTTATTAAAAACATGAAACAAAAGAATGTTCATTGTGAATTATTCCATTTGCATAATATAAAATTTCTAGAGTTTCAAAAAGTTTTTTTTTTCTTTTTGTTTTCAATTTAAACCTCACAAAGGAGAAATGGAAGAAATGTAAAGAGGTCACAAGGTTCATTCTCTAACTGCTTTCAATCGAGTCTAGTAACTAAGAGATATATTTTAAGGTTATTGACCCGAATAATTTCAATAATATTCCTAAATTGTGTTATGGTAATTTGACATGAAACAAAATTTTGTCTTAAACCTTAAATTCAGCGGACAGCTTGGGAGTGACCACTAGGTGGCAGCACAGTAGACAGTCAACCTTGAACAGAACTTAGATAGGAGGAATGAGGCCGGTCTGAGAAAGGTATAGAGAGGGATTAAACAAGACTCTCTTTTCTGTCACAAATTTCTAATTGTGTGGGTTTTCTGGACACTCCCTTTATGGGTCAGAGAAGGCAAGAACAAGATTTTTAAGGAGAAAATAGGTATCACCCATGTGTTTACCCCCCCCCCCCAGTTTCTCCTTCACATGCATGTCTTTGCATAGTCCACTTCACCCTGCAACCAGGCTGATCTTGTCAAAACACAAATTGAATCTTCTCTTTCTCCCAATTTTAAAATCTCAGTGGCTTCTCCTAAATGGACCTCTCTGATCCCTCTGGCCTTTATTCAACTGAAGTCACCTCCTCTCAGGCTGTGGCACCTGCTTTGAAAAGCACTCAACTCATACTTGTTGGATCTTTAAAAGATTTATTTTAATTACTAATTGTGGGTGTTTTTTTAAAAAATATATAACAAATTTTATCATCTAATTAATTTTTATGTGTACAGTTCAGTCACATTAAATATTTTTATATTGTTGTGTCATGGGTCTCCAGAACATTTAAATCTTGCACACCTGAAACTCTAAGCCCATTAAACAATTGCTCTGCAACCAAGTGCCTGGTAACCTCCATTCTACCTTCTGTTCCTAATATTTTGACCCCATATAAGTGGAATGTCTTTTTTGACTAGACTATTTCACCTAACACCCTCAGGTTCATCTGTGTTCATCATGTGACAGGATTTTCTTCCTTTTTAGGATTATGTAATAGTCCATTGTATGTGCATGCCACATTTTGTTTATCCATTTATCCATCAGTGGACATTTGAGTTGCTTCTACTAGCTCACTATTGTGAATAGTGCTGCTCTGAACATGGGGGCACAAGTATCTTTGAGACCCTCTTTCCCATTCTTTTAGATAAACATCCAGTAATGCAATTGCTATATCGTTTTTAATTGGTTAAGGAACATCCATTTTGTACTCCTTAGCAACTGCACCATTTTACATACCCACGAACCAAGTGTTCCAGTTTTTCCTCGTCCTCACCAATGTTGTCATATTGTTTTTAAATAATAGCCATCCTAATAAGTGTGAGATGATACTGTAATTTAATTTGCTTTTCCTTGATGAATAATGACATTGAGCATCTTTTCATATGCTTGCTGCCTATCTGTTTAACGCCTTTGTAAAAATGTCTATTCAAGTTCTTTATCCATTTTCAAATATGGCTATCTTTTTGTTGTCAAGTTAGAAGTTCTTTATATTTTCTAGTTATTAACTCCTTATCAGATATTTTATTTGCAAATATCATCTCCCATTTGGCTTTTCACTCCGTTGATTGTGCCCTTTGATGCCAGGTATTAAATGTGATTTTATTTATTTATTTTAGAGGAAACTACATAATCCTCACAACAATCATTCTTTTTTTTTTTTTTTTTTTGTTATAGGGAATTGAACTCAGGGGCACTCGATCACTGAGCCACATCCCCAGCTCTATTTTGTGTTTTATTTAGAGACAGGGTCTCACTGAGTTGCTTAGTGCCTCGCCATTGCTGAGGCTGGCTTTGAACTCACAATCCTCCTGTCTCAGCTTCCTAATCTGCTGGAATTACAGGCGTGCACCACCATGCCCGACCTTCACAATAATCATTCTTTGTGCAAGCCACATCATCCTTCTACCCATAAGTGATACTGTCATAATTTACTTAACCACAACTCTATTATGGAACATTATTTTCTAGTCTAGATAATGCCATAGTTTTGTGCAGACAGTTCTTTTCTTTCTTCTCAATGATTATTTCCTTAGAAAATCTTGCTGGAAGTAAAAGTACTAGATCAAATAACATCAAACTTAATGATTTCTTTTTTTGCTAATTTTTTATTAATTTCCATAACCAACTGCATTTCAATAGTTACTGTTTATTCTACATTTGCTATGTGCCAAACACTCAGCTATGTTCTTTGCACACAGTATCCTCTGTATCAATTGTACGAAGTAGGAATCGCCACCATCTTATGGTTAATAATATCGATTCAGAGAGATTACATCAGTTACCAAGAACATTCAGTTTATAAGTGGCAGAATTATCATTCTGATGTTTAACTCCAAAACCAAGAGTGATCATTTCACAAGATTATATTGTTTGTCAGTGTTTGAGAATGTAACACTTTTTCCTTTCCTTCACATCAGGTTTGAGAACTACAACTTTGCTGATTTAATAGAAGGTGAAGGGATAGCTATTATTTTAATGTACATGCCTTTGATTACATGCATGCACATTTTGCTTAGCCTGCCCCTTACTGCCCCCCTCCTCGGCACTCAATGCATATTTTCCTTCTCTGCACAACAGTAGAGTAGACTTTATTGTCATAACAAAAGTCATCACAAAACTTTTATCCTGTCTCAAATTGTGACTTTCTCATTTGAGAGTTGTTTGTATTCTCTGCCTTTTTTGCTTTTATATCATATCAACTAATTTAGCTTTTTTCTAGAGTAAAGATATTAACCCTATGTCTGTCATATTTGTTGAAATACATTCTTTGCCAAGCTATTATATTCTTTTACCTTTCCTATTTATATCCATTAGTTCTTAATTTTACATGCATATTTTTACATTAATAAATTAATTTGTGGTTTCTTCTATTGCTTCTTAACATTACAAACATATTATATGTTTATATATAAATGTCTGACAAATATTTCTACTTTCTTGTTTTGGTTTTTCTATGATTTGGTTTTAATATTTAAACTATTAATCCCTTTGAAATTTATTTTAAAGCATAATCCAGATATAAATTTATCACTTTTTTCAGAATTGTAAAGTAGATATCTCTGATAGTATTTATTGAATAATCTTTCCTTTCCTCACTGTTTTGTAGTGCCTCAATTATAAATTAAATAATTTACAGAAAGGAATTACTTTTTAAAATAAGTTTGAGATATAATTTTAATTAAAGGGGACAATTCAGTGGTTTTTGTATATTCAAGTTGTACAACAATCACCACAGCCTATTTCCAGAACATTTTCATCATCCCAAAAAGAAACCACACACCTGTTAGCAGTCACTTCCTATTCTTCCCTCTCCCCAGCCTCTGTCAACCACCAATCTACTTTCTGTCTATGAATTTGGCTAATCTGGATTTTTTATATAAATGGAATCATACAATATGTAGTCTCCTATGACTGATTTGTTTAATTTATTTTCAAGTTTCATCCATGTTGTAGCCGGTACCTATACACCATTGCATTTTATGGCCAAATAAAATAATATCCCAATATAGGGACATACTAAATTTTGTTTTTATGTTTATTAGTTGATGGACATTTAGATTGTTTTCACTTGGGGGCTAGTATAAATCATGCAGCTAAGAACATTCATATAAAATTTTTATTGTGGAGATAGATTATATATACATATATCTCACACACACACACACACACACACACACACACACACACACATATATATGTCTCATGTCTTATTTGGGTATAGAACTAGAAGCAGAGTGTCTGGGCCACATGGTAACTTTTTAAGTTTTTTTTAAAAATAAACTGGTTTTATTTGTTTGTTTGTTTTTTGGTGGTGCTGGGGATTGAACTCAGGGCCTTGTGCATGTAAGGAAAGCACTCTACCAAATGAGCTATAGCCCCAGCCTCCTGTTTAACTTTTTTAGGAACCTGCAAACTGTATTCCAAAGCAGCTCTACCATTTCACATTCCCATTTGCACTGTACGAGGCTTCAGTTTCTCTACAACCTCATTAGCACTTGTTATTGTCTTCTTATTATAACTAAGAAAGTGGGTGTGCGGTGTTATCTCTGTGGTTTTGATTTCAATTTCTATAATTACAGTGCTGTTGAACATCTTTTCACGTGATTATTGGTCATTTGTTTATCTCCTTTGGAGAAATATCTATGTAAGTCCTTTGCTCATTTTTAAATTTGGTTATTTGTAAAACATTTGAGTTGGAAGAGTTATTTATATATTCTAGGTAGAATTCCTTCATCAGATATATGACATATCAGTATTTTCTCCCATGTGGGTCATCTTTTCACTTTCTGGATGATGTCCTTTGAAGCACAAATGTTTTTGCTTTGGTTTGGTTTGTGCTGTGTTCTTTGCTCCGTGTCCTCTGCAAAACTATCTAATTAATGAATTTAGAAAAAGGAACTAGAGAAGCTCAGCTCAGCAACTTCGTTCTTCTATCTACTTGTTTGATGAGTAGAATGTATTCTGGTCTACAATTTGCCCTGTGATAAAGGCCTGCCCCAGGAGACAGAAAAGGGGAGAGACTCAAGGTTTTCCAACTGGGCCAGAGGTTGAGTATATTTTCAGGGCAAAGTATTGGCATTTAGCTCCAAATTTAAAGCTAGGTTCTTTGAACAGTTAGATCAGCAATAAAGGTATTTGTTTTAATCTAAAAACTGAAAAAAGCTTTACTTAAAACATCTCAAAATATTGAAGGGATATAAATAGGAAAAGAAGTCAAATTATCTGTGTTCACTGATGACGTAATCCTAGGTTTAGAAGATGCAAAAAACTCCACAAGAAGACTTCCAGAGCTGACAGACACATTTAGCAAACAGCAGTGATACCACTGGTTACGGGTGAGAAGCCCTGCTTCCTGAAATATAACATTAGAGAAGCACGACAAGGCAAGCATATAAAGCTGGGTTTACTTAAAAGGGACTAAGGAAGTAACACAGACTTTTCCTTGGAGGAAGGGGGGGCCATAGCTGGTGTCCTGATATCCCAAGAAGTGAGGATGTTCTGCCTTTTTTATGTCTTAGGCTTCCTTTGTCCCCCTGCCCTCTTTCCTTTATCTCTCTCTTCCTGCATGAGTGACTAGGCACAGGAGATGCTCAGGTGGAACGGCCAAAAGGTGAGAAGCAGATGGACAGGGGTAAGGGCCAAATGGAGCAGTCCAAGACACATTAGTTAACAACTTTTGTAACTCCCTATAGGAAGGGACAATTCCTGGGACAGGTTACCTTAGCAACAGGCTGGAGCAGGGCAGGTTATCTTGAGAAGGGTGGAGGAAGGACTCTGAAGGCAGGAGCATTTCAATTCCTCAGGGGTTGAAAGTTGGAAGTCTCTAACTTTCTGGACCCAAATTGGCTTCCTTGATCCGATCTGACTCAATTTACCTACCTATACTGACTGACTGCCTGTCTAATTCTGGCTTCAGCAGAATGTAAGATCAACATACTTAAATCAATCACTCCAACAATAAATCTTCTGAAAAATAAATTAGCAAAACTATCCCACTTATAATAACCTAAAAAAAAACCCTTAGGAATAAATAAGGAGGTGAATGACCTCTACAATGAAAACTATAGAACACTGAAGAAATAAATTGAAGACCTTAGAAGATGGAAGGACCTCCCATGTTCTTGGATAGGCAGAATTAATATTATCAAAATGGCCCTACTACCAAAAATCTTATATATGCGATTCCCATCAAAATACCAATATGCTCTACAGACAAGAAAATGCAGTTTTAAAATTCATTTGGAACCACCCTAAAATACCATCTCACTCCAGTAAGATTGGCAGCCATTATGAAGTCCAACAACAACAAGTGCTGGAGAGGATTCGGGGGAAAAGGGTACACTTGTTCATTGTTGGTGGGACTGCAAATTGGTGCAGCCAATTTGGAAAGCAGTATGGAGATTTCTTGGAAAGCTGGGAATGGAACTACCATTTGACCCAGCTATTCCCCTTCTCGGTCTATTCCCTAAAGACCTAATAAGAGCATGCTACAGGGACACTGCTACATCGATGTTCATAGCAGCACAATTCACGATAGCAAGATTGTGGAACCAACCTAGATGCCCTTCAATATATGAATGGATAAAAAAAATGTGGCATTTATACACTATGGAGTATTACTCTGCATTAAGAAATGACAAAATCATAGAATTTGGAGGGAAATGGATGGCATTAGAGCAGATTATGCTAAGCGAAGCTAGCCAATCCTTAAAAAACAAATGCCAAATGACTTCTTTGATATAAGGGGAGTAACCAAGGACAGGGTAGGGATGAAGAGCTTGAGAAGAAGATTAACATTAAACAGGGATGATAGGTGGGAGGGAAAGGGAGAGAGAAGGGAAATCGCATGGAATTGGAAGGTGAGCCTCAGGGTCATACACAATTACATATAAGAGGAAAGGAGGGGTAAGAGAAAAATAATACAAGTGAAGAAATGATTTACAGTAGAGGGGGTAGAGAGAGAAATGGGGAGGGGAGGGGAGGGGAGGGGGGATAGTAGAGAATAGGATAGACAGCAGAATACATCAGTCACTAGAATGGCAATATGTAAATCAATGGAAGTGTAACTGATGTGATACAGCAATCGGTATACGGGGTAAAAATGGGAGTTCATAACCCACTTGAATCAAATTGTGAAATATGATATATTAAGAACTTTGTAATGTTTTGAACCACCAACAATAAATAAAAAAAAAATTCATTTGGAAGAAAAAGAAACCCAGAATAGCCAAAGCAATCCTGAATGAGAAGACCAGTGTTGGATGTGTCACAATACTAGGCCTCAAATTATATGACAAAACTACAGCAACCAGAACATCATGGTTCTGGTACCAAACAGACAGGAAGACCAGTAAAATAGAACAAAAGATACAGAAACAAATCCACAGAGATACAGTCATCTGATATTTGACAGGTGCCAAAAACATGCTGGAGAAAAGATAGAACTTTTAACAAATGGTACTTGGAAAACTGGATATTCATAAATAGAAGAATAAAACTTGATCCCTCTCTCTCACCCTGCATAAAAATCAACTCAAAGTGGATCAAAGACCTAGGAATTATACCAGAAACCCTGCAAACGGCTAGAAGAAAATATAGGATAGACACTCCGACATATAGGCAGAGTCATTGGCTTCCTTAAAAAGATTCCTAAAACACAAGAAATAAAACCAAGTTTCAATAAGTGGGAGGCCATCAAATTACAAATCTTGTTACCACAAAGGTAACAAGAAAGTGAAGAGAGAGCCTATAGAATGGGAAAATATCCATAATATGTAAAACTTGACACACACAAAAAAAATAATAACCCAGTTAATAAATGGGCAGAACTAGAGAGACACTTCTCAAAAGAAGAAATACACATGGCCAATAAATATATTTTAAAATGTTCAACATCTAGCAATCAGGGAAATACATTGATATTTCCTCTCCCTCTAGTCAGAAGAGCAATTATAAAGAATACAAAGAATAGTAAATGTTGGTAAGCATGTGGAGAAAAAAGTACACTCCTTCATTGCTGGTGGGACTTAAAATTAGTACAACTGCTCTGGAAAGTGGTATAGAAATTCCTCAAAAAAACTAGGAATGGAACCACCATATGACCCAGCTATCCCACTCCTTGGTATATATCCAAAAGATTTAAAATCAGCATACTATAGGGATTCAGCCACATCAGTGTTTATAATAGCACAATTCACAATAGCTAGGCTCTAGAATCAGCCTAGATGCCAGTCAACCGACATATGGGTAAAGAAAATGTTATATATATATATACATACATACACATATACATACATATATATAATGGAATATTAGCCATAAAGAAGAATGAAATTATGGCATTTGCTAATAAATGAATGGAACTAGAGACCATGAAGCTAAGTGAAATAATCCAGACCCAAAGAGTTAAGGGTTAAATGTGTAAGCTAGACCAAAATAAGGAAAGTGGGGAGGGATCTCTTGAAAATAGGAGAGAAATCAGTGGAGTAGAGGAAGGGCATTGAGAGGAAGAGAAGAAGGACAGGAAAGGGGAAGAATGGTTGAATGAATCTGATTGAGCTTTCCTGTGGGCACATATGAATACTCCACAGTTATTTCACCTTTATGTATATCCACAATGCACTAATTTAAAAAAACTATAAATAAATAGGAGAAAGATCAGTAGAGTAAAGGAAAGGGAATAGAAGGAGGAAGGAGGGAAGAGAAAGGGGGAAGTACTGGGGACTGAATTTGAGCAAATCATATTCCATGCTTATATAATTATGTCAAAATGAAACCTGATATTATGTATATCTATAATGAACTAAAAAAAATTTTAAAATACATATAAAGGAAAAAAATCTCAAAATATTATCTGGACACAAACTTTTTGTTTCAAATACAGTATGCCTTAAATATATAAACATTGTGTTAGAAAAATTGTTAACAGGTCCATCTGGCCAGAATCTAAATTGTTCTGCACTATGTTTTATTTGTAAATGTTTCAAGAAACCATAAAATTCCAATCATGGAATCTATAGCAATATAAACTTATGACCCACTTTTAAAAAATGAAAATCATCTTCTATTTCATGTTTAGCTTCAGCTACAGAGGAAGATGGGGATCCTGTGTTCAAGTCCTCCTAAAGATCAAGGGCAATAACAACAACAACAAAAGGTGGTAGAGATTCATAGGTCATAGGTTCTGAGTGAAACATGCTTCCTTTGTGGTTTTTACCTAGGTGATTAAGAAACAAGGTATGCTTGAGCAATTGTGGGGTCCTGGTTGATGACTACTATTGCATGAATTTCCTCAGAAATAGAGGTAACGCATGAGCCACAACAGCATTTCCCAAGAATAATCTCAAGAGTACTAGTTCCATTGGACGTAACTAGGTGTTGAGCAAAGTCAAATTGGCTTATGTTAGATTTCTTCATCACAGGACTCCTTAAAGCCCTTTAACGTAAGCATCATAATCTCGAGAGTCTACAGTATTCCCAAACTTATTTGACCAAATAATTTATTTTTTAATAGACTTTATTTATTGCAACAGTTTTAGATTCACAGCAATACTAAGAGTAAGTTAGAGATTTCCCATAGATCCCCTGCTCCACACATGGAACCCTGAGTGGCACATTTATCAAAACTAGTAAACATGCATTAACAAATCCTTATCTCCCAGAGTCCATAACTCACATTAGGGTTCACTCCTGGTATTTTATGTTCTATGAGTTTGGACAAGTGTATAATAAATGATGTGCTTCAACAGTTGTATTATTATACATTATTATACTAAAAATCCTCTGGGCATCACGTGTTCATCCTTCCCTTCTCACTAAGCCCTGATAAACGTGGATCTTTTTACTATCTCTGTAGTTTTTCCTTTTCCAGAATGTCATATAGTTGGAATCATGGAATATATAGCTTTTCCAAAATGGCTTCTCTCACATAGTAATATGTATTCAAGTTTCCTCCGTGTCTTTTCCAACTTTTTCTCTATTGCATTGAACAATATTGCATTGTCGGGATGAGTTGTAGCTTGTTCATCCATTTGTCTACTGAAAGACATCTTGGTTGCTTTCAAGTTTTGGCAATTGTGAATAAAGCTGACATAGACATCCTGGTGCAGGATTTTGTGTGGACATGCATTTTCAACTCATGTGAATAAATGCCAGGAGCATTTGCTGAATCATATAGTAAGAGTATGTTTAGAAGAATGAAACTATGTCATTTGTTGGTAAATGGATAAAATTGAAGAACATCATGCTAAATGAAATAATCCAGACTCAGAAAGTCAGGGTCAAATATTTCCTCTCATATGTGGAAGCTACAGAGGAATTTTTAAAGGGTGTCATGAAAACAGAAGGGAGAACAGTGGAGTAGAGAAAGGGAATCAAGAGGGAGGGGAGGAGTAGGAAAGTGGGGGAACTGCAGAAGAAAATTGACCATGCTATGTGCATGTATGAACATATCACTCTAAATTCCACTTTTATGTAGAACTATAATACATCAATTAAAATAAATAAATAAATTGATCAGTGGAGGAAGGGGGTCATAGAAGGGAAGAGGGGAGAGAGAGAAAGGGGAAGTTCTATGGATTGAAATGGAGCAAATTGTTATAAGCATGTATGAATGTCAAAATGAATCCTATGGTTAGGTGTAGCTACAATGAGTGAATAAAAATATAAAAATACATCTTGTTTTCAAAAAACTGCTAAACTGTCTTCCAAAGTGACTGTACCATTTTGTATTCCCACCAGAATGAATGAGAGATCTCGTTACTCCACATTCCATGGGTAGTCGGTGTTCTGGATTTTGACCATCCTCATCTATAGATAGTTGTTTTAATTTGCATTTCCCTGGTGACACATGCTTATTTGTATATCTTCTTTGTTGAGATGTCTGTTAAGGTTTTTGATCCTTTTCTCGAATAGAATAATTTATATTCTTATTTTTGAGTTCTGAGAGCTCTTTGAACATTTTAGATAACAGTCCTTCATCTGATGTCTCCAGCAATATTTTCTCCTTATCTGTGTTTCTTTTCAGGCTCCTGATCTACTATCAAAGGTAATGATATTGCTCCCTTCTCAATCTGTATACCTTCTATTTTTCATATGATTTATTGTTGTTGTCATTGTTGTTTTCTTTACTGCATTATCTGGGACTGCCAGTACAATGTTGAAATGCATTGGTGAGATGTGATTGTTTCATTTTTATCAAGATCAATTTATCTATTTTTTTCTTTAGTTGTTTGTATTTTTATGTCATTTCAAGATACTATTGCCTAATCCAATTTAATAAAGACAATGCCCAGGTTTTCTTCTAAAACATTGATAGTTTGGGTTCTTACATTTAGGTTTAAGATCCATTTTGAGTTAATTTTTGTATATGAGGTCTAGGTTCAACTTCATTCTTTTGCATGGAGATAACCAGGGTCCCAACATCATGTATTTAAAAAAATAAAAACTATTATGTCCCTACTGGACTGCCATTAATTGATGTCTGGGCCATATATTTGTTCCAGTGACTCCCATGATTTTTATGATTCCTGATGTCTTAATTATGTTTGCTTTAAATTTTGTTTTAACACCTGGAAAGGCTAGTCTTCACTTATTAAGTGCCTTTGTGCTCTCTCCGACACATGTACCTTAGCCCTCTGTATCTGTGGGTTAACCAACCTCTGATCTAACCTTCAGTTAGGCCTGTGATGATTGTGTCTACAATAATCATGCTCAACCCGTTTTCCTTGTCATTCTCTAAACAATACAGTATAGCAACTAATTACATAGCATTGACATTATTATTAAGTATTATAAGCAATCTTAAGTTGATTTGAGAATACAGGAGAGTGTATGTTATATACAAATACTATGTCATTTTATATAAGGGACTTGAGCATCTCAGATTTTAGTACCCAAGGGGGTCCTGAAACCAGTTCCCCATGAATGCAGAGGAACAACTACACTTGGAGTATTTCTTTCTATTCTCACCCATTTAATGTTCTAAATTTGTAGTTTCCACACTTTCTTTTCCAGAAAATAAATTCAAAGCTCAAGGTTCACTGCTTGCATTTCTACTTAACAATCATTTCCTTCCTCCTTGAATTATTACTACAAATTTAAAAACAGACATATAACACAAATAAGTTAAATTCCATGACTGACCAAATTCATGTAACTGAATAGTGAATAAGACATTTGAAAATCCCAATTTCTAATAGGTTTATAGCTGAGACTCTTTTCATTTAAATCTGAATACTTTTGATTTCACTACCTAAATTTTTTAGGAAAATTAAAACGTGTGTTACTTAATCTATTTTTTCTTCCTACTGGTTTATTACACATCATCCCAAAGATTAGCAATTCACTATTCTTTGCCTTGTCAAAGCAGCTAAAGCTTAGAACATGTATTAGCTATTACCAACATCCAATTTTTTTTTTTAGTTTCAACTGAGAAGAACTATTTCCAAGGAATGAATATTATAGGAATCCAAGGTGGTGGAACGAGTATAGTATTCATTTAGTCAATATTTATTTAATCAATACTTTAATTGTTCTCCTAATACACACTATAGTTAGTAAAGCACAACAAAATCCTCAAGGGTGGGGAGATGCACCAAAAAGAGAGAGAGAGAGAGAGAGAGAGAGAGAGAGAAAACATTGTAGCAAACACATATTTACTGTCTCCCCCCAAACAAAACTTAGAAACACTTCTCTGGAGAATGTCACATCTTGCTGAGGTTTATATAGCCAGACATGTTACCTAAATTTATACTATTTGCCAGTGTCTGAGCAATATGATCTGTTGTCTTTCAACAAGCACCAAAAAACTACTTAGGCATATACACTCTATATCAACACTTTCTATAAAAAATAAAATATAGTCACATATAGAAATTTTTACTTTTTAAAAAGTAAGAAGAACCAAGCATAATTAATATTTTTATATATATTTTAGTTGTCAATGGACCTTTATTTTATTCATTTATATGCAGTGCTGAGAATTGAACCCTTACACATGCTAGTCAAGTGCTCTACCACTGAACTACAAACCCAGCCCAGACATAATCAATTTTAATAATACATATTATTTAACATAATATCCAAAATTTTATCATTTCAACATTTAATCATTATAAAAATTAACAAGATATTTTAATTCTTATTTCACACTAAATCTTTGAGAGCTGGCATGTTCTTCACACTTATTAGCACATCTTAATTTGCACTAACCATGTTTCCAGCTCTCATTAGCCACATGTGGTTCAGGGCTGCCATATTGGACAGTGTAGATGGATACTTCAGGAACCTTTTTAGGCCATGGAGGCACCAGTAGGCACTGATGTTTTTATAGAGAGACTAGCATTCCATTCCATGTGGTTAGATAGGCTTCGGAGAAATTATTTCATACTCTTCTTTATCTCCTTCCAAAACACCAAGACAACATCTTGAAACAACAGTGGATATCCTCCCCCTCTTGGATGAATTCTACACTTAATAAAATTTGAAATGGGATGGGATTGAAAGGGGAATGAAGGAGGAGAAAGAAAAGAGAACCCTAACTATGACTTTAGGGAGTTAGGGGATTCCTGGGTATACTCTGAATTTGTAGGTAAGGGACAAATATAACTGGGCATTTATGGGCACACAGGACTTCAATATGGACTATTTGTTTTAAGCATGCATAACGGTGCAGCTTTGTGCCCTGAGTGGGGGCAAGAGGCCAGGTTTCCGCCACAGGTTTGGGTTTAAGGAACTTTGTCTGATCTTGGGAGCAGGCAGGGTTGACCTTAAACTGAGAAACAAAGAAAATAGCTTTTTGTTTTTTCCCTGGGGCTGGGGATTGAACTCAGGGCCTTGTACATGCTGACACATGCTCCACTGAACTACACCTCAGGCTTGAAATTCTTCAAGAAAAGATGGTCCAGAAAGCAACATTAAATCCAAAGCATCAACACCAAGGTAGAGAACAAAGCAAGAATCCAAAAAACGGGGTTTGGCAAAAGCCAAGAGGTAGGCAAGAAGAATCAGATCAGTGAGGTGGAGGCTGGAGGCGACAGTGTGCAGACACCTCTGGCCAAGTCTGTGAGGAGAAGGAGCTGTTAAAGGGTCTAACACCAGGGCTCAACTTCAGCTGAGTAGATGATATGTGAATTGCTGGCAAAAGTATTAATATTTCATAAATAGATTTTATATATTCTCCAAAAACTTAGTAAAGGTCCCAACACATCTGCCAGACATATACTTAAATGCCCCCACACAGATGAGTTGCAGTGAACTGAGCAAGTCAGAATTTTCCACCCTAATTTAATTTGGGCTTGGCATCTGGGCAGGGACTCTATGTGGGATTAGCGCATTGTAAATCCATGTTGTTTTTGCTTGTTTCCTCAACTGGATCCATGCTCTTTACACCCCCAACCAACTGTGGAACATGGAGGTCCTTCCCTTTTTCAGACCACCCCAACCCAATGGAACAAGCTCAAGAACTCCAACTTGATGGAACTGCTGCTTTTAAAAATACTTAAGACATTATTCATTATAAATATGGAAGGATTTCTCTGGGATACTTAATTTCTTCTTCCTTCCTTTCAAAGTTATATTTATCTTTGAAAGTGTTTTTTTTGTGTGTGTACACACACACATGTAAGTATATATATATATATATATATACACATATATTTTGAAAGGATATGTATATGCATAAATATATTAAAATGTTCTTTTGATGTTTGCAAACTTTCCTGGAAAGTTTTCAAACTTCATTTTTGTTTTCTACTTCATTGACTCAGGTTAGAAAATTCTTGATCATATAAATCGTCAGATAGTTGCTGTCTTTCTCCTTGAGGGACAATGAGGAGCCATATCACTTTGGTTACTGTAGACCGCTGATGGCCTATAATCACCTCACAGTGCTGTTCTTGGCAAGGACCAAGCCATCAGAAGCCAGCTCTCCAAGAAAATGCCAGCTCTCTGCCATGCCTGGAATCTTCTTTGAGAATGTCCAAGAAATAGCATCACCATTTAAACCTGTAGTAGACTTTGTGCCGGCTACCTAGGGGGCAAGTCTGGCTCTGCTCTCTAACCATCATAAAACTAACACGTATGTTTCCAAATGTAAGAGAGTGAGAAGAAATTAATGTCATATGTATCTTTAGTCTTTACGTTTTTAGATTGTAGGTTTTATTTAATGTTCCCATTTTGTTTCTGTAATTACCTGATGGGGGTAAAGGAGGAGCATGGAGTGAACTGGAAGAAAGGAAAGAAAGAAGGGTGATATGGTGCCAAAACAAGAAAAAAATAAAGGATGGAATGACTATGTGATTAGGAATATTAAAGTAGGCCAGGGTGTCAAATCTTGGCTTTGATACTCATCAGTTGGGTGACTTGGACAAGCCATTCAACTCTTTAAGTTTGCTTTGTATATTGTAAATGGAAATAATACTCAAATCTAGCTCATGTGGTTTGGGAGAGAACTAATTAAAATAATGCATGTTTAGTAATCAACTAGTTTTTGGTATTGGTTTTGAGTGATCAATAAGAGGTTCAGATGCTTGTCACAATTAGTAAGACTAACATCAAAGGTATTTAACAGAATGAAATAAATTGTATTCAATCAATCCCTACAATTTTATATGTTTATTTTCTCTTTTTGGTGTCCCAGGAAAGATGAGGTAGTGAAAATGTATGACTAGGAAAGTCCTTCTGGGGAGTACTATAGACTGCATGTTTATGTTCCCCTGAAGTCAACGTGCTGAAACCCTGATCCCTAGGATAATGTATGAGGATTGTGGCCTTTGGGTGGTGATCAGGTCATAAGAATGGAGCCCCCATACATGGGATTAATGCCCAATTAAAAAAGACCCCCTAGAGCTCCCCCACTCTTTCCACCATGTGAGGGGACACAAATAAGAAGACAGCCATCAATGGACCAGGAAGCAAGCCCTCAACAGACACCAAATATGACAGATCTTGGGCTTTCCAGTTTCCAGAACTGTGAAAAGCAAGCTTAAATTGTTTATAAGCCACCTAACCTATAGTAGTAGTTTGTTATAGCAGCCCAAATGACCAAGATGGACAAAAGATTTACAAGGTCATGCAGCAAGTACCAAGGACCCCATCACAACTTCTAGGAATTTTTTCACTATGATCATAGTGAAAAAAATAATGATTATAACAACATAACATATATCTTGATCTTGTGGCCATATTTTCTAAGATCTCTTATGATCTTTGATTAGAAGTTTCATTCTCCTTTTTATAAAACAGAAGAAAAAAATAATTTGCAGACTTGTTTTCCATTTAACAAATCTCCATCCCTGAAGTCATCCTCTCTCTCTCTCATCCTCCCTCTCACCCTCTAAACAGATGAGCCTGCTGGGGTCCAGGATGAGATACTACAGGCAGGATTCTCTAGCATGTCTGCAGTTCATCCTACCTTCAAAGATGGAATTGCAGCCCACACCCCAATCAGGAGGAATTTCCATTGCGCCTGCCTTGTCCATCCCCATGTTGTGTCAAGCTTTCTGAACAAAACTGGAATAGGAAAATATGGGGAGAAGATAAAAGGCTAAAAAGAGAATCTTAATCGTTTTCTAGAAGCCATGCAATTTTCAAGCCAGGGCATGTTCTGAGTACATTTCATTCAGATATTAACAACTGTAGCAATGATTTCCTATCTTTGGAAAAAGGGATCAATGTCCCAGTTACAGACAAGTCACCTATAGCATCCTCACTCAATGGGGCTGTGAGCGATGTACCTTCTTGAGTGTGAATGTTCTGTTCCAATGGACTGAAGCTTTATAAACTTCTCTTTGGGCTACCTTCAAATGTTTCTGCTCTTGTTTTGAAAGTGTTTTCTGGCAGGATCAGTCAACTGCTGGAAAGTTTAAATGAACAGAGATAAGCTGGATTTGGCAAAGGGTTAGGGAGGTGTTATGCCAACAGTCCACAAATGCTAACTTAATTAAATTCACACATCTGCACCAAAATATATGTAGTATGTGACCCACAAGAAGTTGCACTTACTAAGTTCTACCACAAGCGAGACTAGCATGATCTTTATAGAATACAATAAATTATGCTTCTTTATGTTACAACAGATACTGTATAGTGTGTATGTGTATACACATGCATATTTTATGTATCATATTTTAGAATATACCAGTCTTGTAAGCTTCATGAGGTAAGAATTTGTCATCTTTTTTTTATTGGTTGTTCACAACATTACAAAGCTCTTGACATATCATATTTCATACATTAGATTGAAGTGGGTTATGAACCCCCAATTTTACCCCAAATGCAGATTGCAGAATTACGTCAGTTACACATCCACATTTTTACATACTTCCATATTAGTTACTGTTGTATTCTGCTACCTTTCCTATCCCCTACTATCCCCCCTCCCCTCCCCTCCCATCTTCTCTCTCTACCCCATCTACTGTAATTCATTTCTCTCCTTGTTTATTTTCCCATTCCCCTCACAACCTCTTATATGTAATTTTGTATAGTGATGAGGGTCTCCCTTCATTTCCATGCAATTTCCCTTTTCTCTCCCTTTCCCTCCCATCTCATGTCTCTGTTTAATGTTAATCTTTTCTTCCTGCTCTTCTTCCCTGCTCTGTTCATAGTTGCTCTCATTATATCAAAGAAGACATTTGGTATTTGTTTTTTAGGGATTGGCTAGCTTCACTAAGCATAATCTGCTCTAGTGCCATCCATTTCCCTGCAAATTCTAAGATTTTGTCATTTTTTATTGCTGCATAGTACTCCATTGAGTATAGATGCCACATTTTTTTTTATCCATTCATCTATTGAAGGGCATCTGGGTTGGTTCCACAGTCTAGCTATTGTGAATTGTGCTGCTATGAACATCGATGTGGCAATATCCCTATAGCATGCTCTTTTAAGGTCTTCAGGGAATAGTCCGAGAAGGGCAATAGCAGGGTCAAATGGTGGTTCCATTCCCAGCTTTCCCAGGAATCTCCAAACTGCTTTCCCAATTGGCCGCACCAGTTTGCAGTCCAAACAGCAATGTACAAGTGTACCCTTTTCTCCACATCCTCGCCAGCACTTGCTGTTGTTTGACTTCATAGTGGCTGCAAATCTTACTGGAGTGAGATGGTATCTTAGGGTGGTTTTGATTTGCATTTCTCTGACTGCTAGAGATGGTGAGCATTTTTTCATGTAATTATTGATTGATTGTATGTCCTCCTCTGAGAAGTGTCTGTTCAGGTCCTTGGCCCATTTGTTGATTGGGTTATTTGTTATCTTATTGTCTAATTTTTTGAGTTCTTTGTATACTCTGGATATTAGGGCTCTATCTGAAGTGTGAGGGGTAAAAATTTGTTCCCAGGATGTAGGCTCCCTATTTACCTCTCTTATTGTTTCTCTTGCTGAGAAAAAACTTTTTAGTTTAAGTAAGTCCCATTTGTTGATTCTTGTTATTAACTCTTGTGCTATGGGTGTCCTATTAAGGAATTTGGAGCCTGACCCCACAATATGTAGATCGGAGCAAACTTTTTCTTCTATCAGATTCAGAGTATCTGATTTGATATCAAGCTCCTTGATCCATTTTGAGTTAACTTTTGTGCATGGCGAGAGAAAGGGAATCAGTTTCATTTTGTTGCATATGGATTTCCAGTTTTCCCAACACCATTTGTTGAAGATGCTATCCTTCCTCCATTGCATGCTTTTAGCCCCTTTATCAAATATAAGATAGTTGTAACTTTGTGGATTAGTCTCTGTGTCCTCTATTCTATACCATTGGTCCACCCGCCTGTTTTGGTACCAGTACCATGCTGTTTTTGTCACTATTGCTCTGTAATATAGTTTGAAATCTGGTATCGCTATACTGCCTGATTCACACTTCCTGTTTAGAATTGCTTTTGCTATTCTGGGTCTTTTATTTTTCCATATGAATTTCATGATTGCTTTATCTATTTCTACAAGAAATGCTGTTGGGATTTTGATTGGCATTGCATTAAACCTATAGAAAACTTTTGGTAATATCGCCATTTTGATAATGTTAGTTCTGCCTATCCATGAACAGGGTATATTTTTCCATCTTCTAAGATCTTCTTCTACTTCTCTCTTTAGTGTTCTGTAGTTTTCATTGTATAAATCTTTCACCTCTTTTGTTAGGTTGATTCCCAAGTATTTTTTTTTTTTGAGGATATTGTGAATGGAGTGTTTTTCCTCATTTCCGTTTCAGAAGTTTTGTCACTGATATACAGAAATGCCTTTGATTTATGCGTGTTGATTTTATATCCTGCCACTTTGCTGAATTCATTTATTAGTTCTAGTAGTTTCTTTGTAGACCCTTTTGGGTCTTCTAGGTATAGAATCATGTCATCTGCAAATAGTGATAATTTAAGTTCTTCTTTTCCTATTTTTATGCCTTTAATTTCTTTCGTCTGTCTAATTGCTCTGGCCAGTGTTTCAAGAACTATATTGAATAGAAGTGGTGATAGAGGGCATCCCTGTCTTGTTCCAGATTTTAGAGGGAATGCCTTTAACTTTTGTCCATTCAGAATGATGCCAGCCTGAGGCTTAGCAAAGATAGCTTTTACAATGTCAAGGTAAGTTCCTGTTATCCCTAGTTTTTCTAATGTTTTGAACATAAAGGGATGCTGTACTTTGTCGAATGCTTTCTCTGCATCTATCGAGATGATCATATGGTTCTTATCTTTAAGTCTATTGATGTGGTGAATAACATTTATTGATTTCCGTATATTGAACCATCCTTGCATCCCAGGGATGAATCCTACTTGATCATGGTGCACATTTTTTTTGATATGTTTTTGTATTCGATTCGCCAGAATTTTATTGAGGATTTTTGCATCTAGATTCATTAGAGATATTGGTCTGTAGTTTTCTTTCTTTGAGGTGTCTTTGGTTTCGGAATCAGGGTGATGTTGGCCTCATAGAATGAATTTGGAAGAGCTCCCTCTTTTTCTATTTCCTGAAATAACTTGAAAAGTATTGGTATTAATTCTTCTTTAAAGGTTTTGTAAAACTCCGCTGTATACCCATCCGGTCCTGGGCTTTTCTTGGTTGGTAGTCTTTTGATGGCTTCTTCAATTTCATCCATTGATATTGGTCTGTTCAAATTGTGTGTATCCTCTTGACTCAGTCTGGGCAAATCATATGACTTAAGAAATTTATCGATGTCTTCACTATCTTCTATTTTATTGGAATATAGGTTTTCAAAATAATTTCTAATTGTCTTCTGTATTTCTGTAGCATCTGTTGTGATATTGCCTTTTTCATCCCGTATGTTAGTAATTTGAGTTCTCTCTCTTCTTCTCTTCGTTAGCATGGCTAAAGGTCTGTCAATCTTATTTATTTTTTCGAAGAACTAACTTTTAGTTTTGTTAATTTTTTCAATAGTTTCTTTTGTTTCAATTTCATTGATTTCCACTCTGATTTTAATTATTTCTTGCCTTCTGCTACATTTGCTGTTGTTTTGCTCTTCCTTTTCTAGGGCTTTGAGATGAAGTGTGAGCTCATTTATTTGTTGGTTTTTTCTGTTTTTGAGGAATGACCACCAGGCGATGAATTTTCCTCTTAAAACTGCTTTCATTGTGTCCCATAGATTCCAATATGTTGTGACTGTATTTTCATTTATCTCTAAGAATTTTTTGATTTCCTCCTTTATTTCTTCTGTAACCCATTTATCATTCAGTAACATATTGTTCATTTTCCAAGTGATGTAGGATTTTTCCTTCCTTCTTTTATCATTGATTTCCAGTTTCATTCCATTATGATCAGATAAAATGCATGGTATTATCTCCACCCCTTTATATTTACTGAGGATTGCCCAATGGCATAATATATGGTCTATTTTTGAGAAGGATCCATGTGCTGCTGAGAAAAAAGTATCCATTTGATGATGGTTGATATATTCTATATATGTCAGTTAAGTCTAGGTTATTGATTGTGATATTGAGTTCTATAGTTTCTTTATTCAACTTTTCTTTGGAGGATCTGTCCAATGGTGAGAGAGGTGTGTTGAAGTCACCCATAATTATTGTGTTGTGGTCTATTTGATTCTTGAACTTGAGGAGAATTTGTTTTATGAATGTCGCAGCACCATTATTTGGTGCATAAATATTGATAATTGTTATGTCTTGTTGGTGAATGGTTCCTTTTAACAGTATATAATGACCTTCTTTATCCCTTTTGATTAACTTAGTCTTGAAGTCGATTTTATTCAATATGAGGATGGCCACCCCTGCTTGCTTACGAGGACCGTGTGCATGGTATATTTTTTCCCATCCTTTCACCTTCAGCCTGTGTATGTCTTTTCCAATCAGATGTGTCTCCTGGAGGCAGCATACTGTTGGATTTATTTTTTTAATCCATGATACCAGCCTATGTCGCTTTATTGGAGAGTTTAAGCCATTAACATTCAGAGTTACTATTGATATATGGTTTGTACTTCCATCCATGTTTGATTATTTATCCTTTTTTTAAAAAATTTAGTTTGTTTCTCCATGATTATCTTTCCCCTCGCCCTCTGTCTTTACCGAGGCGCTTCCCACTGATGGTTTTGGTTATTGTTTTTCATTTCTTCCTCATGTAGGGTTTTGCTCAAAATGCTTTGCAATGCTGGTTTTCTGGCTGCAAATTCTTTTAACTTTTGTTTATCATGAAAGATTTTTATTTCGTTGTCATACCTGAAGCTTAATTTTGCTGGATACAGAATTCTTGGTTGGCATCCATTGCCTTTCAGTGTTTGAAATACATTGTTCCATGACCTTCTTGCTTTCAGTGTCTGTGATGAAAAATCCGTTGTTAACCTTATTGCTTTACCCCTGAATGTAATCTGTCTCCTTTCTCTTGTAGCTTTTAATATTTTCTCTTTGTTCTGTATATTGGATATCTTCATAACAATGTGTCTTGGCGTTGGTCTACTGTGATTTTGTGTGCTCGGTGTCCTGTATGCATCTTCAATTTGTATATCTGTTTCCTTTTTTATTTCTGGAAAGTTTTCTGTAATTATTTCATTCAGCAGGTTACTCATTCCCTTGGTTTGAATCTCTGTACCTTCTTCTATCCCGATGACTCGTAAGTTTGTTTTTTTTATGTTATCCCATAACTCTTGGATGTTTTTCTCGTGATTTTTTTACCAGCCTTTCTGAGTTGGCTAGACTCTTTTCAAGATGATATATTTTGTCTTCATTATCTGATGTTCTGGCTTCTACTTGTTCCACTCTGTTAGTGATACTCTCAATTGAGTTTTTAATTTGGTTTATCGTTTCCTTCATTTCTAGAATTATTGATTATTTTTTATAATCTCTATCTCCTGATAAAGATGCTTAACTTCTTCTTTTATCTGTTTATGTAATTCATTCTCAATGTGTTCTTTCGCTGCTTGAATTTGCTGTCTTGTATCCTCTTTAAGGTTCCATTTCATCTGTCTAAGGTGTTCCTTGAGTTCTTTATATGACCATTTTTCTGATGACTCTAGGTCCTCCTGAATATTTAGGCTGTCCTGCATTGTTTGTACTCCTTTTCTTCCTTGCGTTTTGAAGCTGCTCATGTTACTTCTTGTTCTGTTTGACTGCTGAGTTACTGTTTACTCCTATAAATTTATTTGATGCTGTAGCCTCAGGTTTCAATGAAGTTATCTGGCAGGGGATGGTTTTAATCCTTGGACAGATTGAATAGAAAGCAATTAAAACAGCTTAATAAAACCATCATCCAAGAGGACCTAAAATGGCTCCTGCAGCAGCCAAAATACAGACAGCTCATCTTTTTTTATTTATATATTCACATCAGGTGCTTGATAAAAAGAATGAGTACAAAACAAATTATTTCATTTAATCCTCAAGACAATCCTATGAGTTAGGAATAACAAGTGACACAACTTTCAGCATGTGGTTGTTTAAGACTCTAAGTGCATGGGCCAAGGTCACCCAGCTAGGGAGAAACAGACTCAGGCTGAAGCCCAGGCGTACGACTTCTCATCCTGAGCATTACGTGAACAGATCTAACTTCTCTTACAGGAGAAAACAAAGGAGCTTATTTTCTTCTCCAGCAAGTAATGTCACTGAGATAATTTCATTTTACCATGGGTAGCTAATTTTCCTGCATCCATTTTACGCAGACCATTCTACAGGTGGTGCTCACTCTCCTCCACTTCTGAGACAATCCAGGGCTCTTCAGGACCCCCTAACACTTTCCCCTTCCTATTCCCACTTTCTCCTCCACTGACTCCAACAATTACCCAATAAGAGAAAGTAAACCTCTTCCCCTTGGTGGGAAAGAACCATCTGGAATCCTTTCTCCTGTTACAGGGCCTTGACATTGTCTTCTTTATAAGCAATAGAGGAAGGAAATGAAAAGCAAAAGTCCCGTTCACAGTAAGGAAGGTAAAACTTAGCTACGTGGGCTTCTACACACAGACAACCACTAGCCTGGGCAGGGCACACCTCTTCATCCTTAAAAACCCTGAACTTGGGAGAGACATTTAGATTCTGAGAGAATCACTAGCTTCCCATTTCTTTCTTCTTTCTACCAAATATGAGGGACACTGGACAATGTGTCCAGTAAGGTTTTTTTCTTTTTTTTTTTTCATTAACCACTGGTAAAAAGAGAGAGAGAGACAGGGAAAGAAAAGAGACCGCCCATGTTGTGTACCCACAAATGCGCTCAGAAGAAAAAGAGAGGATGGGCAAATTGTGGATTTTCTTGAAAAGATTTCTTAGTTTAGGGAAATAGAATTGATGTCTCTGAAAATCTCCGTGTCCCCTGGCATGAATGCCTACTTAGTATTTAGCTCGTTCAGTTTCTTGCTTCCAGATCCTCCTGGCCAAATTTATGGCCCATGGCTGAAGAAAGGATTTTTTTTTTCCCCTTGAAACTTGTTTTGGCTTGAAGTAAAGTTCAAATAATATTTACCAAGATTATTAAAAAACTCTAAAACTTTTTTCATCTTCAGCATTTAGGGATGGAATGTCAGAAAGTGTTGACATTAATTTTTTAAATTAATATTTTTGGAAGAACTTTCTTTAATAAAAGATCAAATGATTACCACAGTGCTGGAAACGGAGTGCTGATTGGTAACAATGCTTGTCCAGGGCACCCACTGAGGCGAGCTCTCTTTGCACTGGATGGAAACACAAAGTATCTTCTTTTAACATTTTCAATCATCAGCTCATCTTCTACTCTAAGGATGAAATGCTGACTTCAAAAATGTATTTGCTGCTAGCAGAAGAAAGTGTATACCTTTTTAAAATCAGTTCTTTTTAGTTACACACGACAGTTACACACTTTGGTAAAATTATACAAGCATGGAATATATCTTATTCTCATTAGAATAATTCTAATTATTAAGGGTAGGCATGATGGTGAAATTCACTTAGGTGTTTCATATGTGTACATAGAAAAGTTGTGTTATTCTACTATCTTTTCTATTCCTAACCCCCATCCTTTCCTTTTCATTCCCCTTTGACTAATCTACAATACATCTCTTCTTCACCTCTCCCACTGTATTGTGGTTTAGCTTCCACATATCAGAGAAAACATTCGATCTTCGGTTTTTAAGGGCTGGCTTATTTCATTTAGCCTCCAGATCCATATGGGCAAATGTCATAATCATTCTTCTTTAAGGCTGAGTAATATTTCATTGTGTATACATACCACATTTTCTTTATCCATTTATCTGTTGATGGGCACCTAGGTTGGTTCCACAGCTTAGCTATTGTGAATTGTGCTGCTATAAACATTGATGTGGCTGCATCACTGTAGTATGCCAATTTTAAATCCTTTGGATATATGCTGAGGAGTAGGATAACTGGGTCAAATGATGGTTCCATTCCTAGTTTTCTGAGGAATCCCCATACTGCTTTTCAAAGCATTCTCTTTTCCCCACATCCTTGCCAACATTTGTTGATCCTTGTATTCTTGATTATTGCCCATTCTGACTGAAATGAAATAAAATCTCAGTGTAGTTTTAATTTGCATTTCTCTAATTGTTAGAGATGTTGAACATTTTTTTTTCATATATTTGTTGACCATTTGTGTTTCTTCTTCTGTGAAATGTCTGTTCAGTTCCTTTGCCCAGTTATTGACTGGATTATTTGGTTCTTTTGGTGTTACGCCTTTTGAGTTCTGTGTATATCCTGGAAATTAATATCCTGTTCTGGTTTGGATGTGAGGTGTCCCCCAAAAGCTCATGTGTGAGACAATGTTAGGAAGGTTTAGAGGAGAAATGATTGGATTAGGAGAGCCTTAACCTGATCGGTGAATTAATCCCCTGATTAACTGGGTAATGACTGAAGGCAGGTAGGACGTGTCAGAGGAGGTGGGCACTGGGGGCATGCCTTTGGGGTACATATTTTATATCTGGTGAGTGGAGTTTCTCTCTGCTTTCTGATCATCATGTCAGCTGCTTCCATCTGCCACCCTCTTCTGCCATGATGTCTTGCCTAACCTCAAGCCCCAAGGAATGGAGTTACCTGTCCATGGACTGAGACCTCTGAAACTGGGCATTTCCCTCAATCTCAGGATCCTTAGTCCCAAACTGGGGATAATTCCTACATCATGGATGACAGGAAATGAGACAACATTATTATACTAGCTACAGTCTAGAGTCTCACAAATGCTCAACACACAGCAGTTATTATTATCTATCATTTAGTAAGCACCTATCTTATATCACAACCACAGGATTCATCCTCTGGGCACTTGAAATACACAAAACAACCTTCACTGTGAGGGTATCATTGTTCTTATATCATAGATGAAGAAACTTACTTCCCAAAAGTTAAATAACATAATCAGCATTATACAGAAGGTCATGGCTGATAGTAGGACCCATGGCTTCTTGGCTTCAGACTGTGTTCCTCCCTATGAGTATGCTATAGTGGTTCCAAGATTGTTAAGAGTATTAAGATCAATCCAATTATGACCATTGTCATCCATTCTCTCTCCATGCCTCATTCATTGTATCAGACTCACTCTTCTAACTCATCTGTCCCTAGTATCCAATTGAGTCACCCATGGGCCTAGAACTCCAAGTCCTAGTGAGTTTGGAGCTAGAGAAGGACACAGGCTGTGTTGTATCTATTTGTCTCTTGCTTGTGAATGTACTATCTATAAACCTTTGGAAAATGTAATAGTAGAATATGCAGAAGCTAAACAGTCATCTTTTAAATGCCTGTAGAATGGTCAGAAAAAAATCTGCAGCAACTCTGAGTAGTAAATAAAGTTCAGAACAAACTCCACTCATAGAGCAAAGTAGCAGCTAAAGGAGGAAAGGAAGTCAATAACAAAATAAAGACGACCAGGGTTGACCAGGAGAGTTAGGTTAATCCTGCTAAGGAGCCGCAGAGGCCTGGCATATACTAAGTACTCAGGAAGTAAGAGCTGGACAAATGGAGGAAGGAAACCTTACTGATTATATCAATCAATGGGCATTCATTTTAAGAATCACAAATATGGAGATGGGAGGGAAAGGGAGAGAAAAGGGAAATTGCATGGAAATGAAGGGAGACCCTCATTGCTATACAAAATTACATATAAGAGGTTGTGAGGGGAATGGGAAAATAAACAAGGAGAGAAATGAATTACAGTAGATGGGGTAGAGAGAGAAGATGGGAGGGGAGGGGTGGGGGGATAGTAGGGGATAGGAAAGGTAGCAGAATACAACAATTACTAATAGGGCATTATGTAAAATTGTGGATGTGTAACCGACGTGATTCTGCAATCTGCATTTGGGGTAAAGTTGGGGGTTCATAACCCACTTCAATCTAATGTATGAAATATGATATGTCAAGAGCTTTGTAATGTTGTGAACAACCAATAAAAAAAAAAGAATCACAAATATGGAACTGAGGCTGTTGGTGTGATGGTCAGACCCTGGGTGTGTCCCATCCCGACTTCCCCATTCAGCTGTCCCATACTGCTCAAAACTGACAGCCAGTGGCTCCTCTGGCCACAGTCACACTGTTGAAGGGACCTTGGAGAGCAGACATTCTCATTTTTGGCTTCCTAGTCTGTTGTTCCAGACTTTCTAGGTCAAAATGTCTTCATAAGCTCTAGAAAGAGGGGAAGGAAGAGATTGCCTTCTCAGAGAGAAAAGCGGAATGCCAGGCCTTTCCTTGGCTCCAGCTCCTCCAGGTTATGACACCATGTCAGCCTCTTTACCCTGCTCACACCTGCAGGCCCTGGCGCCCTGCTCCTGGTACTGTATTTTGCTTTGGCAAGTGGCAAGTGTGAGGCTCCTTGGCTGAAGCAGTTGTCTTGGTTTCAAGACATCCCTGCTGCTTGTTCCTGCTGTCTTGCTCCTGACCCCTCTCCCACTCCGTTTAGCCTTCACCTCATGAACCCAGAATTTCCTGGCTTCTGCCTACCTCTTGGCTCCAACTCACATCCTGCCTGCCAGATTCCAGGCACTCCCACACCCAGCCAAGTGCCTCCTCTGGCCCTAAGTTCTTCCCCCAGGCTTCCCATGCCTCCTGCAGTCTAGATTCCCAGCAGAAATTGGGTTCATGGCCTCTTTGTCTTTTATAGTTCTGGTTTAATACCCACTCACTAAGCAGCCAAGACCTTGTATCTTCCCTGCAGGAATATTATTTAAGAAACTTCATGAAGATATATATATATATATAACATCATGACCTTTCTTGTTATACCAAAGAAGATTTGTCTAAAGATGATGCTAAGAGTTTTCTCTGTGATTTTTTTTTTTTTAAAAAAAACCTCTTTAAGAAATATTTGGGACTGGGGATATGGCTCAAGCGATAGCGCGCTGGCCTGGCATGCGTGCGGCCCGGGTTCAATCCTCAGCACCACATACCAACAAAGATGTTGTGTCCGCCGAAAACTAAAAAATAAATATTAAAAAAATTCTCTCTCCTCTCTCTATCTTAAAAAAAAAGAAATATTTGGGGAAGCTGATCCTCAGACTTTGAGGTCTTTGCAGGAAAAGCCTCCCACAATCCCCCTACTTCCTTCCTCTTAAAAAAACAGCCATTTTAGAGCAATCAGGCATAAACATTTAGAGTGAAATCCATTACCATCATCTATCTCTAAGACCTCCAGGTTTTTCACTCCATCTCCACATCAATCAATCATTGCCACATTTTTAGTAGTCCCCCTCATGCTCTTGTTAAGGATTCATTAAGTCTTTTATTCCTTTAACATAGATTCTAGATGTTTTCAAATATGTAATTTACTATATATAATCATCTGTTCAAAAAGAACATATTTTCAGTGATATAAATTGTTGGCAAGACACAACTCAGACACAGAAGTTCTTCCCAAATATTTTGATGTCCTGACACATCTAGAAAATGGCAATTTTATAAAGTGCATTGGGATAAATGGAAAAGGCATTAGTAGAATGTAATTGTCCAGGTGGTAAGCTACCTGGTCAGCTGCCTTGAGGACTGAGGTGTCAGTATCTCAGCACATCAGTTGTGACACCAAAGGACTCTCATGCTCACAGGTATGCTCATTTTTGAGTTATTATGGATGTTTTCAGGGAACTGTGAAGAGCCAATCACTATTCTGGGAATTTGGGATACATCAGTGAACAAAAGAGAGAAAGATCACAGCCCCCAGGAGATTTTATTCTAATGTGATGAAACATCAGAGACTTGTATTAAATACAGTCAATAAGTAGGTGCCATGGCGGTGGGAAGGGGTAAGTGTTTCGAGATGAAGATGCAGAGCATAGCCTCTGACAGACGGTTGTCTCATTAAGAAAGTGAGCAGAGGCCAAATGTGGAGGTTCACACCTGTAATTCCTGTGACGGGGGAGACTGAGGCAGGAGGATCACGAGTTCCAAACCAACCTGGGCAACTTAGTGAGATACTATCTCAAAACAAAAAAGTAAATAAATAGAAAGGCTAGGAATGTAGCTCAGTGGTAGTGCTTGCCTGCTATCAGCCAAGGGGATACCTGGGGCAAGAGCACTCCAGCATTCCAGAGTTCCAAGCAGTGAGAAGAGCCACAGCAAGGGTGCTGAATTGGGAGTGCCTCGTTGTTCCAGAAATAGCAAGAAGGCCAGCCTGGCTGGAGACAAGAGAGTCACAGGGAGAAGTGAGATCAGGGTGAGGAAAGCAATGTGAGGCCTCTGCCTTCAGATAAAAGGTATTGTGGACCTGGCACACAGATCCCCAAAAGGCAAACTACTGACTACCCTCATGGTGCCATCAGTGAGGACAC
Organism: Spermophilus citellus; assembly: GCF_964194105.1. Lineage (NCBI taxonomy): Eukaryota > Metazoa > Chordata > Mammalia > Rodentia > Sciuridae > Spermophilus > Spermophilus citellus. The sequence continues at coordinate 53,085,178 of NC_138197.1, read as the reverse complement.
TTGAAGGAAACTGTGAAGGGGGTGTCTGTCTGGTTTTGTGAGAAGGGCCAGAAGGAGAACACTAAAGCATGAATGATTTGAAAACTGGGACCATCTTGAATGACCAAATTCAAATATAAAAGATGCCTGATAATAGGAGGCTTCTGACTGCAGACATCAGTAAAGGGGTAGCTGATCCCCTCACCCAATTCTGTAATCAGATTTACTTATTAATCCTCCAAGGTACCCTCTGGTCACTGAAGGGCCAAATCCACTGGTTGAGGAGAACAAGCAGACTTTTACATATGGGTGGGGGCACTAGAGGGGAGAATGAGATATGCTGACCCCTGGGGAAATCCCCCTCCCAGAACCATTACTTCTGAGCCCCTCAAGCCTCTGTGTCACCTTCTTAAACTGAATGACCTATGCCTTTGGGGTTGTGACTGAAAGCCAACAGCTTGGTTTCTTGCAAGGGGAAAATAAGCTTCCACCTCATGGTCCTCTACTGTTTGTTCCCGTGTCCTATCCTGAGACAAATGTTGAGTCCCCAGAGATCATGGTTGTCTCATCCCTAAAGATGGTGAGGGTATTAAAAGGAGGAACAAGAGACTTTTCTCCCCAGAGTGAAACCAACTGTTAGGGTCATGAAATCTGGTTGGGTATGTCACTCAATTCGGAAAAGCCAAATGGCCCCGAGTGGCACCCCTATACAAGAACGCAACGTTCATTTTTGCAGCAGGCCTGGTGACGGCCTGTCTGCAGCCTTGGGGAAGGAAGCTCCGTGCTTACAGCATTTATATTTTCCATGCTGCGGTGAATTTGGAACCTTCACTCAGCTCAAGACAGAATAAATTTACTCCAGCACAAATCTCTTGATCATTTCTCCTTCAAATGTGGGAAAACAGCACTGAGAAGGTGGAAAGTGTGGAGCACATCATAAATCCAGGGACACAGGAACTCAGAAAGCTGCATGAGGCACATAAAGGAAGCACTGTGCTTTCATATTATTTTCTGTTTAAAATCGACATGTGTGGTTTCGGACAAAGGCCTTTTAGTGTGGAGGAGAGAAGGTTCAGTGTTTCTCCTTTTGAAAAGCAGAGGAGTGTCTGGAAGAGACAGGGAGGAGATGTGCTCAGGGGTGTAATCTGCAGGAAACTAAAAATAAAATGACAGCACTTTCGAATAACTGTCCTTAGGAAACAACCGTGGAGCTGGCTTCCCGGGATGGGAGTGCGAGCCTCCGCGAGCCAGCGAGTTCCATCTTCATGTGTTGCATTTCAAGGGGAACAGGTGTTTACTGACATCATCCCCAAGCTGGGTCCCTGCAGCAGGGATTAACAACTATCACTTAAATGTCCCTGCTCCTATTTGTTGCTTCTTCTCTGTGCCATAGAAGAGATTATCAGAACCCCACATTTTTTTAAATGTTTGTCTTTGAGTATTTTGTTATACAGAGAGCCAGAAGCATATGACATGGTGGCTCAGAACACAGAACGACCCACACTGCCTGGGTTTGACGATCTACTCTGCTGCATGTGATACCAGCTGTGTGATCCTGGTGAATTTCTGTGTGCCTCAGTTTCCTCCTCTGTAAAGTGGGATTGACAATAATGGTTACCTCTCTGGGTCTTTAGAAATTAAATTAGTTAATATATGAGAAGCATTTTTTTTTAAAAATTTAAGTGTTTATTCTAATTTGTTATATAGGACAGCAGAATGCATTCCAATTCATAGTACACATATAGAGCACAATTTTTTATATCTCTGGTTGTACATAAAGTAGTTACACTATTCGTGTCTTCATGCATGTACTTGGAGTAATGGTGTCCATCTCATTCCACCGTCTTTCCTACCCTGTGCCCACTCTTACCTGGAATGGCTAACTTCACTTAGTGTAATATTCTCCAACTCCGTCCATTTACCTGCAAATGCCATGATTTTATTCTCTTTTAATGCTGAGTATATTCCACATGTATATATGCCACAGTTGCTTTATCCATTCATCTACTAAAGGGCATCTATGTTGGTTCCACAATTTAGCTATTGTGAATTTATGTGGCTGCATTACTATAGTACACTGCTTTTAAGTCCTTTGGGTATAAACCTAGGAGTGGGATAGCTGGGTCAAATGGTGTTTCCATTCCCGGCTTTCCAAGGAATCTCCATACTGCTTTCTATTTTGGCTGCACCAATTTCGGTCCCACCAACAATGTATGAGTGCACCTTTCCCCCCACATCCTTGCCAACACTTATTGTTGTTTGTATTCTTTTTTTAATTTTTTTTTTTTTTAGTTTTAGGTGGACACAATATTTTTTAAAATATTGTTTTAGGTGTAGATGGACACAACACAATGCCTTTATTTTTATGTGGTACTGAGGATTGAACCCGGGTCCCGCTCATGCTAGGCGAGCGCTCTACCACTGAGTCACAATTCCAGCCCCACGTTGTTTGTATTCTTAATAGCTGCCATTTTGACTGGAGTGAGATGAAATCTTATAGTTATATCACATGTGATATTCTTATGCAACCAATTCTCTTAAATAGTCTGATCTTGAACATTAACGCCACCATCTTGGCTTCCTGCTTTTAAAAAAAAAGGTCAATACTCTCAGTAGACTTCATCAAAGTTATTAAAATAAATAGATCTCATGTAAATCTACTTGTCTTCACTTCAATCTACTTATTTCCCAACTCATGACCACTTGTTAACTTTGCCCCCTCAGCATCCACTGTCCCTTCCTCTGGTCACAGAACTATGATTTTGTTTGGGGGGATTCCCTTCTCTCTTGGATATCTGCTACTTGGGCTCCTATTCAAAGGGCCTAGGAACTCCCACCTTCTCCCCCAGCTCTCACCAGTAGAAGGGGGGCCTGTGGACCAAGCTTTGCTCATATTTTCTGTCATTAGGATTTGTGTTCTGAGCTGCGTGAATCAAGCACTGGAGGAAATTGCTGATAGCATTTGTATCAGGCTGCAGTGCCCCAGGGAGCATATGCGAGACCCCAAAGTTGCCCCTGTCCTTGGTATTTCAGGATTCCTTTGTTGAGCATTTCTTTTGAGTTCCCCCAGATCCTTCTGATAAACTCTCTGTGTTAGCCAAAATGTATCTTTTTTTTTTTTTTTAATGTGGTGCTGAGGATGGAACCCAGCGCCTCACACATGCTAGGCGAGCACTCTACCGCTGAGCCATAGCCCCAGCCCCCAAAATATATCTTTCTCACAACCAGAGACCCCAAGTGTTGATGTAACTCCTGTCCCCTTATTTAGACTGCCGTGGTCTTCAAGTAGCTGCATTCATACAATTCTGTTGCCAAACACATCTGCTGGTGATTGCTAATGATCAGGAGTTTAAAGACAAGTGAAGAAGAAATAAATACTCCTGTTTCTTTTACTTTTGAACAAAATTTTAAAGCTGAAAGATATTAGGATGACATAATGGTCAAAGAAGAAAGTCGTGTTCAAGAGGTGATGGCTATTCTAGTGTCTAGGAGGAATGGAGTTGCAAGCAAAGAAGAACCAGGAACACGCTGTGGGCAAAAATAAGACGGTAATAAGTCAGCCTGTCAGTACGGATAAGTTGGGGGTGGGGGTGTGACGCAAAAGCAACCAGAGGACCAGAGTGACAGGCAGGAAGGTGGGCATGAAGAGGAGGGTCAGTTGGGGAAATGGAGCAATGGTTAAGACACAGGAGCCCCCAGAGAGGAATGCAGCATTTTATATATAATTTAATTCCAAGAGTCCCTCAGTCCCTCATCCCCAAGGGAGCCTCCACAGGAGGGGGTGGTGAGACGAGTTTTTTGACAGTGAGGAGGGAAAGAAAGGAAGCCAAGATATATTCTTTGACTTCCCACTTCAGCGTTGGCCAGCCCTACGGGGGAGTGATGCATAGTGGGGAAAAAGACATGTGACAAGAGAAAGCGGATAAAGAAAGAAAGTGACAGACAGAAGAACAAAGAACTGAGTAGGAAAAGCAGCATCAGAGTGGCCAGAGCACCCCCCAGGAACACCTGCCCTTCACCAAGCACTTCCCAGCCCATTCCCGAGCCAGGGAGCCCCTTCGGGAGGAAGGAGCCTCTCAAGCTGGTGCTAGGAGGAAAACCCTGCCCCGTTAGGCCTGGCTCAGAGGTTCTTGCCTGTAATCCCAGCTTCTCAGGAGGCTGAGGGCAAGGCCAGCTTGGAACAGAGCAAGACCTTGTCTTAGGGAAAAACAGACCTCCCCATTAGTGATTGACCAAGACATTCATAATCATGGCAGAGAAATATTAGCAATGCTTCGTGGAGTGGAGATTTCTAGAGCATTAGCATTAATATTCTGCTTTCACTCTACTTAGCGATGTCTAAATCCTTAATGTTTCAGAAAACCCAGGAGACCTTTGGATTTTCTCCTGGCCCACCAGTAGGTTCTCTCAACTTATCTTGGCATAACATCTGAGACCAGGACCCAAAGTGAAGGTTAGGAGAAAAGCAAGCATGCAGAGAGCAAGAAATACAGCAAGATTAATTAGAGAACTCAGGGCCCACATCCCATTTGGGTAGAACCTAATCCAAACAGGGAGGGCCAAATTGGGCCCCAGGGAGGCCAACGCTGCCAGGGAACAGATGTTCTTTTATCCTTCGAGTATGAAGACAAGTCCCTACATGGAATGACCTGAAACCCAGGTGATATGGTATGTTTTCCAATTATTAATGATACACATGGTATATACAGATCCATCTTATCACGCCGCTGAAGCTGTTACAGAAACTTAAAGTTTTTTAAAAAGGCTTTTCAGCACTACACACCCTCACAAACTACCCCTGCTGAATCATTCTAGCAGAATAGAGCCCAAGGTAGGACTGCCTGTCCCTGGAATGACCCACTTCTCCTGCTAACAAAGAGGAGATGCTTCCCCTGCAGGAAGAAGCCTGGAATTAGAAATAGCACAGTCAGAAAACACACTGCATGCACGGAACTCTCATTTTAAGAAACAAGATTTGGAAATGAACACTCCGTGATTTTTAATTTGGCTTTATTGATCACGGATTCTGAAACTGGATGTCTGAATGTTTTGTTTCCAAGAACAAAAATTATCTTTTGCTCATGGCACACAGAAAAGCCATTTTTTTTTTCCCCTTCAAAGGGGAGAAAAATTACCATGTGTTGAGAGGAAATCAAAACAAACAACTACATTCTGCAACACGAAACTGTCAACCCAGGGCTACAATTGCCCTGATGGCCTTCTGTCAGATCTTACGTGAGGCTTCTCAGAAGGATGTGTGTTTAGTCCACCCTGAAGATGACCACAATACTTTCCCCCGTAATCTAATCTGATATTAAATAACCCTTTGCTTCCGACGGCATTTGTTCTTCATTCTAATGCAAATTCAACTTTTTCTACATTACGTTTTTCCTACTACTCTATGAAGCTAGAACCTCCATCTAACTGATATTTTATACAGAAAAGACAGATTACATTAATAGAGCATTAACCCCTATTCTTAGAAGTTTGACCTAATATCACATATTCAAACTGACACATCTATCTTACAAATTATTCTTTTAAAAAATCATATCATCCTTTTTCTACTTTTTTATTGCTTCTTTTTAATCATACATGACAGTAGAATTCATTGTGATATAATTGTACCAGCACAGAATATATCTTATTCTAGTTAAGACCCCTGCTTATAGATGCATATGATGGTGGGATTCACTGTGGTGTACTCATATGTGTACATGGGAAAATTATTTCAGATTCATTCCACTGTCTTTCTTTTTCTGATCCCCCCTTCCCTTCCCTTCAATCCCCTTTGTCTAATCTACTGAGTATATCTATTCATTCCCTTTCCCTACTTATTGTGGGTTAGCCTCCACATATCAGCAAAAACATTCAACCTTTGGTTTTTTATCTTATTACACTTAGTATGATAGTCTCCAGGTCTATTTACTTGCAAATGTCATGAAGTTATTCTTTTTTATAGCTGAGTAATACTTCATCGCGTATATTTACCACATTTTCTTTATCCATTCATCTTTTGAAGGGCATCTAGGTTGGTTCCATAGCTTAGCTACTGTAAACTGGGCTGCTTATAAACATTTTTTTAAATTTTTTTTATTGTTGGTCGTTCAAAACATTACATAGTTCTTAATATATCATATTTCACAGTTTGATTCAAGTGGGTTATGAACTCCCATTTTTACCCCGTATACAGATTGCTGTATCACATCAGTTACACTTCCATTGATTTACATATTGCCATTCTAGTGTCTGATGTATTCTGCTGTCTATCCTATTCTCTACTATCCCCCCTCCCCTCCCCTCCCCTCCCCTCTCCTCTTTTCTCTCTACCCCCTCTACTGTAAATCATTTCTTCCACTTGTATTATTCTTCTCTTACCCCTCATTTCCTCTTATATGTAATTTTGTATAACCCTGAGGATCACCTTCCATTTCCATGCAATTTCCCTTCTCTCTCCCTTTCCCTCCCACCTCTCATCCCTGTTTAATGTTGATCTTCTTCCCAAGCTCTTCGTCCCTACCCTGTCCTTGGTTACTCCCCTTATATCAAAGAAGTCATTTGGCATTTGTTTTTTAAGGATTGGCTAGCTTCACTTAGCATAATCTGCTCTAATGCCATCCATTTCCCTCCAAATTCTATGATTTTGTCATTTTTTAATGCAGAGTAATACTCCATTGTGTATAGATGCCACATTTTTTTTATCCATTCGTCTATTGAAGGGCATCTAGGTTGGTTCCACAATCTTGCTATCGTGAATTGTGCTGCTATGAACATTGATGTAGCAGTGTCCCTGTAGCATGCTCTTTTTAGGTCTTTAGGGAATAGACCCAGAAGGGGAATAGCTGGGTCAAATGGTGGTTCCATTCCCAGCTTTCCAAGAAATCTCCATACTGCTTTCCAAATTGGCTGCACCAATTTGCAGTCCCACCAACAATGAACAAGTGTACCCTTTTCCCCGCATCCTCTCCAGCACTTGTTGTTGTTGGACTTCATAATGGCTGCCAATCTTACTGGAGTGAGATGGTATCTTAGGGTGGTTTTGATTTGCATTTCTCTGACTGCTAGTGATGGTGAGCATTTTTTCATGTACTTATTGATTGATTGTATGTCCTCCTCTGAGAAGTGTCTGTTCAGGTCCTTGGCCCATTTGTTGATTGGGTTATTTGTTTTCTTCTTGTCTAATTTTTTGAGTTCTTTGTATACTCTGGATATTAGGGCTCTATCTGAAGTGTGTGGAGTAAAGATTTGTTCCCAGGATGTAGGCTCCCTGTTTAACTCTCTTATTGTTTCTTTTGCTGAGAAAAAAACTTTTTAGTTTGAGTAAGTCCCAATTGTTGATTCTAGTTGTTAACTCTTGCGCTATGGGTGTCCTATTGAGGAATTTGGAGCCCGACCCCACAGTATGTAGATCATAGCCAACTTTTTCTTCTAACAGACGCCATGTCTCTGATTTAATATCAAGCTCCTTGATCCATTTTGAGTTAACTTTTGTGCATGGCGAGAGAAAGGGATTCAGTTTCATTTTGATGCAAATGGATTTCCAATTTTCCCAGCACCATTTATTGAAGATGCTATCTTTCCTCCATTGCATGCTTTTAGCCCCTTTATCAAATATAAGATAGTTGTAGTTTTGTGGATTGGTTATTGTGTCCTCTATTCTGTACCATTGGTCCACCCGCCTGTTTTGGTACCAGTACCATGCTGTTTTTGTTACTATTGCTCTGCAGTATAGTTTGAAGTCTGGTATCGCTATACCGCCTGATTCACACTTCCTGCTTAGCATTCTTTTTGTTATTCTGGGTCTTTTATTATTCCATATAAATTTCATGATTGTTTTATCTATTTCTACAAGAAATGCTGTTGGGATTTTGATTGGCATTGCACTGAACTTATAGAGAACTTTTGGTAATATCGCCATTTTGATGATGTTAGTTCTGCCTATCCATGAACAGGGTATATTTTTCCATCTTCTAAGGTCTTCTTCTATATCTCTCTTTTCAGGGTTCTGTAGTTTTCATTGTATAAGTCTTTCACCTCTTTTGTTAGGTTGATTCCCAAGTATTTTATTTTTGGGGGGGATATTGTAAATGGAGTAGTTGTCCTCATTTCTGTTTCAGAGGATTTGTCGCTGATATACAGGAATGCCTTTGATTTATGCGTGTTGATTTTATATCCTGCCACTTTGCTGAATTCATTTATTAGCTCTAATAGTTTCCTTGTAGACCCTTTTGGGTCTGCTAGGTATAAAATCATGTCATCTGCAAATAGTGATAATTTAAGTTCTTCTTTTCCTATTTTTATGCCTTTAATTTCTTTCGTCTGTCTAATTGCTCTGGCCAGTGTTTCGAGGACTATGTTGAACAGAAGTGGTGAGAGAGGGCATCCCTGTCTTGTTCCAGATTTTAGAGGGAATGCCTTCAATTTTTCTCCATTCAGAATGATGCTGGCCTGTGGCTTATCATAGATTGCTTTTACAATGTTGAGGTATGATCTTGTTATCCCTAATTTTTCTAGAGTTTTGAACATAAAGAGATGCTGTACTTTGTCGAATGCTTTTTCTGCATCTATCGAGATGATCATATGGTTCTTATTTTTAAGTCTATTGATGTGGTGAATAACATTTATTGATTTCCGTATATTGAACCAGCCTTGCATCCCAGGGATGAATCCTACTTGATCATGGTGTATAATTTTTTTGATATGTTTTTGAATCCGATTCGCCAGAATTTTATTGAGGATTTTTGCATCTAGGTTCATTAGAGATATTGGTCTGTAGTTTTCTTTCTTTGAAGTGTCTTTGTATGGTTTAGGTATCAGGGTGATGTTGGCCTCGTAGAATGTATTTGGAAGTTCTCCCTCTTTTTCTATTTCCTGAAATAGCTTGAAAAGTATTGGTGTTAGTTCCTCTTTAAAGGTTTTGTAAAACTCTGCTGTATACCCATCCGGTCCTGGGATTTTCTTAGTTGGTAGTCTTTTGATGGTTTCTTCTATTTCCTCTATTGTTATTGGTCTGTTTAGGTTGTCTATATCCTCCTGACTCAATCTGGGCAGATCATATGACTTAAGAAATTTATCTATGCCTTCACTATCTTCTATTTTATTGGAGTATAAGGATTCAAAATAATTTCTGATTATCTTCTGTATTTCTGAAGTGTCTGTTGTGATATTGCCTTTTTCATCCCGTATGCTAGTAATTTGGGTTCTCTCTCTTCTTCTCTTCGTTAGCATGGCTAAGGGTCTGTCGATTTTATTTATTTTTTCAAAGAACCAACTTTTAGTTTTCTCAATTTTTTCAATTGTTTCTTTTGTTTCGATTTCATTAATTTCAGCTCTGATTTTAATTATTTCCTGCCTTCTACTTCTTTTGCTGTTGTTTTGCTCTTCTTTTTCTAGGATTTTTGAGATGAAGTATGAGGTCATTTATTTGTTGGTTTTTTCTTTTTTTAAGGAATGAACTCCAAGCAATGAATTTTCCTCTTAGAACTGCTTTCAATGTGTCCCACAGATTCTGATATGTTGTGTCTGTGTTTTCATTTAACTCTAAGAAGTTTTTAATTTCCTCCTTGATGTCTTCTAAAACCCATTGATCATTTGTCCCATAGATTCCAATATGTTGTGTCTGTGTTTTCATTTAACTCTAAGAAGTTTTTAATTTCCTCCTTGATGTCTTCTAAAACCCATTGATCATTCAGTAACCTATTGTTCATTCTCCAAGTGATGCATGATTTTTCCTTCCTTCTTTTATCATTGATTTTCAGTTTCATTCCATTATGATCAGATAAGATGCATGGTATTATCTCTACTCCTTTATATTGTCTAAGAGTTGCCCTGTGACATAATATATGATCTATTTTTGAGAAGGATCCATGTGCTGCTGAGAAAAAAGTGTAACTGCTTGATGTTGGGTGGTATATTCTATATATGTCCATTAAGTCTAGGTTATTAATTGTGTTATTGAGTTCTATAGTTTCCTTATTTAACTTTTGTTTGGAAGATCTGTCCATTGGTGAGAGAGGTTGTTGAAGTCTCCCATGATTATTGTATGGTGGTCTATTAGACTCTTGAACTTGAGAAGAGTTTGTTTGATGAACATAGCTGCACCATTGTTTGGGGCATATATATTTATGATTGTTATGTCTTGTTGGTATATAGTTCCCTTGAGCAGTATGTAGTGTCCCTCTTTATCCCTTTTGATTCACTTTGGCTTGAAATCTATTTTATTAGATATGAGTATGGACACTCCTGCTTGTTTCCGCAGTCCATATGAGTGATATGATTTTTCCCAACCTTTCACCTTCAGTCTATGTATATCTTTTCCTATCAAATGCATCTCCTGTAGGCAGCATATTGTTGGGTCTTGTTTTGTGATCCATTCAACTATCCGGTGTCTCTTAATTGGTGAGTTTAAGCCATTAACATTTAGGGTTATTATTGAGATATGGGTTATCCTTCAAGCCATATTTGTTTATTTATGTTACTGAATATGGTTTGTTTTTCTCTTTGATTATTTTCCCCCCTTTACTGTCCTACCTCCCACTGTTGGTTTTCATTGTTATTTTCCATTTCCTCTTCCTGTAATGTTTTGCCAAGGATTTTTTGAAGAGATGGTTTTCTAGCTGCAAATGCTTTTAACTTTTGCTTATCATGGAAGGTTTTAATTTCATCTTCCATCCTGAAGCTTAATTTCGCCGGATACACGATTCTTGGTTGGAACCCATTTTCTTTCAGTGTTTGAAATATGTTATTCCAGGATCTTCTAGCTTTCAAAGTCTGTGTTGAGAGATCAGCTGTTATCCTGATTGGTTTACCCCTAAATGTAATCTGCTTCCTTTCTCTTGTAGCTTTTAAAATTCTCTCCTTATTCTGTATGTTGGGCATCTTCATTATAATGTGTCTAGGTGTGGATCTCTTGTGATTATGCACATTCGGCGTCCTGTAGGCTTCTAGGATTTGGGATTCTGTCTCATTCTTCAAGTCTGGGAAGTTTTCTCGTATTATTTCATTGAATAGATTGTTTATTCCTTTGGTTTGGAGCTCTGTGCCTTCCTGTATCCCAATGACTCTTAAGTTTGGTCTTTTAATGTTATCCCATATATCTTGGATGTTCTGCTCATGGTTTCTTAACAGTCTTGCTGAGCTGTCTATGTTCTTTTCAAGTTGAAATACTTTGTCTTCATTGTCTGATGTTCTATCTTCTAAGTGATCTACTCTGCTGATAGTATTCTCAATTGAGTTTTTAAGTTGGTTTATTGCTTCCTGCATTTCTAGGATTTCTATTTGTTTGTTTTTTATTACCTCTATCTCCCTGTGTAATTGATCTTTTGCTTCCTGGATTTGTTTATGTAGTTCCTTGTCAAAGTGATTTTTCATTGTCTGATTTTGCTGTCTCATGTCTTCCTTGAGACTCCAGATCATCTGAAGCATGTATATCCTGAACTCTTTATCTGACATTCCATCTGTTGCAGCTATTACCTCTTCTAAAGTTGAGTTGAACTGCATTGCTTGTGGTCCTTTCTTTCCTTGTCTTTTCATACTGCTCGCGTTTCTTTCTGCTTGGTGAAACTGTTGTGTTTTTGAAATTTTCCCCCTATTTATTTATATTGCTCTTGTATAGTTGGAAAATCTCCCTTGCAGGGCGGGTAGTGGCTGTGCTCCTCCTCTAATTAGGGTGATCTGTCTACCATGCTGGTCGGTCGCAGGTCTGCCCACCCTGCAGGCAGGGTGGCGGCTCTGCTCTGCCCCCACTCCAATTGTGGTGACGTAACTACCACGCCCTTGGGTCGTTGGTCCTGATCCGGATGTGGGTGGCGGCTCTGCTCGGCCCCTACTCCAATTGGTGTGACGTGTCTACCATGCTGGCAGGCCTCTAGGCCTGTTCTGCCGGTGGGTCGCAGGTCTGCCTACCTTGCGGGCTCGGGCGGCAGTTCTGCTCAGCCCCCACTCCAAATGGGGCTACCTGACTGCCTCTCCAACGGGTCGCTGGGCCTTTTCCGGACACGGGCGGTGGCTCTGCTCCACCCCCACTCCAACCAGTGTGACGTGACTGCCTCGGTGCTACGTGTCCACCACGCTGGCCGGCTACCGGGCCTGTCCTGCCAGTGGGTCGCAGGTCTGCCTACCTTGCAGGCTCAGACGGCGGTTCTACACGGCCCCTACTCCAAATGGGGTGACTTGGCTACCGCGCTGTCGGGTCGCTGGTCCTGTTCCAGGCGTAGGCAGCTACTCTCTTCGGCCCCAGCTGCAGTTGGGGTATCGTGATACCACGCCGGCGGGTCACTTGGCCTGTTCTGGGCGCAGGCGGCAGCTCCACTCTGCCCCTCTGGCCCCCACTGCACCCAGCAGGACCCGGACTGAGAAGCAGTTACCGCAGGGTCCCCGTCCCTGGGCCAAAGCCGCTCCGGGAGCCAGAACCCGGCCTCTCCGAGCCCGGTGCACGCTCCGCTAGGAGCAGGCTCCAAGGAGCGATCTCCGCAGGTTCCCCAGCCCTAGGCCAAAGCAGCTCCGGGAGCCAGAGCCCAGCCGCTCCAAGCTCTCCAAGCTCGGTGCACACTCTGCTGGGAGCAGGCTCAGAGACGCAGTCCCCGCGTGTTCACCAGCCCTGGGCCAAAACTGTTCCCGGGGTCAGAACCCAGCCGCTTCGAGCTCAATGCACGCTCCACTAGGAGCTGGCTTCAATACACAGTCTCCGCGGGTTCCCCAGCCCTGGGCCAAAGCAGCTGCGGGAACCAGAACCCGCCCGCTCAGAGCTCGGTGCACGCTTTGCTAGGAGCGAGCCCCAAGGAGTATTCTCCACAGGTTCTCTAGCCCTGAGCCTGAGCGATCTGTCTGCGAGACGCAGGCAAATGCCCGCCTGAAATCACCTGTTCCGTAGCTGAATGAGCTGAGATCAGTAGAAAACAGGGATGATTCCATCAGCTCTCCAAGATGGCGGCCGCTGTCCTCCTCCGTGGTCCAACCGGTGTCGAGAACCGAACTGGACCGCTTCTCTCCTCCGTCTCAAAGCCAGAACTCAGCACTAAGCACGGCCATTGCACCGCTGGCAGGAGCCCCCAGAATCCGCATCGCTGTACCCCCGCTCCGGCACCTCGCCGCTTCCCAGCGCGCGCCGCAGACTCCAGCCGCAGGGTGATCCGTCGATCAGGCAATGCGACCCTCTGTGCGGAGAAATCGCCCGCGTCCGAGCCCCTGCAGCTGAACCTCGCGCGATGGAAATCCCTCCACTAGATTCTGGAGCACCTCAATTTCGCTGGAATTTCCCTACAAGACAGACTTCAGCTATTTCACCTCGTCTTTCTCCCACACAGTGACGCGGCGCACGGGGGTGATTCACTCCCTTCGCCGCCATCTCTGCTTATAAACATTTATGTGGCTCATCATTGTACTATGCTGATTTTAAATCTTTTGGATATATTCCACAAAGAGTGGAATAGCTGGGCCAAATGGTGGTTCCATTCCTAGTTTTTTGAGGAATATCCATACTGCTTTCCAGTCCCACCAGCAATTTTCTACTTTTTTAATTAGGGAAAAAGGTCTAGATATATGAAAGTAGAAAAAAAAAAACCCAGAATCACACTTGGCATACTTGCAGTATTATTCGTACTGATATTTAAGTTGCCACATCTATGTTCTTCAGTGTAGCCCCTGAGTCCATTTACTATGACTGTAGGTGATCTTTGGTAGCTTCTTTTTTTGTTTTCAAAATAGTCTCCAGTTCTCCAATACCAAGTGTCCTCCAATTCTGTTCAATTATAACACTAACTGTCCAAAGATAAATATAGACTCTACAGGTTAAAGGCTCAGTCCTGAAATACTGCCACTGCTTCAAATGCCAGCTACAAATGGGGTCGTACGGCTCTTCACACTTGTGCCAAGAGACCACAAATTCAGGGGTTCCCATGACCCCCTCCTCACCTAAACCCCATAATTGGCTAGAATGACTCACAGAACTCAGAAATGCATTTACAACCACAACTTATTATAAAGGACACAATTGAACATCCAGATGAAGAGACGCACACAGTGAGGGCAGCAGGTGTTGGGAACAGGTACTGGGCTTCCACACTTTCCCTAGGGACACCACCCTCTCAGCACACCCATGTATCCACCAAACCAGAGGCTCCCTGAAAATTACACTTTGTGCACATGACTGATCAAATCACTCCAGCCCCCCTTCCATCCATGTAGAAGGGTGTTGGAATTTAGATCTGAAATGTCCCCCAAAGTCCATGTGTTAAAGACTTGGCCCCCACCCATGGCACTATTAGAAGGTAGTGGAACCTTGAGGAGGCAGAGCCTGGTAGAAAGAAGTTAGGTCACTGGGGAAAGCCCTTGAAGTAGATACCAGGACCTAGCCCCTTTCCTCTGACTCTCTCTTTGCTTTCTGGCCATCATGAAGTAGAGAGACCTCCCCTATTACACAATCTCATCAAGACATACTATGCTGGGCTGGGGATGTGGCTCAAGCAGTAGCGCGCTCGCCTGGCATGCGTGCGGCCCGGGTTCGATCCTCAGCACCACATACAAACAAAGATGTTGTGTCCGCCGAAAACTAAAAATTAAATATTAAAAATTCTCTCTCTCTATCTCTATCTCTCTCCCTCTCTCTTTAAAAAAAAGACATACTATGCTGCCACAAGCCCAGAGAAGCAAGGCTAAGTGAGCATGGACTGAAACCTCTGAAACTAAGAACCAAGATAAACCTTTCTTTCCTTTAAGATGATTGTTTCAAGTATTTTGTCATAGTGACAGAAAGCTGACTAACAGAAAGGAGGGAACTGAAAATTCAAAACCTCTTGGTTCTGGCAACTCTCAACCTGATGCTATCTACAGGCCCAACAAAAGTTACATCATTAGCACAAACTCAGATGTGGGGGAACAGAGCTCATTACAGGTAGCAAAAGATGTTCCTATCACTCTGGAAATGTCAAACATTTTAGAAGATCTGCGTCAGGAAACAAAGACAAAGAACTTCCTTCTGATAGGACAAGATGTCCTAGGCTCACTTTGTGCACTACCTACCCCCCAAACTCAGCACCAGACATTTCTATAAGGGACCAAAGGGTCTTTTAGTAGGGATGATATTTAGAGACCACAATCTGGACATTAATGATGCTTGTTGCTACTGGGTCAGCTATGGTTTCTAGGCTTTTTAAGTGGACAGAACTATAAAAATTCTTTTAAGATACAATTCCTCATATATTCAACTGATACTTGCAATTCAAATCCAGGACTAGATAGTTTTATTCAATTTCTTGTGTCTCCCAAACTGAAGATCCTAGAACTTGATTTAGAATGATATATAAGTATTCATTTGCTTTGCCCCACAATACACATACAGTCGTCTCTGGTGAGCAATATCAACCAGCAATGTGAACTTTGAAAATAACTTATGAGAAGATTATACCCAAAAGAGTATATCCACTTGCTGTATGCTGTCCAATTACTTTATTTGATGTCGTTTGATATAGCTCCTTTCTGCCCACAAATGCACACTAAGGCTGATTTCATTTCTACTGTCTTGAAATTGCTTTTAAGATTTAATTTTTATAACTATGTAAACTATTTTCACAGCTCAAAATCAAACAAGTTCAATGGGCAGATCTTCTGAAAATTTGTATTTGTTCTTTTTAGATATACATGACAGTAGAGTGCATTTTAAGATAGTCTACATATATGTAGTATAACTTAGTCAAATTAGGATCCCATTTTTGTGGTTGTATGTGATATGGAGTTTCACTGGTCATGTATTCATATATGAAAGTTATGTACATTTCATTCTGCTGTCTTTCCTATACCCATCTCCACCCCTTCCCTTCATTCCCCTTTGTCCAATCCACTGAACCTCTACAATAGCATATTACAAGAAGCCTTAATTTATATCTTCCTATTATATCCTCTCCCATTCTTTATAGATAAAAAAATTAATTTATCCTGTTAGTGCTTATTTTAAAATATAAGCACCTGTGTGTGTGTGTTTGTGTGGCTTTTCTATTTTAAAAAAAAGTCATATGCTTCTTAACTCTAAGGATTTCTAAGCTACAGAATTTTTTATTTTTATACTGCTACAGCACCCACCTTAGAAGGAAAGAGAAAGAGAAGAAAGACAGGACACTGGTGTTTACAGAACCCTTGTTGTATGCCAAGAACATTCCCAGTATACTTAATCCTCACTATAACTTTCAATGAGGCAATACAATCCACATTTTTAAAATATAGAAACTGAGGTTCAGAGAGGATCGTTCAAGGTTACTTGCCCAGCAAATTGGAAACAGAACTGATGTTGGAACTCAAGCCTTTCTCACTCCAAAGGCCAGATCTGTGCAACACTCCATCTCAGTGTTGCACGGCCCCAGCTTCTCCCCTACAGCTAATGGTCATGCTTTCACACCCTCTGTCTCTGCTCTTCAGCTCCTCCAGCCCTAGGACACAGGCATTTCACTTCTCCTTCCATGCCCATAAGTTTATAGTTTCACATAGTCCACATTTTTCTGCAAATAAATAAAAATTAGATAAATTCACACCAGAAATGGTTGACAAAAATCAGAAGTAATATTTACTCCAGCAGACACTTCCAGACTTACATCTGAAAGTCTGAAATGAGGTTATACTGTAAAAAAAAATTCTATTTGTAAATTTCAATATCTGAAATTCACATTCCACAAAACATCGAATTTGTTCAGGTTACTGATAACACCATGATATATCATAGATAAGAAAATAAAGATCCCCTGGGGATTGGCTCAGCAGGAACAGGAAGGAGGGTATGCAGTGGAGATGGGAGGCTCTGCCAAAGAATTCCATGTGACCCAAGTTAGAGGAATTCTGCCGCACGTTCTCCAAATATATCGTTTCTATGGTTTTGCTTCTAGAAGGCCTTTTTAGATCAGCAAAGTTTGGCCAGAACTGAGGAAGAAGGCAGGAGTGAAGTACTTCCCATTGTATAGAATTTTATATGGAATTGTACGGAATTTTCGGATGATGCTCCTGGGAAAGTAGATGAGAGGCTGGGGACCTCAGATAAGGGCATTAGGGATGTGGTCCTAAAGAAAAGGTGTCCTACTGAGATGCAGGTAGAGATCTAACGTAAAGCTATCCACAAACACCCGACTCTGATGCCCCTCTGTGTTCCCCAATTTTCAGCAGCTTTGCTATCATGTGCTTCAGTGAATGACAGGGAAGGTGGAGAAACTGTATCAACGGAAAGAAGCCATCGCAGAAAGTAAGGCCTGGCCAGGGAGGAGGGTTCACCTGGGCAGGGATTAGGAGCCGCCCAGGATCACGAGTGAAGCATGGCCCCTACCCGGCCTCCTACCTAGACATCCTTAGCCGCTTAGGAAAGGCACTATCTTCCCCCAGAACAATGGATATGGGTGTCATGGAGAGTTGAGTAAAGGATTAGAACCTTTCCTCCACCCTGTCTCAGGTTTGTGGTTGAGGCCTTCACAATGCAAGAAAAATTAACAAGAAAAAAGCATGAAAATTTATTTAATAAGTTTTAGCTCACTTGGGAGCCTTCATAAGAAAGTGAAGACCCAAAGACCCATTCTTTATGCTGGGTTTGATTGAACCACATATGATCTAATGGTGATAAACAGGGAGGAATTAGCAAGGCTTGTTTGCTTAGATTCCTCTCAGCCACCTGTGGCTTCCAAGATGAGGCTCTTCCTTCCTCCTGGTGTTGGATGGAGGGATTATGACCTGCTTCAGGGGAGGGTCAGAGAATCCCTCCCAGGTTTCATGACCTTCTTCAGGGCAGAAGGGAGAGGGAAGGTGTGTTGATGGTGAAGCCCATCAGCAGCCCAGCAAAACCTGAGGCTGTGGAAACATTAAGATTATAATAAAAGAAGACCTGTAAAAATGCTGTAGTACGTGTTTTTTTTTAAATTGAGGATAAAGGCTATAATTACCTTTAAGATTATAATACCCATGATGAAGAACATTTGTTCCTTAAAAAAAAAAAGAAAAGAAAGAAAGAAACTGGTTTTCATTTTTCTATCTGGGAGATACAACTGAATGTCTCCAAAAGACTATTGTGGAAAACCACACGTTGTAATCCGAGGAGCCAAGGTCTCAGCATGGCACGAGGTAGGTCTCAGGATGGTGGAGGGAGAGGCATGGGAAGTGATTCCAGGCAGCACGTTACTGTACACTAGGTTCAGGAACCGTGTTTCAAACACTGAAGACGTTAACTGGGATTGAACAAAACATTTAAAGATGGAAGAGACTGCAAAGGGCTCAAGAAGACCGATGCCTTAGCTTTCATTCTCATCGTCCTTTAAAAGGAGAGCTTGATTTCTTTTGTTAGTACGTATTTCCCTGCCATAATCAAATAAAAGTTACGATGTACCCACATATATGTGCCACTGTACTAGATGTTTTCTAGATCCTGTGAAGAATAAAGTACATACGTCTTCCCTGACTAATGAGGCTGTTAATATGTGTGTGTACATAGGTATATATAGGTATACATACATATATATAATCTTCAATTCTCAGAAATGTCTCATCAAGTCATATTTGGAAATTATTCCCTTATTGATTCTTTTGAAATATTTATTTTTTAATGTTAGTTGAACATAATACCTTTATGTTATTTATTTATTTTTATGTGGCGCTGAGGATCGAACCCAGCACCTTGCACGTTCTAGGCGAGCGCTCTACCACTGATCCACAATCCCAGCCCCACTTTATAGATCTTTTTTAAAGTGTGGCTACCAATTTGTAGATAGAGCCCTTGATAAGCCTAAGATTCCCAACAGTGAAAACAAAGTCTTGTTACTGGTCATAGGGTAGTTGCTTTATTTTCTTTCATGCTTCGTGACAAATTTATATTTTATTTTATATATATATATATTATACATATAATATATATACATACATATTTACACATATATGTGTATGTACATAGATAATATATATATATACCCACACACACACATATATATATTATTAATTATGCTTCCCCAAGTCATTGGAGTATCCTCTTCCAAGGGACTAATTACCAACTTTTATAAACTATTCTTTTACATTTTCTGTCTCATAATGTGACAATTTTTTCAAGGTCAAATTCCATCACTGCCTACTAGAGTTGCGTAACCAAGTTAATAGTATGATTTAACTTTCACAGGCTAAATAAATGGCACACTCTCTTGAGCCCTATCTGTCATGAGAAGGTGATCGATACCTATACCTATACATACCTGTGTATATATAGGTAACATATACCTAGTCTAAATATGGATTCTTCTTCCTGCAAAAGACAAGCTTAAAAGTTTGAAATGAAGGATAAATCAATCTTCCAGCATGCCTAGCTAGTGAAGGAATCTTATATATTCTATGGTTGACAAGAAATGCTTTCTTTCATTCCTTTGTTCAGCCACTCAATTGTTAAACAAATATTGATCACCTGCTGTGTGGTAGGCATCATGCTGTCAACTCAGGTAATATAACAGTATCAACAGACACAGTCCCTGTCTTTCTAGGGATTTCGGTCTAGAGAGGGAGAGAGGCAAAATGTGAGACTGTGACCGGTGTTATAAAATGAGGAGATTTGACTCCATCAAGGGGGTTGGAACAGACCTCTCTGAGAAAAAGGTGCTAGAGCTGAGATCTGAAAGAAGGGAGGAAACTGCTTATGGTGAAAAGGGAAGCAGAAAGTGTTCTAGTCAAGGAAGCTAAACGTGCAAAGGCCCTGTGGAAAGTTTTGAAAAAAGGAGATCACTGTGGTTGGTACGAAGAAAAGTTGTGGATAAAGAAAGGCCTACACCTCCCTGTACCCAACCCCTTATTCTTTACAGGTGACTTTACCTCTTGATTCACTGAGCTAATTGAAGTCACCAGGCATGGGTTACTTCTTTCATACTCAACCTCATTCATCTCTTGTATAATTCACATCTACACCTTCTCAACTCCATCTCTTCTTTCTTGGAGAATAATGGGTCCCTCCTCATGTTCAATATAACCCTCCACCTAAGAGACTTAAACTTTGTTATAATTTGGATCTGGAATGTCCCCTCAGGACACATGTGTGAAGGCTTAGTCCCCAGCTAGGTGGAAACCTAAGGAAGTGGAGCCTAGTCCGAAGGAGTAGGTCACTGGGGGCATGCCCTTGAAGATTATATCATTCTAGATCCTTCCTCCTTCTCTCTCTCTCTGCTTCCTATCCACCAGGAGATGGGAAGCTTTGCTCCCCACCATGATGTTTTGCCTCACCACAGGCCCAGAGCCAAGTGACAATGCACTGACATACCTGAAATCATGTGCCAAAAATAAATATTTCCTCCACTAAGTTGGTTTTCTCAGGTATTTTGTCATAGCAACAGTAAAGCTGACTAATGCAGAGGCCAGTGAACTTTATGAGGCTCCATTAGACTATGACCTCTCTGGTCAGAATGCCTGAATGATTGAGTCTGCCTCATTAACTACGGAACTTTAGAAAGGTTTCTTAACATCTCTAAACATTAGTTTTTTTCATCTGTAAAAAGTAATGTTACAGAGGTTCATTGTGAAGATTTAGTAAATACTCTATTGTTCTACACAGAGTAAATGTTCAATAAATGCTAACAGTTCTGATTAGGACTCAGAACTATTAGGTTCTCCTTTCCCTTTTCTGTACTTCCAACTCCTATTCTAAATAAGGCATACAATGGTGTTTTTAAAAGAATTCATTATTAGCTTTACTTGGAAATCAATTAAGTTTAAATCCAGGGTTTAAATCCCAGCTCTGCCATCTCTGAATGACCTTAGGGTAACATTTTCATCCTACAGAAAAAGGAAATTGATATGTCTAACTTCATGGCTCTTGTGAACATCAGGATAAAGCTCTAGGCACAATGCTTGGTATGTGCATCTGAGACAAGTGCTACAAAGACAATGCATATTTACTTTCAGTGAAGAGGGCTATTGGCAGAGGTTGTGCTGACGGTGGTGGTAACAGCAGTTTTACTTCTTTCCTAGTTGAAAGTCTTCCCATTATCCTTAGCCTCATTTCCCCACCCCTCCTCCTAGTCTTACCCAGGGACAAGTGTGTATTAATATCCTCTCCTCCACCCTTCAGATCCTGTTCACACCTCTTCCATAAAACTACAATAAGGCCAGCACAATGGTGCACACCTGTAATCCCAGCAGCTCAGGAGGTTGAGGCAGGAGGATCGCAAGTTCAAAGCAGCCTCAACCATGGCAATGTGCTAAGCAACTCAATGAGACCCTGTCTCTGAATAAAATACAAAATAGGGCTGGGGATGTGGCTCACTGTTGAGTGGCCCTGAGTTCAATCCCTGGTACAAAAATAAAATAAATAAACTACAACGAAGCTGCTCCTGCCAAGCTGCTCTTTCAGGTTCTCAACTTGCTGGTCACTCTGCAGTCCTTGCACAGCTGCACATGGCACCACAGGTGCCCTCTTCTTGAAACAGATTTTCTCACTTGGACCCTGCCTCCTCTGACTCTTCAGGCTTATCCTTCCCTGAGTGCTGGGGCTCCCCAACATTCATCCCTACACTGCTTTTCTGACACAGTCTCATCATCCCCCGGCTGTCCGCATCCAGAAAAAAATGAACTCAATCTCCAGCTCTGCTCTCTTCCCAGACCCTTCCTATCTACTGGAAATTATTAACTGCATAAAACAAAGGCATATGTAGTATTTCAAAACATCATCCTGTCCTCCCCCAATCCAGCATGCACATACAAACACACAGACTTCCTTAATCCTTCTTCACAGTCTGTCTTGGTGGTAGAACTAATTATAGTCATGTCATCAATAAATATCTACTGGACGCTACTGAGCACCTGCGCTTACCTGCGAGTAATGGCAGTGAACCTTCAAGCATCCCACCTCGTCTCCCTCCCATGCCCCACATTCTATCCCAGGAACACACCTCTGACCACTGACCATTTCCCCCTCTCCCCTCCTGCCACGAATGAGCTTACATTCTCATTATACCACAACCCCCTCCTACATTGTGTCCAGGCAGCTGTGTCTTCCAGTCCATATCCCACCTTGCCGCCAGAACTGCTCAAGGATGTGACTTGATCACGTTACTTCTGCAGGTAAACAAATCCCTCTTTTCCTCCATTATCCCAGAACTTTTCTCAAACTCATATCCAAGCACTTAATAGGACTCATGATAATTATTTTTCTATATTTCCATCTCTCACACTAGACTAGGATCTGCAGCCTTGTCTACATCTCTGTATCTTCAGAGCCTCACAGGATATGGCATATTGTAGACAATCCATACACATTTGCTGCAGAAATGATTCAAGGAGTTAAAAGGAATGACAGAGACATCAACATGCCCAGGGTGTGGCAAAGACTCTGCATACTGTGCAGCTCTGTAAGCACGGAGATAAGAAAAGAGTTTGGAGAAGTAACTTGTATCCAAATTGTGAGCTTCTGCCAGGTTAAGTTTATACTGTATCCCATTGTGACTGAGAATCTGTGATGGATCAGCTTCCCAATTCTAGTTTGAAATTCTCACCATGGAATTTTTATGAGTCTATAGTTGGAAATTGCTACTTTATCATTCTTATCAAATTTGGAAAGCCATCAACAGAAACCTCCTTACCCTCTAAGTTAAGTGCCACAACATCAGGTAAATCACAAAACACTAGAAGAGTTGGGAGAGCAGCCTAAGCAGAGGATTAACAATTCCAGGGCCCAGAATCACAAAGCTGCCACCACCTACACAAGCTTCTCCCTTACCTACCATGGTCTGCACCATCCAAAGTAGCCATGCTGCTCAACTCAGTTTGCAATTCATCTGATTGGTGGAACTTAGATTATATTTGAAACCTGTGCCATAGGAGGTTCTGGGAAATGTGATTTATGGTATTCCCAGCCTCTCTAATACCAGAATGAGGTTGGAATGGGTGGTGAGCATCAACCACAGTTTGTATGCTCCTAAGTCTGTATTTTACTTTGGTTTTAATAAGAGCCCATCACCTATGCTTCAGATGGTGCATTAGTGACCTACTGCTTCAGTAACTAACCACCCCAAAGGACGCAGTGGCCTATAACAAAATGCATGTATATTGCTACTCTAAGATCTGCAGGCCAGCTGGGTGGCTCTGATTCGGGTTGCAGGTGGGCCATGGACTATCCCGTCTTCATCTTGAAGCCAAGCTGGAGGGGCAATAGAGTAAGGAACATGTTCTGCTCCTGATAGACTCCAGAAGTCCAGATGAGAAAGTTAAACCTCATGAGCAAAGTGAGAAGCTCTACTACTTATTCCTAAATACAATAGCACCTGTTATGTCTACATAACATAGGAACCAAAAAGCAAAATCAATCTGCCTTCACAATCAGACTAGTTCTTAGGAACTAAAACTTGGGGAGATGGGCTGTAGACTGAGTCAGAGCCTCAGAATCCTGTGAGAAAGAAGCTAGGAGAGGCTCAGAAACATTTCTTTTGGATAATTTCACGTTTCTTGGACCATCCCTGCTATTGCCCTGTTGTTGCCCCCATTCACTAGTACAACAAACAAGTACTGAGCACCTACCATGTGCCAGATGGTGGACTAAATACTGAGGAGTCAATGATAAAAAAGGTAGATGTGGCTGGGTGTGGTGTTGCAGGCCTGTAATCCCAGCAGCATCGGAGGCTGAGACAGGAGGATCATGAGTTCAAAGCCAGCCTCAGCAAAAGAGAGGCACTAAGCAACTCAGTGAGACCCTGTCTAGAAATACAAAATAGGGCTAGGGATGTGGCTCAGTGGTTAAGTGCCCCTGAGTTCAATCCCAGTACCAAAAAAAAAAAAAAAAAGATACATGTGGTTCCTGCAGTCAGGGAGCTCAGAATGCAGAGGTGGAGATGGGTAAGTTGCTGGGGATTTCAACAGAGTGATGAGTGCAGAGGGAAGGAGTGAGAATCAACCAGAGGAACGAGAGTTTTCTAGGTGCCAGGAAAAGCGTGTGTGAAGCCAGGAGCATGGGGTTTGCGGTGCTGCTCTAAGTTTCACACAGACGGAGAAAAGGCTGAAGCTTGAAGCATCAGCTGGGCCACCTCACGAAAGCCTGGTCAGGAGGGAAGAGCTAAAAACGGAAGAGTCTTCACTTGGTTCCTCAGTATTTAAGAAGGTGTTCAGAGAGGGGAAACTGTGGGTATCATTGAGAGCTATCCTGTGTCAGAGAGGCACAGGAGATGGTGACGCTGACTTGGTAAACGGAGGTAGGGGTCTCCCTCCTGGTTGTCAAAGGGAACTGGATGGAGTATGTGGTCCCCCAGTCCCATTAGAAGGTTGGTCCTGTAGACTGAATGTTTGTGTCCCTCCAAAATTCCTGTGCTGAAACCTAACCCCCAAGGTGACAGTATTCAGAGGTGAGGGCTTTTGGGAGGTGATGAATTTGTGAGGGTAGAGCACTCATGAGTGTGATTAGTGTCTGAATATCACAGACCTCAGAGAGCTTCCATGTCCCTTCTGCCATGTGAGGACAGAGCAAAAAGATGAAAAGACAATGACTGATGAACCAAGAAGTGAGTCCTTACCAGATACCAAATCTGCCAGCACCTCCGTCTTAGACTTCCCAGCCTCCAGAACTAGAAATAAGTTTGTATGGTTTATAAGTCACTCATTTGTGTATATTTTGTCATAGCAGCCTGGACAGTCTGAGACAGCAGACCAGTTAGGATGCTGGTACAGTAACTAACCCAGGGGAGAGGTGAGCGACAATGAGTTCTGTATTAAGGTGGTGGCTCTATGGATGGGAAAGTAGGCCAAATTACCCAGACATGTCAAGGTGCCATCGACATTAAGGATGACCCCGAGGCATCTGGCTTGGGCTGGAGAAAGCCAGTTCATGTCTTCCTTAGAATCCTCTTACAATGCCGCTGCCTTACCTCTCAGAATCCAAGGGTCCCCAGGAACTCCTGTAACACTCGGGCCAAAAGAAATCAGCAATTTCTGATTTTCACCATCATCCCAATCTTTAAAAGGGAATATATTTTTTTAATTATTTCAAAAATAATTTTAACCAGGGCTGGGGTTGTGACTCATTGGTAGTACACTTGCCTAGCATGTGTGAGGCACTGGGTTCAATCCTCAGTACCACATAAAAAAATAATTAATTAATTAAAGATATTGTGTCCATCTACTAAAGAAGAAGAAGAGAAAATGTTTTTTTAAAAATAACTTTTACCAGACAATTTGCAGCTCCCTACATAAATCTACACGGGCAAAATCCATTTGGACACCCTGCACAAATCATCTTATCAGTGACTTTGAGGCACTGTAGATTTTTTTAAACCAAATATGCAGAGAGTTAAATAACCATCTTAAAATATTAAAGGAGAGAGCTACTGTATAACTCAGTGACTTGAGTAAGTCAGTCAAATTATTACTGGCTCTAATTATCACCCCCATAGCTGTTAAATTCTTTACCTGCAGCAGAGTAGAACTCCAGAGGTGAGAAATTCTTTCCTGCCTTTGAAAACACCAAGGAAAAAACCCAAAGGAGTAACTTCCAATATGAATCTGAGAAATCAAACCTACATTGTGCACAAAGACAGGACAGGCAGAGGGAAAAGCACAGCAAACGTGGAAAATAACTTACTGGAAAGTCAAAGGTCTAATGTTAGTTTATTTAGAAATTACCTCCTACAGTGACTTGAGGGCACAGATTTGAGGGCTGTAGCACTCCAAAGCAACACACAACGAAAAGAAGAAAAAAAGAATAGTAAAAAGGAGTCAGGGTAGGTAGTCCTCATAGCATTATTTACTGTAGCATTATTCATGCTAAGTTTAACTACAAATAGGAAAAGCTGTGCTATCATCAGAAACATAAAGAAGCCTACTGGTCAGAATGGAGCAGATGGTATCAGGAGAACATGAGAGCCATGGAAGGTTCTGGAAGCAGAGAGGGAAGCTGCTTGGATAATCACCACTGTCTTTTAAGGAAAGATTTAGGTAAACCCTGGAAGAGTTCTCCCTGCCTTTCTACAAATGATCTACCTTACCAAACACTTCCCCTCCCACACCCCCATGAAACTCACAGCCTGAAAGTTCTATGACTATTACTCTTCTAAGTGACATCAGCCTTTTAATGAAGTTAAAAAATATATATACAGGGCCAACAGCTAATCAAAGAGAGTTTTCTTTCTTTCTTTCTTATTTGTGGGGTAGGGGTGCTGAGGACCAAACATGGCACTTTACCCCTGAACTATATTCCCAGTTCTTTTTTTGTTTGTTTGTTTTATTTTGAGACAGGGTCTTGCTAAATTGCTAGGGGTCTCACAAGTTTCTGAGGCTGGCCTCAAACTTGCAATCCTCCTGCCTCAGCCTCTTAAGTGGCTGGGCTTATAAACATGTGCCATAGCGCCCTGTGAGAGCATTCATTTTCAACCCACATCATTCACTTGTCCTATAGGTGAAATCAGTTTTTAGCATAAGGATTTTTATTATCCTCTTTCATCTTCTGAGCATCTGATTTTTTTTTTCCATCTTTTTACTTTCCATTCTTTCTTATGCCTGCAGTAGGGACTCAAAAGGTGATCTGGTAAATCACAGTGAATATGAGGAGAAACACTAGAAAAATACTGAAAAATAAGAGCTGTGTTCACACACATTCCTGAAATGTGATGATTTTACAGGAGTCTCCAGCCCGAAAGGGAAGGGAAGGGAAGGGAAGGGAAGGGAAGGGAAGGGAAGGGAAGGGAAGGGAAGGGAAGGGAAAGGAAGGGAAGGGAAGGGGGAAGGAAAGAAAGAAAGAAAGAAAGAAAGAGAGAGAGAGAGAGAGAGAGAGAGAGAGAGAGAGAAAGAAAGAAAGGGAAGAGAATAAAAAGGAGGAAGAAGGGAGAGAGAAGAATTGGAGGAAGAGAAAAGATAGGAAGGGAGGGGAAGGGAAAAGATGAGAAGAAAAGGAAAAGGGTGCACATTCAAAGGGTAAAAATTAAAGAATGGTGTATGTGCTCACATGAGTCTAGGTGTATATTAAAGACTGAGTGAATTTTTTTTAACTCTGTCAATGTTTTAATAAAAGCTGACAAATGACCCTTATTTTCCTTCTTAATGTGTTTGTATTTCTATCAGGACTTCAGTTGTTTTGTTTTGCTTTGTTTTTATGTTTATTCTGTGAATATTGTCTGAAACCAGGAGAGAATAATATTAAGATCCAAATACAAGAACAGTATCCTGGGAGCTCTCCACTTGGGAGGTTTTCACGTCATACTTAGGCCATGGTAGCATTTTCCTTGGCTGCTGTGCCCACCAGCATAAAATAAAGTGGCATCCCCATGCTGATTACCAAAGTCAACCGAGGTGCATGAAATGCAAGTCAGTATGTGGCAACTTAATATCTGTATTTATCCTTGTGGTCACAGTAGGTCGTTTCTTCTTCTAATTTTATAATGTTCTATCGATTATTATAACTCTGGACTTAAAATCCAGTAATCAGAGTAACAAACTGACAAAACTAATTATATGTTATTATTCCCCTTTATCAAGACAGAGTAAAACGGGTAGAGTTCCTGATGCTGAGGTAGGAGATGTAACAAAACATGCTGGGCAGCTCTGCTCTGGCTGTGTGTTACTGACAAGAGGGCTGGAACCACAGAAAGGCCCAAGAGAGCGAGCACAATTGACAAGATGGCCTGGGAGCACACAAGCCCTGAGTCTGCCTTTACCCTCTGAATGGCATTGAGGAAATGACCAATCCCTCCAAAGCTTGACTTCTTTATTTATTAAAGTTATTGTAACAACATTTATCTTATTTGGGTTTAGGAAAAACATGCAAAACAACATCCAGATAATGTGATAACTCAGTCTAGGGAATTCTAGAGTAAAAACATCACTCAAGAAGATAAATAAGGAGGGCTGGTGGTATACCATGTGGCACATCTAGGGAGTTGACACTGCTAAAAACAAGGAAACCTACCCAAAGAAACACACTTGCTTTGGGATTAGTTTGAACTCTACATGTGTTAGTCCGTGATTTTTTAAAAAAAATCTGATATTGCATGGAGGAACTTCGGGCAAAGGGAAGGGTAGGGAGGGGAGGGAGTATAGGAGCAGGAAAGATGGTGGAATGAGACGGACATCATTACCCCAGGTACATGTATGACTGCACATACAGTGCAATGCCACATCATGTACAAAAATGAAAAAGTTGCAATGGAAAGGTGTGCTGCGATTGTGTACAATGAATCAAAATGTATTCTGCTATCATAAATACCTAACTAAAATAAGTTAATCGGTAGAGCGCTCGCCTAGCATGAGAGGGACCCAGGTTCGATCCTCAGCACCACATAAAAATAAAGGCATTGTGTTGTGTCCATCTACACCTAAAAAAAAAATAAATATTAAAAAAAAGGAACGGAACCACCATATGATCCAGTTATTCCACTCCTTGGTAGGTGTTCAGCAGACCAGTAGGGACACAATTACGTCAATATCTATAGTAGCATAACTCTCACTAGCCGTGACATACTGAATGGATTATAAAATGTGGTGTACGTACATGAAAAAGTTTTACCCTGTCTTAAAGAGTGAAATGATACCATTTGCTGATGAGTGGATGGAACTGGATGCTAAATTAAATAAGTCATATAAGAAAAAAATTTTTGATATTGCTGCACAGAATGCTTAAATCTATATAATACAGCATGGCATTTGCATATAACCTACAAGCATGTTCTCATATATTTAAACATCTCTAGATTACTTATAATACTACTCTAATATAAATATATGTGAACAGCTGTTATTCTTATTGTTCAGGGAATAAAGACAAAAGTCTGTATGTGTTCAGTACAGATGCAATATTTTTTCTGAATATTTTCAATCTGTGGTTGGTCAAATCCACAGTTGCAGAACCTACTAATACAGAGAGCCAACTGTACAGAGACTTATGTTTTTAAAACAAATTTTTAATTTAGAATAATTTTAGATGGGCCCAGTTTCTCTATTAAGCTCTTACATAAGTACATTTGTCACAACTAATGAACCCAGATTGATAATTACTAATAACTAAAGTTCATACTTTATCAAGACTATTTTAAAAGAAATTTTTCTGCTAGAAATAGGGTATTATAATTCTGGAGAGAAAAGCACTAGTAAGTATGCGATTTTGACCTAAACTGTTCATTTTGCTTGTCCCCATCACTTACTAATTCATAAAGAGCTCCTCGGGACTGTGGACCAGGGCTCAAAGCACGAGTCTGGAGAAGTATATTCCATCCTCAATTCTGGTCTGCCTTAGGAAAACCTCTCAATCTCTCACTGAGCCCAAGTTCTATTTCTTACCAAAAGAAGAAATTGAGTTAGATGATTTTTAAAACTCTAACTTGAAATTCTGATTCTAGAATAACTGAAAACATTTTAATGTTTTCATGACAGAGGTTCAACTGTAGGGTTTAAGGACTATAATTCTGGATTTGTCACCAGATTTTTCTTTTTAAGTGAGTTTTAAATTATAATGATTAACACACACTAGTTTGACAAATTAATGAGATTCACTCTGATATTTCCATACATACATAAATCATATACTTATCATGTCCATCTATCCTCCTTCCACCCTTCCTCCCTCTTGCCCTCTCTCCTTACTTCCTCTGAGCCCCTTACCAGTCCCTAATAGTTCCTCTTCTACTGTCAGAACATTTGTTTTTTCTTTAGTTTCTACATATGAAAGAAATCACTTGATACTTGTCTTTCTGTGTCTGGCTTATTTTGCTTAAAATGATGTCTTCCATTCTCCTGCAAATGGCAAGATTTCATTCTACTTTGTGGCTGAATAATGCTAAAGAGAAAGAGACAGACAGAATTCAGTCACATTTTCTTTAACCATTCATCTGTTAACAGGCACCTAGGCCAATTCCATATTTCTATATCTTGGCAATTGTGAATAATGCCACAATAAACATGGGTATAAATACATCTATCTTGTATGCTGATGTAATTTCCCTAGGATATACATCTAACAGTGGGATACCTGAATCCTATGGTAGTTCCATTTTCAGTTTTTGAAGGACCTCCATAGTGTTTTCCATAGTGGTCATACTAATTTTCATTCCTGCCAACATTATGTAAGTGTTCCTTTTTCTCCACATCCTTACACACCATTTGTTATGGTTTATTTCATTGTTTATAATAGATATTCTAACTGGGTGAGATAGAAACTCACTATAGTTTTGATTTACATTTCCCTGGTAGCTAAAAATATTAAGTACTTTTTCATATATTTATTGGCCATTTGCATTTCTTTTTAAAAAAATGTCTATTCATTTCATTTGACCATTTTTACTTGGATAGTTTTTTCATATATATGTCAAGGGCAGAATAGGAGAAACAACATTTCTACCAACTTGAAGAGAAAGATATTCAGTTATTCAGCTTTCATAAAACATCAAATGAGCATATTTATGGAAGTAGAGGCCATAAAGGAAGAACATTGTGTTATTGTCCAAAACAAGGAGTTTCTGACAGATGAAAGGGAAAATCCCCAGCTCTTTCAAGGCCTTTCCTGTATCCTCAAGGGGAATTATGTATTTGTAGCTTTTTTATTGGCTGTGAAAATGAAAACACTTTTTCTTTGAATGAACTCTTTGAAGTTTCTCTCTCTTCAAAAAAAAAAGAAGTCTATATGTATGTGTATAAATATGCATATGTATAATAAATGTAATATCAACATTATATATGATATATGATTTGTATGCAATAATATACATTTATATAATGTGTATGATATACACAATATATAATATGTACACACACTATAACTGCATATGTACACATACATACACATATGTAAAGTTTGCACATTAATAGGATCAAACACATTTCTAAACTCACAGCACAGCTAAATGAGGGTGCACTATTTAATTTAACCCCGAATGAAGGCAAATTCAATAAATGATACACAAAGGACATTTTTTTAAAACTTGGAAATAACCATACTTATCTGTTCAATTTATTTTTCTAAATATCTTTTTATTTTATAGTCTTAGAAATAAAACTGGGGACAAAGAAATAGCATAAAAAACTTGAAGCCACAAGTATTACAAAGTTTTTCCTTTTATAAAATCTCCCCAAATAAACTTTTTAATGAAGTAATAAAAATAATTGATATGAATATCTTTTATTTTCCTTTAAGTGATAAGGAGTTTCAAAATGATTTTTAAAAAGATAAAGAGGAAAGCACACCAGCTTGCATGGGACCCAGACTCACAGTAGGCCCTGGTCCACCCCCTCCACCAGCAGGGCAGACACTCACCAGAGCTGAGCCTCTGGCACAGAACCGCCCCTTCCTACCACCAGACTACCAAGGGAGGTAAAGCCTGGAGGCCCAGATCCACCCACAAGGGTCTGTGGTGGACCCAGGTTTACAGGAGGCACCCCTCCTTCAGCAGGCAAGCGCCAGAGCCCAGCCTCAGGCACAAGACCATCCCTTTTGACCAGCGGATTACCATGGGAGGTCAAGCCCAGCAGCCCAGATCTGCCCACACCAGCCTGTGCATGACCCAAGCTCACTACCATGGGAGCCCAGGCCCAGGCCCAGCCCAGATCTTCCCACACCTACTTGCACAGGACCCAGATCCAGGGTAGGTCCCAGTTAGCCCCGCTCCCTCCCCCCAGCTCCACCTAAGAGCCTAAACCTAAACCACTTCCATCTTGGGACACTGCAAACATTGCCATAGCCTTCCCCATGCAGTAGCCCCTACCTTTTTGACAACAGACAGGGCCTAGAAGAAGCTGCATCTCTGAGCAGACATCCCAAAGGGAGTGTGAGGCCCATCCTTTCAGCCCCATCTCTGTAAGACATTGCATCCATCTTGGGGCACCTCCACTATTATCTCAAGATATCTCAGCTATTGCTACCACTACCTTTAGTTGCAGTAGCATACATTGAGGGACACCAGCAGGGTCTGGAAGCCCAACAAATAGGTGAGGTACAGACAATCTGCACAAATACTACAAGAATATAGGATAGAAACTGTGATATCTCAGATCAATGCTGCAAGAAAGGAAGACACATAGACAACATGAAAAAACAAGGGAGGAAAGTGCCTCAAACAAACCAGGACACTATAATAACAGAACCCACGGACAGCGAAGTTGAAGAAATGTCAGAGAAGGAGTTCAGAAGGTTCATAATTAAAATGATCTGTGAATTAAAGAATGACCTAAATGAGCAAATACGGGCAAAAACTAATCACTCCATCAATGATATGAGAGAGCAAATACAGGTAGCGAAAGATTACTTCAAGAAAGAGATAGAGACTCTGAAGAAAAAAAACAGTCAGAAATCCTTAAAATGAAGGATAAAATAAACCAAATAAAAAAATCAATAGAAAGCATAACCAACAGACTAGATCACTTGGAAAAAAGAACATCAGATAATGAAGACAAAGTATACAATCTGGAAAATAAATTTGATCACACAGTGAAGATAGTAAGAAACCATGAACAGAATATCCAAGAATTATGAAACAGCATCAAAATACCAAATTAAGAGTACTAGAGGAAGGCACAGAGTTTCAAACCAAAGGAATTCACAATCTCTTCAATGAGATAATAGCAGAAAATTTCCCAAACATGAAGAACGAATTGGAAAACCAAATACAAGAGGCTTACAGGACACCAAATGTATAAAGTTACAATAGATTTACACCAAGGCACATTATAATGAAAATGCCTAGCATACAGAATAAGGATAGAATCTTAAAAGCTGCAAGAGAGAGGAATCAGATCACATATAGGGGGAGACTAATTTGTAACTCAGCAGACTTTTCAACCCATTCCCTCAAAGCCAGGAGATTGTGGAGCAACATATACCAAACTCTGAAAGAAAATGAATGCCAACCAAGAATCTTATATCCAGCAAAACTAAGCTTTAGATTTGATGAGGAAATAAAAACCTTCCACGATAAACAAAAGTTAAATAATTTACATCTAGAAATCCTGCACTATAGAACATCCTCAGCAAAATATTCTAAGAAGAGGAAATGAAAAACAATGATGAAAATCAGCAGGGGGAGGGATTACACTAAAGGAAAATCTAATCAGAGGAGAAACCAAGTCAAGTTAGATACCAAAGATAAACAAAAATGGCTGGGAATACAAATCATGTCTCAATAATAATCCTGAATGATAATGGCCTAAACTCACCAATCAAAAGACATAGACTAGCAGATTGGGTCAAAAAAACAAGACCTAACAATGTGCTACCACCAAGAGACTCATCTCATAGAAAAAGATATTCACAGACTGAAGGTGAAGGGTTAGGAAAAATCATACCACTCACATGGACTGCAGAAGCAATCAGGGGTTTCCATCCCCATATCAAATAAAGTAGACTTCAAACTAAAGTCAATCAAAAAGGATAAAGAAGGACACTACATACTGCTCAAGGGAACCATGCACCAATAAGCCTTAACAATTATAAATATATATGCCCCAAACAATGGAGTGTCTATGTTCATCAAACAAACTCTTCTCAAGTTCAAGAGTCAAATAGACCACAATAATTCTGGGTGACTTTAACACACCTCTTTACCACTGGATAGATCTTCCAAACAAAAGCTGAATGAAAAAACTATGGAACTCAATAACACAATCAATAACTTAGACTTAACATATATAGAATATTTCCTCCTTCAACAAACGAATACACTTTCTTCTCAGCAGCACATGGATCCTTCTCTAAAACAGACCATATATTATGCCACAAAGCAAATCTTAACAAATATAAAAAAGTAGAGATACTACCCTGCATTCTATCAGATCATAATGGAATGAAATTAGAAATCAATGATAAAATAAGAAATAAAAGCTACTCCAACACTTGGAGACTAAATAATATGCTACTGAATGAACAATGGGTTGAGGAAGACATCCAGAAGGAAATTAAAAAATTCTTAGAGGTGAATGAGAACACAGATACAACATATTGAAATCTCTGGGACACTATGAAAGCAACTCTAAGAGGAAAGTTCATTGCATGGACTTCATTCCTTAAAAGAAGAAAAAGTCAACAAATAAGTGACTTAACATTTTATCTCAAAGCCTTAGGAAAAAAAGAACAAATCAACAACAAAAGCAGTAGAAGACAGTACATAATTAAAATCAGAGCTTAAATCAATGAAATTAAAACAAAAGAAACAATTGAAAAAATTGACAGAACAAAAAGTTGGTTCTTTGAAAAAATAAATAAAATTGACAGACCCTTAGCCATGCTAACCAAGAGAAGAGAGAAAACTCAAATTACTAACATACGTGATGAAAAAGGAAATACCATGACAGACACTATAGAAAAACAGAAGATAATAAGAAATTATTTTGAAAACCTATACTCCAATAAAATAGAAAATATTGAAGGCATTGGCAAATTTCTAGAGTCATATAATTTGCCCAAATTGAATCAGGATGATATCAAATTTAAACAGATCAATTTCAAGCAATAAAATAGAAGATGCCATCAGAAGTGTACCAACCAAGAAAAGCCCAGAACCAGATGGATACACAGCTGAGTTCTACAAGACCTTCAATTTATTTCAGGAAATAGAAAAAGAGGAGCACTTCCAAACTCATTTTATGAGGCCAATAATCACCCTGATTCCAAAAACAGGCAAAGACAGATAAGAATCATATGATCATCTCAATAGATGCAGAAAAAGCATTGGACAAAATACAGCACCCCTTCATGTTCAAAACACTAGAAAAATTAGGGATAACAGGACCATACCTCAACATCATAAAGGCTATCTATGCTAAGCCCCAGGCCAACACTATTCTAAATGGAGAAAAATTGAAGGCATTCCCTCTGAAAACTGGAACAAGACAAGGATTCCCTCTTTCACCACTTCTACTTACCATAGTTCTTGAAACACTGGCCAGAGCAATTAGACAGATGAAATAAATTAAAGGGATACACATAGGAAAAGGAGAACTCATATTGACACTATTTGCTGATGATATGATTCTATACCTAGAAGACCCTAAAAGTTCCACAAGAAAACTTCTAGAACTAGTAAATGAATTCAGCAAAGTAGCAAGATATAAAATCAACACCCATAAATCAAATGCATTTCTGTATATCAGTGACAAAACCTCAGAAAAGGAAACAAAAAAATCTACCCCATTTATAATAGCCTCAAAAACAATTAAATACTTGAGAATCAACTTAATGAAAGAGGTAAAAAAATCTATATAATGAAAATTACAGAACCCTAAAGAAGAAGTCAAAAAAGACCTCAGAAGATGGAAAGATCTATCTTGTTCTTGGATGGGCAGAATTAATATTATCAAAATGACCATACTACCAAAAGCATTATACAGATTTAATGAAATTCCAATTAAAATCTCAATGACATTCCTTATAGAAATAGAAAAAGCAAACATGAAATTTATCTGGAAAAATAAGAGACCCAGAAGAACTAAAGCAATCCTTAACAGGAAGAATGAAGCAGGTGGCATCACTATACCAGACCTTAAACTATACTACAGAGCAATAGTAACAAAAACAGCATGGTATTGGCACCAAAACAGACTGGTAGACCAATGGTACAGAATAGAGGACACAGAGACTAACCCACAAAATTACAATTATCTTATATTAGACAAAGGTGCCAAAACATGCAATGGAGAAAAGATAGCCTCTTCAACAAATGGTGCTGGGAAAACTGGAAATCCATAGGCAACAAAATGAAATTAAACCCATATCTCTCACCATACACAGAACTCGACTCAAAATGGATAAGGACCTAGGAATTAAACCAAAGACTCTGCGTCTAATAGAAGAAAAAGTAGGCCCTAATCTCCCATCATGTGGGATTAGGCCCCGACTTCCTTAATAAGACTCCTTTGGCGCAAGAATTAAAATCAAGAAGCAATAAATGGGATGGACTCAAACTAAAAAGTTTCTTCTCAGCAAAAGAAACAATCTGTGAGGAGAATAGAGAGCCTGCACCTTGGGAGCAAATCTTTACCCTTCACACACCAGATAGAGCACTAATCTCTAGGGTATTAAAAAAAAAAAAAAGCTAAACACCAAAAAAACAAATAACCCAATCAACAAATGGGCCAAGGAACTGAACAGACACTTCTCAAAAGATGATATACAATCAATCAACAAATATATAAAAAATGTTCATCATCACTAGCAATTAGAGAAATGCAAATCAAAACTATTCTAAGATTGCATCTCACTCTAGTCAGAATGGCAGCTATTATGAAGACAAACAACAATAAGTATAGGCGAGGACGTGGGGGAAAAGGCACACTCATACACTGCTGGTGGGACTGCAAATTGGTGGAGCCAATATGGAAAGCAGTATGGAGATTTCTTGGAAAATTAGAAATGCAATCACCATTTGACCCAGCTATCCCTCTCCTCAGTCTATACCCAAAGGACTTAAAAACAGCATACTACAGGGACACAGCCACATCAATGCTTATAGCAGCTTAATACACAATAGCTAAATTGTGGAACCAACATAAATGCCCTTCAGTTGATGAATGGATAAAGAAACTGTGGTACATATACACAATGGGATATTATTCAGCATTAAAAGAGAATAAAATCATGGCATTTGCAGGTAATGGATGGAGTTAGAGAAGATAATGCCAAGTGATGCTAGTCAATCCAAAAAAAAAAAATGCTGAATGTTTTCTCTAATATAAGGAGGCTGATTCATAGTGGGGTAGGGAAGGGAGAGTGGGAGGAATAGACGAACTCAAGATAGGCAGAGGGGTGGGAGGGGAAGGGAGGGGGTATCGGGTTAGAAATGATGGTGAAATGTGATGGACATTATTATCCAAAATACATGTATGATGACACAAATTGGTGTGAGTATACTTTGTACACAACCAGAGATATGAAAAATTGTGCTCTATATGTATAATGCGAATTGTAACACATTCCACTGTCATATATAAACTTTTAAAAAAATTAAAAAATTAAGTTGATCATTTTTAAAAAAGATAAAGAGGAAAAAAGGAAACTAAACAAGAAATAAGAAAAACTTTTAATTTTTTATTATTTGAAAAAAAGAAGCAATGCTCGCTCCAGCAGCACTAAAATTGGAACCATACCGAGAAGATTAGCATGGCCCCTGAGTAAGGATGACACATAAATTCATGAAGCATTACATATTCTTTATGGAACCAACCTAGGTGCCCTTCAACAGATGAATGGATAAAAATAATGTGGTAGATATACACAATGGAATATTAATCAGCCATAAAGAAGAATGAAATATGGCATTTGCTGGTAAATGGATGGAACTGGAGACTATCACGCTAAGTGAAATTAGCTAATCCCAAAACCAAAGGCTGAATGTTTTCTCTGATATGCAGTTGCTAACACACAATGGTATTGGAGAGGGATGGGAGTGCATTGGATTAGACAAAGGGGAATGAAGGGAAGGGAGGAGGGATGACAGTAGGAAAGACAGAATGAATTGGACAAAACTTTCCTATGTTCCTATTTGAAAATACAAACAGGTTGTAACTCCACATCATGTACAACCACAAGAATGGAAAATTGTAGTCCATGTACATATAATATGTCAAAATGCACTCTCCTGCCATGTATATCCATAAAATACAAATTTTTAAAAAGAAGCAAAAATTAAATCATATAGAAAAAAGACAAAGAAGTAGAGACCAATGTTACCACCTGGAGTGTAACCATTGTAGACATTTTGGTGACCATCTTTTATCTTTTTAGATGAATTTCTTTATACATATAAGGAAGATACCACTATGAACACTCTGATTTCCAATTGCCATATTTGGGACATTTTTCAAAGTGAGTAAGCAGAGATCTTTTTTTTTCTTTTTCTTAATTATAGATGGACACGATACCTTTATTTATTTTTATTTTTATGTGGTGCTGAGGATCAAATCCAGGGCTTCACTCATGCTAAGCAAGCACTTTACCACTGAGCTACAACCCCAGCCCTAAACAGAGATCTTAAAAAACATAAGAACTCATAGTATTCTGCTGAAGGTATTTTGAAATAATTTATTTAACCAAGTCATTTTTGTTGGAGACTTTTTTTTTTACTATTTGTTTGTTTGTTTTTGAGATAGGGTCTCCATAAGTAACCCAGGTTAGCCTGGAATTATGATCTTTCTAGCTCAGTCTTCCAAATTGCTAGGATTACAGGTTTCCTTAAAATTAACATCTTTATGTGGACAGTGTTTGGCGTGTATTTAACTAGAAAATGGATTATAAACAAAATGTTACACATATTTTGCATTTTGGTACATATTTCCTAAAGTACTTGTTAAGAGAATAGAAGGGAGAGTAGACATGATCAAAGCAGGATACATGCATATATGCAAACATCACCATGAAAATGACTAATTATACAATTAATACGTATTAAAATTAAAATAAAAGTAAGTAAATGAATCAAAACAAAAAGGACCTTTTAACTTATACCAATTTACTCTAAGCATTAGAAGAGAATTCAACCAATAACCACACATCAGTATAAAAAAATAAATAAATAAACTGCATTAGATTATTGCCCTAGGATAGAGAATGAAGTGGTAAGTTTTGATAGAGTAATACCAAAGGTTTGCCTTGCCCATTTCTTGCTCACTCCTACACTCAGGTTATATTAAATGACCTAGTTACATTTTCAGTTATATTTCAAGGACAATTAACACAATAGCTTCTGATAACTCCCATTTGAATTATACTTGGCAATTTCAAAATAATTTCACCTTATTATCTTTCTGGATAGTTTTTTCAAAAAAAAAACTTTGGTTGTACAGGGACACAATATCTTTATTTTATTTTTTTTTTTCTTTTTTTTTATTGGTTGTTCAAAGCATTACAAAGCTCTTGACATATCATATTTCATACATTAGATTGAAGTGGGTTATGAACTCCCATTTTTACCCCAAATACAGATTGCAGAATCACGTCGGCTACACATCCACATTTTTACATAATGCCCTATTAGTAACTGTTGTATTCTGCTACCTTTCCTATCCTCCACAATCCCCCCTCCACTCCCCTCCCATCTTCTCTCTCTACCCCATCTACTGTAATTCATTTCTCTCCTTGTTTATTTTCCCATTCCCCTCACAACCTCTTATATGTAATTTTGTATAACAATGAGGGTCTCCCTCCATTTCCATGCAATTTCACTTTTCTCTCCCTTTCCCTCCTACCTCATGTCTCTGTTTAATGTTAATCTTTTCTTCCTGCTCTTCCTCCCTACTCTGTTCTTAGTTGCTGTCATTATATCAAAGAAGACATTTGGTATTTGTTTTTTAGGGATTGGCTAGCTTCACTAAGCATAATCTGCTCTAGTGCCATCCATTTCCCTGCAAATTCCATGGTTTTGTCATTTTTTAGTGCTGTGTAATACTCCATGGTGTATAAATGCCACATTTTTTTATCCATTCATCTATTGAAGGGCATCTGGGTTGATTCCACAGTCTAGCAATTGTGAATTGTGCTGCTATGAACATCAATGTGGCAGTATCCCTGTAGTACACTCTTTTAAGGTCTTCAGGGAATAGTCCAAGAAGGGCAATAGGTGGGTCAAATGGTGGTTCCATTCCCAGCTTTCCCAGGAATCTCCATACTGCTTTCCAAATTGGCCGCACCAGTTTGCAGTCCCACCAGCAATGTACAAGAGTACCCTTTTCCCCACATCCTCACCAGCACTTCTTATTGTTTGACTTCATAGTGGCTGCCAATCTTACTGGAGTGAGATGGTATCTTAGGGTGGTTTTGATTTGCATTCCTCTGACTGCTAGAGATGGTGAGCATTTTTTCATGTACTTGTTGATTGATTGTATGTCCTCCTCTGAGAAGTGTCTGTTCAGGTCCTTGGCCCATTTGTTGATTGGGTTATTTGTTATCTTATTGTCTAATTTTTTGAGTTCTTTGTATACTCTGGATAATAGGGCTCTATCTGAAGTGTGAGGAGAAAATTTGTTCCCAGGATGTAGGCTCCCTATTTACCTCTCTTATTGTTTCTCTTGCTGAGAAAAAAACTTTTTAGTTTAAGTAAGTCTCATTTGTTGATTACTGTTATTAACTCTTATGCTATGGGTGTCCTATTAAGGAATTTGGAGCCTGACCCCACAATATGTAGATCGGAGCCAACTTTTTCTTCTATCAGACGCAGAGTCTCTGATTTGATATCTACCTCCTTGATCCACTTTGAGTTAACTTTTGTGCATGGCGAGAGGAGGGGATTCAGTTTCATTTTGTTGCATATGGATTTCCAGTTTTCCCAACACCATTTGTTGAAGATGCTATCCTTCCTCCATTGCATGCTTTTAGCCCCTTTATCAAATATAAGATAGTTGTAGCTTTGTGGATTAGTCTCTGTGTCCTCTATTCTGTACCATTGGTCCACTCGCCTGTTTTGGTACCAGTACCATGCTGTTTTTGTTACTATTGCTCTGTAATATAGTTTGAAATCTGGTATCGCTATACCTCCAGATTCACACTTCCTGTTTAGAATTGGTTTTGCTATTCTGGGTCTTTTATTTTTCCATATGAATTTCATGATTGCTTTATCTATTTCTACAAGAAATGCCATTGGTATTTTGATTGGCATTGCATTAAACCTATAGAGAACTTTTGGTAATATCGCCATTTTGATGATGTTAGTTCTGCCTATCCATGAACAGGGTATATTTTTCCATCTTCTAAGATCTTCTTCTACTTCTCTTTTCAGGGTTCTGTAGTTTTCATTGTATAAATCTTTCACCTCTTTTGTTAGGTTGATTCCCAAGTAGTTTTTTTTTTTTTTGAGGATATTGTGAATGGGGTGTTTTCCCTCATTTCTGTTTCAGAATTTTGTTGCTGATATACAGAAATGCCTTTGATTTATGCGTGTTGATTTTATATCCTGCCACTTTGCTGAATTCATTTATTAGTTCTAGTAGTTTTTTTGTAGACCCTTTTGGGTCTTCTAGGTATAGAATCATGTCATCCCCAAATAGTGATAATTTAAGTTCTTCTTTTCCTATTTTTATGCCTTTAATTTCTTTCATCTGTCTAATTGCTCTGGCCAGTGTTTCAAGAACTATATTGAATAGAAGTGGTGATAGAGGGCATCCCTGTCTTGTTCCAGATTTTAGAGGGAATGCCTTTAACTTTTGTCCATTCAGAATGATGCTAGCCTGGGGCTTAGCATAGACAGCTTTTACAATGTCAAGGTAAGTTCCTGTTATCCCTAGTTTTTCTAATGTTTTGAACATAAAGGGATGCTGTACTTTGTCGAATGCTTTTTCTGCGTCTATCGAGATGATCATATAGTTCTTATCTTTAAGTCTATTGATGTGGTGAATAACATTTATTGATTTCCATATATTGAACCATCCTTGCATCCCAGGGATGAATCCTACTTGATCATGGTGCACAATTTTTTTGATGTGCCTTTGTATCCAATTCACCAGAATTTTATTGAGGATTTTTGCATCTAGGTTCTTCAGAGATATTGGTCTGTAGTTTTCTTTCTTTGAGGTGTCTTTGTCTGGTTTCGGAATCAGGGTGATGTTGGCCTCATAGAATGAATTTGGAAGAGCTCCCTCTTTTTCTATTTCCTGAAATAACTTGAAAAGTATTGGTTTTAATTCTTCTTTAAAGGTTTTGTAAAACTCCGCTGTATACCCATCCGGTCCTGGGCTTTTCTTGGTTGGTAGTCTTTTGATAGCTTCTTCAATTTCATCCATTGATATTGGTCTGTTCAAATTGTGTGTATCCTCCTGACTCAGTCTTGGCAAATCATATGACTTAAGAAATTTATCGATGTCTTCACTATCTTCTATTTTATTGGAATATAGGTTTTCAAAATAATTTCTAATTGTCTTCTGTATTTCTGTAGCATCTGTTGTGATATTGCCTTTTTCATCCGGTATGTTAGTAATTTGAGTTCTCTCCCTTCTTCTCTTCATTAGCAAGGCTAAGGGTCTGTCGATCTTATTTATTTTTTCGAAGAACCAACTTTTAGTTGTGTTAATTTTTTTCAATAGTTTCTTTTGTTTCAGTTTTGTTGATTTCCACTCTGATTTTAATTATTTCTTGCCTTCTGCTACATTTGCTGTTGTTTTGCTCTTCCTTTTCTAGGGCTTTGAGATGAAGTGTGAGCTCATTTATTTGTTGGTTTTTCCTTTTTTTGAGGAATGACCTCCAGGCGATGAATTTTCCTCTTAAAACTGCTTTCATTGTGTCCCATAGATTCCGATATGTTGTGTCTGTATTTTCATTTATCTCTAAGAATTTTTTGATTTCCTCCTTTATGTCTTCTCTAACCCATTGATCATTCAGTAACATATTGTTCATTTTCCATGTGATGTAGGATTTTTCCTTCCTTCTTTTATCATTGATTTCCAGTTTCTTTCCATATGATCAGGTAAAATGCATGGTATTATCTCCACCCCTTTATATTTACTGAGGGTTGCCCAATGGCATAATATATGGTCTATTTTTGAGAAGGATCCATGTGCTGCTGAGAAAAAAGTATATCCACTTGATGATGGTTGATATATTCTATATATGTCAGTTAAGTCTAGGTTATTGATTGTGATATTGAGTTCTATAGTTTCTTTATTCAACTTTTCTTTGGAGGATCTGTCCAATGGTGAGAGAGGTGTGTTGAAGTCACCCATAATTATTGTGTTGTGGTCTATTTGATTCTTGAACTTGAGGAGAATTTGTTTTATGAACGTCGCAGCACCATTATTCGGTGCATAAATATTGATAATTGTTATGTCTTGTTGTTGAATGGTTCCTTTTAACAGTATATAATGTCCTTCCTTATCCCTTTTGATTAACTTAGTCTTGAAGTTGATTTTATTCCATATGAGGATGGCCACCCCTGCTTGCTTACGAGGACCGTGTGCGTGGTATATTTTTTCCCATCCTTTCACCTTCAGCCTGTGTATGTCTTTTCCAATCAGATGTGTCTCCTGGAGGCAACATATTGTTGGATTTGTTTTTTTAATCCATGATACCAGCCTATGTCGCTTTATTGGAGAGTTTAAGCCATTAACGTTTAGAGTTACTATTGATATATGATTTGTACTGCCAGCCATGTTTGATTATTTATCTTTTTTTTTAAATTTAGTTTGTTTCTCCAGGATTAGCTTCCCCCCCCCGCCCTCTGTCATTACCGAGGCACTTCCCACTGATGGTTTTCTTTGTTGTTTTTCATTTCTTCCTCATGTAGTGTTTTGCTCATGACGCTTTGCAATGCTGGTTTTCTGGCTACAAATTCTTTTAGCTTTTGTTTATCATGAAAGATTTTTATTTCGTTGTATCTGAAGCTTAATTTTGCTGGATACAGAATTCTTGGTTGGCATCCATTGTCTTTCAGTGTTTGAAATACGTTGTTCCAGGATCTTCTCACTTTCAGCCTCTGTGATGAAAAATCCGTTGTTAACCTTATTGGTTTACCCCTGAATGTAATTTGCCTCCTTTCTCTTGTAGCTTTTAATATTTTCTCTTTGTTCGGTATATTGGATATCTTCATAACAATGTGTCTTGGCGTTGGTCTATTGTGATTTTGTGTGCTCGGTGTACTGTATGCATCTACAGTTTGTATATCCGTTTCCTTTTTTATTTCTGGAAAGTTTTCTGTAATTATTTCATTCAGCAGGTTACTCATTCCCTTGGTTTGAATCTCTGTACCTTCCTCTATCCCGATGACTCATAAGTTTGGTTTTTTTATGTTATCACATATCTCTTGGATGTTTTTCTCGTGATTTTTTACCTGCCTTTCTGAGTTGGCTAGACTCTTTTCAAGATGATATATTTTGTCTTCATTATCTGACGTTCTGGCTTCTACTTGTTCCACTCTGTTAGTGATACTCTCAATTGAGTTTTTTTTTTTAAAGAGAGAGTGAGAGAGGGGAGAGAGAGAGAATTTTTAATATTTATTTTTTAGTTCTCGGCGGACACAACATCTTTGTTGGTATGTGGTGCTGAGGATCGAACCCGGGCCGCACGCATGCCAGGCGAGCACGCTACCGCTTGAGCCACATCCCCAGCCCTCAATTGAGTTTTTAATTTGGTTTATCTTTCCTTCATTTCTAGAATTATTGTTTGATTATTTTTTATAATCTCTATCTCCTGATAAAGATGCTTAACTTCTTCTTTTATCTGTTTATTTCTTTTATCTTCTTCTTTTATCTGTTTATTTTCAATGTGTTCTTTCACTGTTTGGATTTGCTGTCTCGTATCCTCTTTAAGCTTCCATTCCATCTGTCTAAGGTATTCCTTGAGTTCTTTATATGACCATTTTTCTGATGACTCTAGGTCCTCCTGAGTATTTAGGCTGTCCTTCATTGTTTGTACTCCTTTTCTTCTCCTTGCTTATTTATGCTGCTCATGTTACTTCTTGTTCTGTTTGACTGCTGAGTTACTGTTTACTCTTATAAATTTATTTGATGCTTGGGAGGAAAGATATTAGAAGGAAAGGGAACAAGTCACTAAAGAGAATGAGAGTAGGCAGGTAGAATTCAAGGAAGGGGGAATAAGAAAATTGACAAGAAATGAAAAGACAAAAGAAAAAAATAGAAAATAAAGAAAGAAAAAAAAATTTTTTAAAAATAATAATGATAATAAAAGAAAATGAAAATGAAAATTTAAAAAATAAAAATAATAATAATAAAATAAAAAATAAAAACATTAAAAAAGTTAAAGAACAACAACAAAAAAATGAAAATGAAAGGAAAAAAACCCCAAATTAAAATAATAATAATAATAATAATAATAAATGCAGTCATAGAGTTCGATTAACTTCTCTTCCAGTAGGTGGCGCTGTGCCCCCTGGGCCAAGCTTCTCCTCTCAATAGGTGGGAACCAATCACTGTGCAGCAGCTCTTCCTCCCAGACTGGGCGGGTCTCCAATCCTGAGTGCCTAGGGCCTCCTCTTGTGTTTCCTCAAGCCAGGCCCCACTCACCGG
This sequence comes from Spermophilus citellus, assembly GCF_964194105.1. Lineage (NCBI taxonomy): Eukaryota > Metazoa > Chordata > Mammalia > Rodentia > Sciuridae > Spermophilus > Spermophilus citellus. The sequence goes on along the minus strand of NC_138197.1, from coordinate 53,040,319 downwards.
TGTCGCTCTCCACAATACTGGCTACACACCAGGTCTGCTGCTCCTGGGAGCCCTGTTTTCATGAATGCCTGGGCTCACTCTCCCTGTTTGCCTCCCTCAGATCCTAAGTTTGTAGAGCTTGGGGCTGAGAATCCCCAGCGAATTTGCTTTCCCTCCGGTAGCCACGCCCCCGGTAGCTGATGCAAGGGACCTCAGCTGTCAGCACTGGTGGGAGCGGTAGGCGGGAGTTAGTCCCGCGCCACTCCTGATTCCCTTGGTCTGGCTATCGCGCTCACGGGAGAGCTGGGAGGGGCCCTTACGGGAGAGCTGGGAGGGGCCCTTAAGGTTTCCCCGCTGTGTGGAGAGGGATGGCTAGGGGATTACAAACCTGTCGCCGCTGGTTTCAATGAAGTTATCTCCTCCACCCGTGATGTCAGTTCTCTGCCATGGTGGTATCCCATGCAAATGGTGACCGTTCGTTCCCTTTGCTGGGTGACCAATGCAACGGGTGGGTCCTGACTGTCTCTCCCAAGCCCCGTTTCAATCCTGTGGCCACTGCCTATGAAGGCTCAGTTGGCTTTTACCTCTGTAAGTTCAGAAGGGCCGACCAGTTATTTCAGCAGGATCGTTAGTGCTGAGTCACGAGAAGCAGGCGAACCGGAGCTTGAATGCAGCCGATCTGGGCTCGGTGTGTGTTCTGAGAGGCCCAGACTGTTCACCCCAGATCCACGTCAGCTCAGCATTGCCTAGTGATCCTGAGCAAACTGCATTTAGACAGTTTACGACTCCCTATGCCCGCGCAGCTGAAGAGGTCAGAGACTTGATCTCTCCGCGCCCGCCGCCATGTTGGATCCCCTGCTTCCCGGATATTAAACTCTTGTTATCAAAGTTAAACACTACATTGCCAACTTAAATGGAACCAAATCTTTCTAAGGGTCCACCCTTCTAGGGCTGTTCAGTCTGTACAGAAAGAGTTCTTGGCCTGCCACACACCACCAGTAGCATCATGGCATCAGCTACCACAGTAAAAATATTTAATTATTTTCCTGTCTCACATTCTTTCTTAGCACCTTTATTAAGAACCTGCTGGCCACCGTGTCAGTTGTGCTGGAGGAGGCCCTGCCACCCACAGGCACTGAGGGGACCAAGCTTATTTTCTTAATATTTATTTTTTAGCTGTAGTTGGACACAATACCTTTATTTTATTTATTTATATGTGGTGCTGAGGATTGAACCCAGGGCCTTACATGTGCTAGGCGAGTGCTCTACCACTGATCCCCAACCCCAGCCCTCTTTCTGAATAGTTTTAAAAAATCTGTGAGATGAATCATCATCATTTTATAGAGTTAAAAACAACTGAAACTAAAAAATATATACATTAGAAAAAAATATATGCATGTGCGTATGTGAGTATGTCCCCACAGGGATACACAGGGAATGACAGAAACAAAACTCAAATAGTCGTTATCACAAGCCGAGTAAGGCACAGGAACAGGTCAATTCTAATGTTGTTGGAAGATGTAAATTCTTTTTATAATTCTTTATCTCATGTTAATAGTGTTTTCATAGATTTTTATTACCTTTTTTATGAAAACTAAAACAAAGACAATATAAAATGATACTAATTTCTAACAAGATAATAGTCATGAGAAAGAAATTTTTAGGGCAGTATTACACACAAATATTAATACAAATCCTAAGTAAAGTGCTATTTTAAAAAGAGCCTGGGAGAATTCAAAAGGATAATGTGCTACAATCAAGAAAGCTTTATCTCAGCAAAACAAAAACAATGAGTGTTGAGAAGTCAATTTATGAAACTCAGTGGAGAAAAAAATAATTACTCCTTTATATGCCACAAAAGAATTTGATTAATTGATCAACCTTCAATACTGATTTAAAAAGTTTTATAAAATGCCTATCTAAATCCTCCTTTATATATAAATTTAAGATATGTCTCAGAGGTTTAATTTTAAGACAGCAAAATTGAATCAGCATATTTAACTTCAGTTTTCCTTCCTATCAGCCATCAAATTGGTACCCAAGCCAGTGTTCTTTAGAAAACAGAGCCAAAGGCAAAGTTTACTTACTGACACATGATTGAGAGGTATAATCCTTAAATATCAAGAGTGAGGGGAAAAGGTAAGAGAGACAGGGAAGGAGGAAGAAGCATTGCCAAAAAACCCCATGGATTGCACCATGGCCTAGGTTATATCCAGAAAGGAGTGATGGAACCCTGTTCTTAGGAGCAGTTCTTTATCCTCATCTTGCATCCACCACTGACCTATACCAGCCACGCAGAGCATTAACATTCCCTCCCTCACCCACATATACTTGTATGTGATACTGCCCAGCCCTATTGAGATAGTAGCTGAGGGAGAGAGACCCTACATCCTGCAGCATTGTTTCTGTGAATCAGGAGGAACTGGAGCATCTGTGGCTCAATGACAGCAGGACAACGGAGACTGTGCCAAAGCCTGATCTTCATTTGGAACAGCCTGAGATAGTCAGCAGCTCTGGGAGACCGAAGTGGCAGTGGCCGCCATTGAGCAAGGAGATAAAGCCTAAGAGTTTAGGTAGAGATGAACAGACCTGTGGAGCAATATAATTAGGGAAATCAGAAAACTAAAATTAAGTTTGAATCTGGAAGCCAAATAGATTAATGGTATCTAACCTAGCCAAGACAGTCAAATCCTATCTGGGCAGTGTAAAAAGGGTGGGTGGGAGAGGGGGACTTAGGCAAACTGGCACCCTGGGCCATCTACAAAGGATGTAAATGGTACCCACCTCCCTTCAAGAGTGATTTTCCTGGCCACCTATCACGTTCCATGCCATCATCTAGGGCAACATCTAGAACAACTTTGTTTACACCACAGAATTCTCAAAAAGCTCAGGAACTAATATCAATGCATTCTTCCTAGAATTGGGATGAACACAAAGGATGGAAAGGGAGATCATCAAGGAATACTGAGGGAAATACTTTAAAAAGTTATTAGATTATTAAATTTCCTTTTCTTTTCCAAACTGTTGGGTGACTGTCACGTTCCCATCTCGGAAGTTAAGGCTTTGTCTATGAAAAGGATAAATTAAGGGTTTCTCAACTAGGGACTACAAATAGTGAGCTGCCATACTGAAAAATCAGGCCTGATTTAACATAAGCATACTGAGGGACATGCTGAGACTGCTAGCCCACCCCATTTCCAACATGCCTTCCAGAAGGCTCAAAGTCTGTCTTCTATTTTCCAGGAAAGAGATTCAAAGATTCTTCCCTGACAAACCTCAGTGTGAGATACCAACAGCCCAGGCTCCTCAACAATAGCCACATCACCCTACACAGAAGCTCAGAGTCAATCGGCCTCACCTATATGCTCAAAGATCCTAAAGAGCTTTTAATTTCTTACTTTTAATAATAGACACTCAACAATTATGATATAACTAATTCTAATGATAAAGATTAAATTTCTAACATTAAAAATTAAAAGACAAAAACAGCAACTTGAAAAAAAGAGTAAAACTTTCAAGCCTTCAAAAATAATCATTATTATATTCAGGGAGATAAAAGATTTTGAATCCATGATGAAAGAACAGGACAATCTTTTAAAATAGAGTATTCAGAAAGCAACTGGAGAAATCAAAGGAAAGGAAAATAGCGATAAAATCATTTTTTAAAATCTCCCAAGAGAGGAGGATGGAAATTAAGCAGGTGCATCAAATGCATCAAAACAGTAGGTGAAATAGAACCACACCACTGTCCATCATGATAAAACTTCATAACATAGAAGACAACAAGAATTTTCTAAAAGACTCCAGAGATTTATTTACAAAAAAAAAAAAGAACTACGTACAAAGGATCAGAAATGGCTTTGAATTCATAACAGCAATACTGACTCCACACTGAAATAACAAATACCTCCAAAATTCTGAAGGGAAGCTCATAATTTTATGCGCAGTCAAATTATTAACTACATAGAAACATGGAATAACAAATATTTTCAGATGTAAGAACTCAAAAATTCCTTTCCCATTAATTTTCTCAGGAAAGGCTTACAATTATGTTTGCGAAAATTAGAAACAAACAAACAAAAAAAACAGAGAGAAATACATAGAAAACAAAGGAAAGATAGGGAAGGCCCCAGAAAAAATGGTGGAAGTGACAAATGAGTGCTGTGTACAAGGACATATTGGAGCCATCTGAAAAATCTGTGGCCAAGGATAGGACAGACCATCCCTGACAGACTTTTAAAATGTGAATGGATTATAACTACATGTTGAAACTGATCAATAATAAACAAGTATCTAGTTGGAGACATCAGTGAGATGGCCCACTAGAAACCCTAGTCTCCACCCCACTGTCCCTACATTTTGACCAAAATAATTAATGGAAAGCACCAGAGAACAACAAAGAGGCAACAGAAGCCTTGTAGAGCACAGAACCTGAGGATAACCACGTTGGGAAGGAAGATGACACCTTGCCCTGTGGCCCAGTCCTCCCAGTCAGGATCAGTCCTGAACTGTGAGAGACTTCTCCCTCTGGGGAAAAGGAAAGCAAGAGGACTCCAGTAGCTAATGTCCCCACCATGGACACCTGCAGTCTTCACTACTGGAGATTCTTGCACAGGCTCTCAACCCAACGGAAGGATCTCCCAAAAGTCTACCCACTAAGCTAGCCCCAGAGAAATAGCTAGCACTGTGCATTGCCCCCCACTCCCTGTGGTTTATGCTTCTACTACTTTGTGCCACCTTGGAATTAGAATCACCGCATCCTTCCATCACTTAGGCTTAGCTTCCACAGCACGCAACCACCTACTGATGCACCATCCCAGAAACAAGATGCTTCTATACTGCCCCATAGAGCCAAGCCACTGTGAGCAATGCCATCCCCCAATCCCAGTTGCTGGTGCAACTTAGAGTTGGACTGACATGATGCCTCACTCTTCCAAGGATGTAGAGATGGGAACTCTTGGAAAACCCAGGGTGTTGATGCCACCCCCAGCCCCTGGGAACCACAGGCCACTGGCACAGCAAAGCAACATCCACTTATATCTTCAAGAGTAAACCTGGGGCTGGGGATATACTTTAGTTGGTAGAGTGCTTGCCTCACATGCACAAGGCCCTGGGTTCAGTCCCCAGCAGCCCCCCCCCCCACACACACACACACAAGAGTAAACCTGAACCTCCATTTGCTACAGCAGTTTCACAAGGTTCTGAGTACAGAGCCAATCCGAATATTTGTGCCTGAGATTCCAGTGCCCCTGAAGCTATCTGTGGGCCACGTCAGACCTGACACCAAGAGGGATCTGTTCAGATAAAACTCTTCCCACTGACGGGAAGGAAAGCATAGGAGGATCCCTAAAGTCCTTGTCCTAATAGCCTAGATAGCCACCATTACTGCTGCAAACTTCTCTAGTTTAGACCACTGAGGCACTCAGTCACCTCTGACACTGGTGACAAATGAAGAGGTTGTATGGAGGTTATACCTCTGTATCACATGGAACAAGAGCCACGGCACCTGACCAACCAGCCCCCTTAGGCCCATCTTCGGGTTAAAGTTTTCCCCTACAAAAACCACTCTGTTAAGTTTTAAAGACATGACTGCACAACCAGAAGTACAGACACAGGGACACAAGAAACATGAAAAAAAATAAGAAAAATGACATCACCAAGGGAACACAATAATTCTTTAATAACTGGCCCCAAAGAAATGGAAATGTGTGAATTTTCTGAAAAAGAATTCAAGATAATGATCAAAAGGAAATTCAGCAATATAGAAGAGAATATCAATACACGACCCACGGAAATCAGGAAAACAATTTGCAATCTCAATGAGAAATTCAACAGTGAGACAGATGTTTAAAAAGAACTAAATAGTTTGTAACTGAAAAGTTTAATCCGTAAAATTAAAAACACAATAGAAGACTATAACAACCAAAAGAAAAAGTCTATGAATCTGAAGCTTGGTCAGTAGTGAATCCATAAGTGACAGGGAGAAAATAATAAAGAATAATAAAGAATGAAGAGAGTGAAGATCACCTGTGGGATTGTGTTATTCAGCTTTTTTGTCACTGTGACAAAAATACCTGTCAAAGTGTTGGGGTTGTGGCTCAGTGGTAGAGCACTTGCCTAGCATGTGGGTTTGATCCTCAACACCACATAAAAATAAATAAAATAAAGATATTGTGTCCATCTATAACTAAAATATATATATTTTAAAAAATACCTGACAAGAACAACTTAGCAGAGGAAATGTTTATTTGGGAATTAGGGTTTCAGAGGTGATGTCTTCCCATAGACACACAACGTCCATACTACCCAAAACAATGCACAGATTCAATGCCATCCCTATCAAAATACCAATGACTTTCTTCACAGAACTAGCAGAAACAATTCTAAAATTGATATGGAACCACACAAAACCCTGAGTAGCCAGAGCTCTTTTGAACAAAAAGAACAAAGCATTATGCATTACATTACCTGACTTCAAAAATACCACAAAGCAGTAGTAATCAAACAGCATGGCATTGGAGTAAAAACAGGCACTCTGAAGAAAGAAATAGAAGAGAGAACCTAGAAGTGAACCCATGCATCTAAAGCCATTTTTGACAAAAATGCTAAGAACAAAAACATCGGAAAAAGGACAGTCCTTTCAACAAATGGTGTTGATAAAATTGTATATCCAAATGCGTAAGAATAAAGCTGGACTCCTATCCCTCACCACTTAGAAAGATCAACTCAAAATGGATTTAAGACTTAAATGTAAGACCTGAACCTATAAAACTACTATAAGAATTGCTTTCAGACATTGGAATGGGCAAATAAATTTTGTATAAGACCCTAAAAGCACAGGAAACAAAAGCAAAAATGTCCAAGTGGAATTACATCAAACTGTACAACAAAGGAAACACTTAGAACAGTGTCAAGACAACTTACAGAATGGGAGGAAATATCTGCAATATGTATATCTGACAAGGCATTGATACCAGAATGTATACGGAACTCAAAAACTAAATGTCAGAAAAATAAATAACCTAATTAAAAATGGGCAATAGATCTAAAACAGACATTTCTCACAAGAAAACACAAATGGCCAACACATACATGGAAAAGATATTCAATATCACTAATCATCAGGGAAATGCAAATCAAAACTACAACAAGCTATCACCTCATCCCAGTAAGAATGGCTGCCAGTATGGAAAGCAGTATGGAGATTCCTGGGAATGGAACCACCATTTGACCCAGCTATCCCACTTCTTGGTCTATACCCAAAGGACTTAAAAACAGCATAATACAGGGACACAGCCACATCAATGTTTATAGCAGCACAATTTCACAATAGCTAAACTGTGGAACCAACCTAGATGTCCTTCAGTAGATGAATGGTATATATACAGAATGGAATATTACTCAGCAATAAAAGAGAATAAAATCATGGCATTTACAGGTAAATGGATGGAGTTAGAGAAGATAATGCTAAGTGAAGTTAGCCAATCCCAAAAAAACAAATGCTGAATGTTTTCTCTGATATAAGGAGGCTGATTTATAGTAGGGTTGGGAGGGGGAGCATGGGAGGATTAGATGAACTCTAGATAGGGCAAAGGGGTGGGAGGGGAAGGGAGGGGGCACAGGGGTAAAAAAGATGGTGGAATAAGATGGACACCATTACCCTAATACACATATGAAAACATGAATGATATGAATATACTTTGTCTACAACCAGAAATATGAAAAATTGTGCTCTATATGTGCAATGTGAATTGTAATGCATTCTGCTATCATATATAACAAATTAGAATAAAGAATGAATTTTTTAAAAAAAGACTAAAGGTAACAAATGTGGTGAGGATGTAGAGAAAAGTTAACCCTTGCACACTGTTAGTGTGAATGTAAAAGTACAGCCATTATGGAAAACAGTATGGAGGTTTCTAAAGAAATTAAAAATAGAACTAATACACAACCCAGATGTTCTTACTATGGGCATATACCAAAAAGAAATGAAATTACCCCTTTAAAAAGTTATTTGTATTCTCATGTTCATTGCAATAATATTCACAATAAAAAAAATGTGGAAATCTCAAGGTCCTGGGTTCAATCCCCAGTATGAAAACAAAGAAAGAAAAAGATAATGGAAACAATTTAACCAACTATCTATCAACAAATGGATAAAGAAACTGTCCTATGTATGTGTGTATATGTGTATATATAATATATACATATATATATTATCATGTATAATATATATATACACATGATCAAATATACATATATACATGATCAAATATTACTCAGCCCTAAAAAAAGAACAAAATTGTGCCATTTTCCACAATATGGATGAGTCTAAAGGATACTATGCTAATTGAAATAGGCCATACGCAGAAAGAAAAATTTTACATGATCTCACTTAGAGGTGACTATTTTTTAAAAATATGTCAAATACACAAAAAATAGGGAACAAAACAATGGTTACAGAGAAGGAAGAAGAAATGGGGAGATGTAGGTAAGAAGATACAGTGTAACAGATGTGCAAGATGAGCAAGTTAGAAATCTAATGTTCAACAAGAAAACTACAGCTAATAAAATTGTACTGCATTTGGATTCATGCTAAATGAAAATATTATAACTGTTCTTGAGACACACAAAAATGGGTGTCAGGAAGATCAGTAGAGAGAGGAAAAGGACCTGGAGGAGAAAGTGGGGAGAGAAAAGGGAAATAGTGAGGAATAATATTGGCCAAATTATATTGTTATATAGTGTGCATGTACAAATTTGTAACAACAAACACCACCAATTTAGTATATACAATTTTAATGTACCAATCAAAATATGGAAAAAATGTCAAAGAAATTCTTTTAAAAATGAGCACTATATGAATGTTAATTTGCTTTAGTAACATTTTTAGTATCTATGTGTATCCCATAATATCATGTGTATACCTTAAATATACACAATAAAATTTATCTTTGTAAAAGAGGTGAATTCTTAAAATGTTACCCAGAGACCTCATCTCTATCTCTCTTATAACTGACATCTTTGTAAATGCCTTATGATTCCACAGAGTGGAACACAAAGAAAAACTAGACCTACTTGAATAAAAATTCTTCACTACTGACATACACACATGCATATGCAAATGTATGGTATGTCTCTGGGACAATATGAAAGGAGTCTTCTGTAACAATGGCTGTTCCAAAAGAAGATGTGGGCAGACAAGGAAAAGAGGTGTACTGCATTACTTTTCTCTATTTACCTGTTTGTTTGTCTGAATTTTGAACCATAAGCATGTATTAACTTTTTCAAATACTACAATAAAATTCTTTAAATATGTTTGTATACTTCAAACCAAGAGCCAGAATCATGCTTAATAAGCTTTTAGCATCAAGCAAAACAAGACAAAAATACCCATTATCAAAATTATTATTTAGCATTGTTTACCAAGTATCAACCAATGCATTAAAGAAGAAAGTGATACATTGTCATTATTTATAGATGATATGACCCTAAATTTAGAAAAAACAAGAGGAACCCAAAAACCATTTAAAACCATGAGAGTTTAGTAAAGTAGCAGATTGCAAAATTAATATACAGTAATCTATAATTTTATTAATAAATGTCTATATCACAGTTACTTATTTTACAGCTGCAATTAATGTATTAACCTTAAGAAGTATTAAATCAAATGAGATGTACAAGATAAAAAGTAATGTTTTTCTTCCTATTCTTCCAATCCTTCCCATAATCTTATAACCTAGAATCAATTATATTCTCTACTTTATAGCTAAGGATTTAAGTATAAATAATAAAACTATGAAAGTACTAGATAAAACCATGAATGAATCTGCTTTTAACTCTTAACTAAAATGAAAACATATAAACAAATTTTAGAAGCTATAAGGAAATAGGGTGATGTTTTGCTACTGAAACATTAAAATTTTCTATATGAAAATGCTATAAATATAACCAAAATGCAAATATGCAACTTAGGGAAATATTTGTAACATTAACAACAAATAATTAATTTCCTTTATGTTTTTGGTTGTAGTGGGGTGTGCCAGGTTGGAACCCAGGGCTAAACAAGCACTCTGCCAATAAACACATCCCCAATCCCTAAATTTCTTCCTACAAAAAGACTCTTTATCAAAAAAAAAAAAAAAAAAAAGGAAAATAACCTAATAGAAAAGAAATGACCAAATTGTTCACGGGAGAAGACATAAAAGGCTCAACAAACACCCAACGAAAAGAAATGATCACTGTAAAGCATTGAAATGCCAATTATCCTGATTTGATCCCTACCCATTATATACTCATATCAAATTGAATGTATACAATTATTATATGCCAGTTTAAAAAATAATTTCATAAATAAAACCAGTAACTACATACAAATGCCCCAAAATAAGCATAATTACAGGATACAAATCAAATTAATGAAATACTTTCATTCAACAGATTGGCAAAGATTAAACATTTGATGAAACCCAGTGTTGGCAACAGTGTGAAGAAACTGACATTCTCACAGAATACCAGTAGAATACCACTGGCACAACACTTCAAGGACATACTTGGGCCAAATAAATCAAAATTTTATATGCATATGCTAAGACTTGGCAATTCTACTTCTAGAAATTTATACTAAGGCAATTAGCACACAAAGGCTTAAAAATGCGTGTGCAAGGATGTTCATAGAAAAATTGTAATAACAAAAATTTAAAACAACATAAATCTCATCAGCAATAAACTGGTTAAATATAGTATACTGCGTCCATATAATAAAACAATTTATTTCCCTTAAATTTTTAAGTAAATCTACATATAGAACTATGCAAATATGTCCAAGTAATACAGTAACTGAATATAGCATGTTATAGAACAATATATATAGTTTAGTTCCAATGTATTAATAAATATATGCACATTGCAGAAAGTCCTTGACTTAACAGTTTTTCAAATTGATACAAAAGCAAAGTACATTCAGTAGAAGCTGAAGTGTGTGTGTGTGTGTGAGAGAGAGAGAGAGAGAGACAGAGAGAGACAGAGAGAGAGAAACAGTGCTGAGGCTTGAACCCAGGGGCCCTCTACCACTTTTTATATTATTTTATTTTATTTTAAGACAGGGTCTCGCAAAGTGGCCAAGGCTGGCCTCAGATTTGAAATTCTCCTGCTTCAGCATCCCTAGGAACTGGGTTTTCAGGTATGTGCCATTGTGTCCAACTAGAGACTATTCTTTAAATTTTGAATTTTAATCTTTTCCTAGACTATTGATATCAGTATGATACTCTCTCACTGGGCAGCAGCAATGAGCCACATGTCCCAGTTAGCCATGCATCAACAACAGAAACAGACAAAATGCTACAACGTAAATACATTTTTTTACTCATAATATATTCAACTTGTGATGGGTTTATTAAAACCCATATTTATATATCTATATTATAAGTGAAAAGGGCATGTGTATATACTTTTATATGTACAGAAAATTTCCAGAAGAATACACCAAAAAAATTGTTAAGGGTACTACTGTAGAATCAGAAATTAGAAAAGGCAAAACACTTATATTTAATTTTTCACTCTTTTTTGCTACTTGTTTTTTCTACCACATATCTTTTGTGCATCAAATGTTAAATCTATGGAGGAGAAAAGAGAGAATTTTAAGTTTGTTTCAGGATCTAGTTTGCAACAAAAGAATAGTTTTATATCCTGTGTACCCCAAAACATCACTGTTGCCAGACATGTCTCAGCTCTAACATAAACACTGCTAAAATTACTCTTGCAGATTAACTTATTTAAGGGTACACTTTGCCTCTAAATCATCTTGGCAGATCCACTGAGATGCAAAATTTCTACATGAGCCATTTTAGGGTAATTTATGAGAGAGGCAGATGATAAATAAGTCCTCTACTCACAATTTTTCTGACCAACATGCAGTTTTCATTGCTTAATCATTCAGTACTCTGGACTTACTGAAGCTCTTGTGCAAACGTAGCTATATAGATACTTCATGATTTAAAAAAAAAAATAAAAAAATAAAAACAACAAAAAATTTCTTATCCTCCAATATAACTACTCCTTGCAAAGTACTTACATTCCGAATCTTGGGCAAAAATGTTCCCAAACTTGGGCAAAAAATACAAGACTGTACAAAATTAGAATTCTGATTTTTATAGCTACCCGTAACTCCTTTACCTATATGCCTGACAGTTAAGTACATGATGCTCCTTTGTAGTCATCATATGTTCATTTTAGTACTCACAGTAAATTCAATCTCCAATTTTGTTTTCTAGTCCCAGTCAAAAGTATGTCTAAATTATCCATACAATAAAATATTTTATAGCCCTTAAAATTTTGCATTAAATATATGTATGTGTATATATGTATGTGTATATCTATACACATACATATATATCATACATATATATGACTATGCAAAGATGCCCAATTTATATCGTAAATGAATATAACCATTATAGAACAATACATGTAGATAATTTTAATCCTTTAAGAATGTATCTTCAATCAATTTATCTAAATTCCAACCCTGTGCCAAGCCCAATCACTAGAAACTATATGACTTGGACAATATAGGGCTAGTTACTTCCAGAGTACAACAGACACAGGAATTCAGGAGTACTATCAGCAGACAGCCTCCAGCTATCAATTGTTTCAAATACTACCTCAGGTCCAGACCGCAGTCTGGCCTAGTCTTTCAGGAGCAGTCCATAGCCAGTGACTGAGGAAGAAGGACAAAGCCCTGGCCTTTCTTGACAAGCTATGTTAACTCTAGAACTCACTAAGTTGGTTTGGGTGAAGCCACTAGCTGCATCGCATTCAACATCTCCCTCTCCACAGTCTTGCTTCCCTGACCGCCCATCCACAGATGCTGATCCCAAAGGCATACCTCATAAACACCTCAACACTATATGCTCTCAGAGTCTGCCTCCTAGAAAACTCAAATTCTGTCACCAGGAATCACTGTCATTACCCTTGGGTTTTCATTAATGCCCAGAGTAAAAAAGGATGAAGAATGCTTCTGTCATTTTATTGTAACTAATCCATGAACCATGGCAGTTTTCTCAAATCAAAACAAGAGAAACAGGGGCAAGACTGGCACCTAAGAGGACAAACTCTGGCAGGAATGTTTTTGTAAAGAGACCTGGTACACATCATGGTTCAGGCAAATGGTCAGCACAAACATCCAAGAATAGAAACAAATTTCATAAACAATATTCCAGAGTGATGATAAGTCTGAAGCAGAGGCTCATGGGATGCCAGTGGAAAGGCAAAAGGTCCACCAAGAACTGTAATGTGGAATGAGGCTGCAGCCCCAGAATGGGGAAGAAGAAAAGCAAGGCCGGGCCTGGTGTTAGAGCAGACTTGAATTTGGAAAAGTAGATAAAGTGCCAAAATAAGAACTCAGAAAGAGGGTGAAACGCAGAAGGCAATGGGACCCAGAAATAATAATGCAGAGCTCACAAAGTGGATGGGACCTGGGACTCAGAAGTCCCAACCAAACATGAGTCTATCCTCATTTGATAGGGATGTTGTCAGGAGTAAACATCAGTGCCTGGGCCACAGTAAGTACTAAAAAAGTAGTAGGCATTGGACTGTAGTTTGAGATTACCCAATTGTTCCCACTCTGAAATCCTTGTTTCTCTGAGAATAGAGATCCTTTGATAGTACTGATTAAAAAAAAAAAAAACAAAACAAGCCTGTAGTTAGAAGTTCAGAGGACCTCGCCATTGAGGCTGGCACAGATAGAGGGAGGATGAAAAACAGGTATTTAGAATTTCTCCTCTGATGAGCAAGACAAGAGAGACTGACTCCTCATATTTGGTACTGAGATACTGCTTTGCCTTGTTATATTTCCCTCTTTATACTTAATTGCCAGAAAACTTAAAACCAAACTTAAGGCACAAACTAAGGAAGCTCTCTCTTTCTCCCCTCCAACTTCCTCTTCCTTCCCTTACCATCTTTTTTTTTTAATTGCTTAAAAAAGACATATAGGGCTGGGGGCATAGCTCAGTTGGTTGAGTGCTTGCAGTGCATGCACCAGGCCCTGGTTTCAATCCTCAGCACTATTAAAAAAAAAAAAAAAAGAAAGAAGAAGAAGACATATAGACCTGTGAAACAGAATACAGAACCCAGAAATAAACTCTTGCATGTATGGTCAAGTGAGTTTCAACACAGTTCCCAAGACCATTTAATGGAGAAAAACAGTCTTTTCAGCAAATGATGCTGGGGAAACTGGGTATCTGCTGCAAAAAGAATGAAGTAGGACATACACCACGTATAAAAATGAAGTAAAAATGAATCAAAGATCTAAATGCAAAATCTTAAACTATAAAACTCTTAGAAGAAACTATATGGGGGAAAGCTTCACGACATTGGATTTCACAACAATTTCTTAGGTATACTACCAAAAGCACAAGCAACAACACAACCAAAAAACAAAAAACTAGACTACATTAGAAATTTAAAACATTTGGACTAGGAGTTTAGCTCAATGGTAGAGTGCCTAGCATGGGTTTGATCTCCAGTACTACCAAAAAGGAAAAAAAAAAATCAAAAACTTCTGTGCAGGGTTGGGGTTGTGGCTCAGGGGTAGAGCACTTGCCTAGCATTTGTGAGGCACTGGGTTCAATCCTCAGCACCATATGAAAATAAATAAATAAAATAAAGGTATCGTGTCCATCTACAACTAAAAATATTTTTTTTTAAGCTTTGGTGAAAAAACACAGTCAACAGAGTGAAAAGAATCCCACAGAATGGGAGAAAATATTTGAAAGTTATATATTAAGAAGCAATTAACATTCAGATTATATAAAGAACTCCTACAACTCAAGGACCAAAAAATGATTAAAGAAAGGGCAAAGGATTTAAATAGATTGTTCTCCAAAGAAGATAAACAAATGATTAGTAAGTACATGAAAAGATGTTTAACAGGGGGATAGTAGGGGATAGGAAAGGTAGCAGAATACAACAGTCACTAATATGCCATTATGCAATAATGTGAGTATGTAACAGATGTGATTCTGCAATCTGTGTTTGGGGTAAAAATGGGAGTTCAAAACCCAATTGAGTCTAATGTATGAAAGATGATATATCATGAGCTCTGTAATGTTTTGAATAATCAATAAAAAAAAGAAAAAAAAAGATGTTTAACATTAGGGAAATGCATATCAAAACCACTATTAGATACTGTTGTGTACTCATTAGTATGGCTATTATAAAAAAGCAGTAATAATAATAAGGATTAGAAAGGACATGGAGAGCTGATGTTGTAGCTCAGTGGTAGAGCACTTGCTGGGCCCTGGGTTCAATCCTTAGCACCACATAAAAATAAGTAAACAAATAAAGGTATTGTGCCCAACTACAACTTTAAAAAAATTTTAAAAAGAAGTGGGAATATAAAATTATGTAGCTGCTAAGGAAAATAGTATGAATTTCCTCAAAAAAATAAAAATTGGAATTATTATATAACCAGCAATTTTACTCTAGGCATATATCCATAAGAATCAAAAGCAAGGACTCAAATCTTTGAACCCCCACATTCATAACAGCATTACAATAGATGTAACACAAGTGTCTACTGACAGATAACTAGATAAACAAAATGTAGTATATAAATTTAATGAATTATTATTCAGGCTTGATAAAAAGGGAAATTCCAACACCTAGCTATCACATGGATGAAACCTGAGGACACCATGTTAACCCAGCCACAAAAAGACAAAACTGCATGATTTCACTTCTATGAGGCACCTGGAGTAGCCAAATTGATGGAGAAAGATAATAGAACGGTAGCTACCAGGGTTGGGGAAGGCAAAACGGGGAGTTACGGTTTAATGGGTATGGAGTTTCGCAAGATAAAAAAAATGTCTTGTGGGTAGATAGTAATGATGGTCACAGACAATGAGAATGTACTTAATGTCACCAACCTGTACATTGGAAAATGGTAAATTTTATGTTATGGATATTTTGTCACAACTAAAAATATACATACACATTATAGAGTAACCAAACATTTCCAGCTCTGTACAGACTTTGGGAAACTAAAACATCTAGATAGCTCTCAGTATAGTGGGAGAGAAAGAAAGAAATTACCATAAAACAATAGGCTTCATAATGGAGGTACTCACAAATGCTTTTGGTAACCCAGGAAAAAAAAGGGGGGGGGAGAATGCCTTCTATGCACTTAATTTCATAAAACTAGCTGTGACCTGAATGTTTTCATTGATTCATTCAAAAAAAACTGAGCAACTACTTGCAGCCAGACACTCTTACATGGAAATTACATTTCCTGTAAGAAAATAACATATCTGCCCCCTGGATCAAAGATTTTGCTTCTTACCTAGATTGGGAAACAATAAGAGATAGTCTAGAATTTAAGGCAAAGCCATTTCTCATGGATCTCCTGCGGGTAGGAGCAAACTTCAAAATGTTCTTTTGGCAACACTAATTGCCTAGATTTTATGGTCTGAGAAATAAAACTGACTGCTCTTTAATTTAACAAACTTTTCTTCCCCTACGAACAGCTTCCACTTATGACTTTAAAAGTTCACCTTTTCCACAATAAACTAGAGAGTTTGAAAGAACCGTGTTTTTTACGTTTGACCATGCACTCAAGACATCTGGGGTTCTCAGCAGATTGCAACTGCTGCTTTCAGTGGGTCTGGGCAGGAACTGAAATTCTGCTCTTCTAGCAAGCAGGTCAGGCTGACATGCTATGATAAGCAGAAAGTTCATGGACAACTGCTAATGATGTCCTCTTCTCCCATCTCCTTCCACCACAGCTCCATACACATCGACTCTTCAGTGCTGGCTAAAACTGGAACAGCTCTGCCCAGCAACACTAAGTACAAAATCGTACAGCTTTTGTCAAAGTAGAAATGTCTCCAGGAAAAAAAGAAAACCTTTTAAGTTCAGATGAACCTTTATTTCTAATTATAGGGCTTTCAAAAAGAGAGCCTTAAGGGTAGGATTAGTTTTAAGTTCATCAACTGCTTTCGCTCATGGAAAATTAAGGGTTGCCTGCGTTTGACAGGTACTTAATTGCATCAAAACAGAAAAAAGGCTTGATTTCCCCCCTAGTCCATTATAATTAAATCCTTGCATATTCTTCAGTTTGTGAAACATTGCATGGGGAAGCTAAATTTTTAAATGTCGGGGTTTTTAAAAAAGTTTAATTAATGAAATAAATCAAAATGCTTTGTTTAGAAACAAATATATCAGTCCCTCTGAGAAAAATCAGTGCTGGGTGCAAAACTGAAATGCTTTTTACTCTCAGAATTTGTCATAATGAAAATTCTGCATAATTTGCCTTTTTTTGTTGTTTGCCCTGACTTGCTAAATGAGTAAAAGTTATTAAATCTTAAAAGATTGATCTAACCTTTTCAAAACCCACATGATGCAGCATAAAAACTTACTAGTAAGAAGAGACACTTTCCTGGAAGGTGATTTGTAGTTGAAGGAAAATATGATATACTCTAAGACCACATCAGTACTTCTAGGAATTAAAGACTGTCTTTGATACATACAGTTTTCATTACTTTTATTATAACTTTTTAATCATGCCTGAGAATTGCAAGAAGCAAAACTATGTTCACAATATCATCCCACAATGTCCACAAAGATCATTAACTATTGTACATCGTTTTTCCATTTTGAGAGGTGAACCAGAAATCCACAGGCCAATTCTCGATCATTAAATTGTACTTTTTCTTCCATTATTTCATAAATACTTTGGTCAAGCTGTCATCGGGAGCACTGTGCAATCCAACACAGGTTTAAATTCAGGCCTAGAGATGTAGCTGAGATCAAGGAAGGTATCGAGATTCGCATGTGGCATTAATCCAGTCTCGCATTTTTCCCTAAATCAAATCTAGTTCCAGAAAAGCCCACAAGATATGTAGCAAATTCCTATGTGACCACAGATCTTCTCACTAACTCTCCTTGTTAATCCTTGAAAACTCTTTAAATGGCCAGCCATCAGAGAAGCACAATGTCCTTGCCCAGTTGGCTTAGAATTGTGACAGTCTATTATTTTTCTTTCTGTGACTTTAATTGAAGTGATATTTTTATCAAAGTCTGTCACTTCTTTCTGACCAGTCATGCAGATAATTATATTGTTCAGAATATTAAAGGAAACAGGCCTACCCAAAAGGAAATCAGGCAGAGGCTTGAAGGAATCCAATCAGGATTCTGAACACAACAACTTCTGCTTCTACCCTTGCTGCCTTTCTCCGGGTTTCTCTAAAAAACTGTCTTCCAGGTTTATAACAACCCAGGAAGAAACAGCAGGCAGAATAAGGGACACAATGAAAATAGGGTAGAGCAAATTATCTTTAGTGATCTACAGAGTGGATGGACTACAGTGTGTGACTCGGAGAGGCCCTTAAGGGACCAAAACATTCCCATCTGGACACATGTCCCTCTGGACACTGGCTCTCGTGTGCACCAGGAGCCAGACCACAGCATCACTGAAGGGCAGTCTTCTAATGTGCCTGTACTGAGGGACATTCTGAGAGTCATTTTCTTCCTAAAGGAAACTCAGGTGCTAACAGACTGCCTCAGTCATGAGACAAACCAGCAGCCATCTCAGAGCACAGGAAGGACCAGAGTACATTAACTTCTTCCTACCTGTACACAGTCTCTAGTCATTTCTCAAAACTGTTGCTTTCTTACGAACTTATAGGAACTAAAAGTAAAGCCCTGGGCTCCATTTTCCCAATATTCTTTAATACCTTTACTTTTCAATTTATCATCTTCTTCCTTTGTAGTCATAGAAATTTCCAGAAATATTCTTCACTTCTTCTTTAAAAGCCTAGAAAGGTTCTTCAAATGACATTCAGAAGCTAACTGTACACATCCTTTCTCTTCCACCTAACTAATGAAAGTTAGGATTCCACAAGGGATCTCCCCCTAGCCTTGCATTTTAAATATCTTAGTTCTGTTGTTTATATGAATAAAAGCAATTGCCAGCTTTCTTATTTGCAAAGAATTGCCTCTCCCCCTTACAAAGAGAGGGGATTTTTTTCCATTTCAAACATTATTTTCTTGAAAATTTTAAGTAGGCATTAAACCCAGGCCTTCCGGAGCCTTGGGCTTTCTGAGGCTGTGCTTCTTACTCCTGCTGTACAGGGCTCTGTGTCAGTCACTGTGGTCCTCCTGCTGGCTTCAAGACTCAACCTTGGCTTTTTCCCAAGGCTGTCAACACTGCTCCCAATAACTGTCAGAGAAACCATATATATGGTCTCTCCACACCCTGTCCTTGGGACCAAGCTTATTATCTCCTCAACCTGCCCACAGAAGCCCTGAACAGGAAAGGAAAAGATGAGAAAGTCTGGGGCATAAGCTGGGGTTGTTCCTATTTTTATTCTATTGAATTGCTAAAGGGAGGAAAGAGAAGGAGAAAGAGAAAAGGGGTAGGAGGAGAAGATGTATTTGAAGAACACTTGGCAAAAAAAGATGCAGTCTATTCTGAATGGGGTTAATGCATTTGTTTTTCAGTTATCAGGTTCAACCAATTCCATGATACATTCTGAGGTCAGTAATGCCCAGGAAAAGTTGGGCATGGTGGTACACACCTGTAATGCCCGAAGCTCAGGAGGCTGAGGCAGGAGGATGGAGAGTTCAAAGCCAGCCTCAGCAACTTAGCAAGGCCCTAGGACACTCAGTGAGACCCTGTATCTAAATAAAATATACAAATCAGGGCTGGAGATGTGCCTCAGTTGTAAAGTGCCCCTGAGTTCTATCCTTGGTACCAAAAAAAAAAAAAAAGTCTTCTAATACTGTCCTTCATACACACACGCACAAATTTTATACTCCAGCATTAAACAGCCTTTTAAGAGTTTTGCACCTTCCTTATTGATGTTTTCACCTCCAAGGAGAAAGACTGCAGCAATTTAGAAATATTTCTGGAAGCAGCTGTTCAAAGACAGCATACTTTCTAAGTAAAACACATCACCTGGGGGAAAAAATGTTGCCAGTTTTAAAAATCATTATGATTTTCCTTTCTCAAAAAAGAATTCTGGAGAATATTTATTCTATTTTATGAACCAAAGTGTTTGCTGATTTTTACACTGAAAATAAAGCCATTAAAGATCATTTTTTTAAAAAAAGAGTTCTGTATAATTTTTTTATCCAAGTCATTATTTATTAAACATGGCATTCAGCTCAGTTTTTCACAGAAACCAAACTCTAAAAAACTACTATTGAATATCAGTCTACCCATCAAGTCACTTTTATTTTATTAGAATGCATACTCAGTTGTGGTCCCAGGCTATCAAATTTAATTTTGAGCTGAGCACGGTGGTGCATACCTGTAATCCCAGAGACTGGGGAGGCTGAGGCAGGAGGATTGCAAGTTCCAGGCCAGCCTGGGCAATTTAGCAAAACCCTAAGCAACTTAGTGAGACCCTGTTTCAAAATAAAAACTAAAAAGGTCTAGGGATGTGGCTCCAGTGGTAAAGTGCCTCTGGGTTCAACCCAGTATTAAAAAAATAATATTTTTTAAAAGAGATATTTATATCATGAGCTAAAAGACAAAATTCAAAATTGGAGATTCAAAATTATTTTTATGAGAGAATAATCACATGAAAGTCCAGATGTCTGACCAGCCCACTGCTTTGGGATTTGATCTGGACTAATATTTCCACCCCTGCTCCTCATCATCCATCCCACTCAACACCTCATACACTGAGAAACCCCATAAAAAGTACTATGTGGAAGGGACTTTTCTAAAGTGCTCCAAGACCACAGGCTGTATCTGGTTGGCCTGTCTGTTCCCCATACTTGCTGGGCCTTATTATGAAGAGCATTCCTACAGGATCTCCAGTACAGAAACCACAAGAATGCTCATCCTCATGGTATGGCAACTGTGCAACAATATGGCATCATCTGGAAAATTACAGTCTTGGAGACAAATATTTTCCCCCTGTTCAGTGCTTTAAAATAGACAGGGTGTCGCCCAAAAATTATGCTTTCTTCTCTCCAAGATGGAGGGCTGTCCTTGGAAAGCTCCCCTTGGGGGCAACAACTTTTGCTGTTGAAACTCCTTTAACACTCTCTCAAAACTCCTTGGACAGTCCTCCAAAGATTTTGGAGACTACTCAAAGCATGGCCGTTGAAATGAAAGCACATTAGAATAATATATCTTTATATTATTACTAAATAAAATTTTCTTTTTTATATACTTAACATGACAGCAATTCATACTTACAATGCACTTCCCATAGAGCTCAAATTTGCATATTACGAGAAGTTTTATGAGCATTATTATAACTGTTACTATTTTTGTAACATTTATTTTGGCTACATTTTATATATAAAAGAATACCAGTTCCCCAAGAATTAGGAACCTAATTAGGAAACATTATATAGGACATAGTGTTTTGTTTTCCTTCTTTTCTTTTCATTTTGTCCCCCTCTATGTTGCCCAAGTTGGGCGACATAGTGGGCAACAACTCACATGCCCCTGCCTCAGGGTCCCAAGCAAATGAGACTGTAGGTGTGCACCATTGCACCTAGCTTTACATAGGACATTTTTAAGGATTATGAACATGTAAATAAAATCTCATAAGTGGAGATAGTTCTATAAAGGCATATCTCCTCGATTTATAGTTGAATACCCTGTATATTCTCAGACTGAACACATAATAGATCTTCAATAAACATTTTTGGGGGGAAAATGGGAAGGATACAGTAGGACAGAAGGAAAGAATAAGGGTACAAGGGAGCTGAGATGGCATGGTGGCAAATGAAGCTTCCTCAACCCAGGACTCAGGAACTTCATTAATTAAAAAAAAAAACAAAAAAAAAAAACTATCCTAGTCATTGATTTCCAACTAGAAGAAAGATCTTCACCCTTGTCACTGAAATGGAGGTTGATTTTTCTATGGGATGGCAAATAAAAAGCTGAGGTTTGCAGAAGAATCTACTACCCGCAGGCACCCCTCCCCGGGCATTTTCTATTTCTGTTTCTTCCTACACAGCACTGAGTGACCTCGCAATTACTTGTAATTGCCTAAACACTACATATGGACGTCCTGGCTCTCAATTTCCAGAGTTCTCTATGATTCCAAACATGTTCACATACGTTCGATGGCTTTTAATGTTTCAAATGCCATAAATAATAAATAAATAACTGAAGCGGGGGTGTTTGTTTTGTTTTCAAAAGAGATTCTTACTTCTAAAGGAGTGAGGGTTTATAAAAAGAGGGTTACTTTTAATTTATAGCCTCATAGTTAGCAAAGGGAACCCTTCCCATATTTCTTGGAACCCTTTAATCTTTCCCCAAATGCCTAAGGATTTATTGAGCTCCCATAAGCAAAAATATAGAAGCCAAACTGATTAGAACAAGGGCAATACCAGCTTATTCTCAAGTAGAGACAAGTGATTATGCAGGTAAGCCATTTGGGCCCCGTCCCTCTGCAGTGTCTCAGGCATTTCTCTCTCTCTCTCTCTCTCTCTCTCTCTCTCTCTCTCTCTCTCTCTCACACACACACACACACACACACACACACACACACACTCCACAAGTAGCACCATTTTGGCTTCCTGAAGAAGGCTCTCTGTGTGGAAATCACTTTGTTGTCATCAGAGTCAACATATCATCTTGACAGTTTCCCCAGATGTCATTTGGAATCTCTGGGGAAAGACAAGAAGGACAATCCAGAATGGCACTGCCTCAAGCTTTTACCTTGACATTGACCAAGGAGGAAAAGGAAGTTGTTTAATGACAGAGAACCACAAAAGTCAAGTAACATAAAACATATTTTCTGGCAAAATCTGCCTTGTGCAGAGCAGCTGAAGGATGATAACAGGGTGTGGAGAGATGGGATCAGCAGTTAAGTGGATATCCGTCTGTCACTTAGCCTTCATCACACAGCACTGGAGACCAGCGTCTGGCCAGCTTGGCACTCCATCTTCCCACATCACCCCACTGGCAAGATGCTTCCCCAAGACTGATGGCCTCCAGCCACACCACTTTGGCCTGTGGTTCCATAACATCTTACAAACTGTAAAGGGGCTGGACAGTACTTGGATGAGATCAGGGGTCAATTTGGATTGGATTCAGGCCCGGTTCAACAAGGTTTTGCACAACTTGTTCCTCCATTTCCCTCTCCTCTTACTTCTTTTTCCCTTCTGGTCTTTGTCCTTTCAGCAGTATTTTTCCCCCAGATCCAGATGAGCTTCTGTTTTCCTAAATTCTTCTCACCCTCACCATATCCCAAAGTCTTCCTTCCTCTGCCATTTCAATGTTTCCTCTCTTGCTGCACTTATATTTCTTTAAAACCAACATGAATTGGCTGCAAGCAAAATAAACAGATGCAACTAACAGAATCATAAATCATCAAGTTGGGGAGTGAGATCCTTCCCAATTCAGGAAACCATTTCCCAGTTGGTTTCAGAGAAGGAGATAGAGGAACTGAGCTTCAGTTTCACTTAAATGTCCTTTTCCCCTAATAAGTCCTTTGGGATTAAATAGGAAATGTGGTAGACAGATGAGATATTCAGACTGAGCATAGATACAATGAATCAAAACCTTCTCCCCATGGGCACCTTGTTTTTATAAATATGGAAAACACATTCGATTCTTCTACTTTCTAAAATTATGAAGAAATACTGGAAACAACTTCCATGTGTTAGGTCATTTAACAACAGTCACTCACCAGGGTTTATCAAAGCCATTTTTTAGCAAAGGTGCATTGAGGAATTTTTTACTTTCCTTCTCTCTCTCTCTCTCTCTCTCTCTCTCTCTCTCTCTCACACACACACACACACACACACACCATTCTAATTCCACAAAACTAATTCCCCTGCACATTCTCATCCATCCAATTGTTCAAGCCACGACCAACTGCTCACCAACTTCTGCTGATTGTACCTTCTCACTGCTAAACATTTCTCATTTCTATATTCTTTCCCCATCGCTATCACCTTTGGATAGTCTAGGAGTTATCAAACTCTTTCTGTAAAGGGTCAGATAGTAAATATGTGAGGCTTTGTGGTTCCAGAGTCTTTGTCCCAACTATCCAATTCTGCTAAAGTCCTGAAAAAGCAGCCACAGACAACATGCTAGCAAAGGAATGGCAGCAGGCCAGGGCTGGCCCATGGCAAGCAGCAGTGTCCTTTTCAATTCTCTCAACCCCGCCCTTGGTCCAGAGATGGACACAGAGTAATCACTCCAAGGAAATTCACTAACTCAAACGGTTAACAATTGTTAACCTGGTGGTGTTAGTGAAGACTTTTAAATTAATACACCTTTAAATCATGTGTAGGTTTTTTTAATGAATATATTTCTTTTATAATCAGAAAAAAAAATAGATCTACAAACTTATATTAATATAATTTAAGATAAAATGTGTATTTTTAAGGCCCAGAATTGGATTCACATTAAAGGTACTGGTGGACAAAACAATTTAAAAATAAGCTGTTTATATCAGAAGGAAAAAATGTGCTGGGCGTGGTGGCACATGCCAGTAATCCCAGAGGCTTGGGAGGCTCAGATAGGAGGATCACGAGTTCAAAGCCAGCCTCAGCAACAGCAAAGCACTAAGCAACTCAGTGAGACCCTGTCTCTAAATAAAACATAAAATAGGGCTGGAGATGTGGCTCAGTGGTCCAGTGTCCCTGAGTTCAATCCCCAGTACCTCCCCCAAATGCTATCAGTATAAAAAGTAATAAATGCATCTTTGAAGAACAACTTACTGAGTCCCACTTTTCAAAATATCACCAATCCCAAAAGTGAGATTGAGTAGAATTTAGACTTCTACTTGATGTGGCCCATATCTTGAATAGAGTCAAGTAACTTAGTAACTTAGAGAAAAAAAAAAACTCTATAAAAATCAAATGAGTGATTTCTCAAAAATAGTCAAACTCATAGAACTATGGAGGAGAATGGGGTTGCCAGAGGCTGGGGGTAGGTATTAGCCAAAGGGTACAGCTTGGGTCGCACAGATGAGGAAGTCCTAGAAGCCCTGCACAGCACAGTACCTAGAGTTAGCACTACTGTGTTGCATACTTAGAAACTTGCTGGGAGGACAGCTCCCCTGTTACATCATCTTCTCACAAACAATAATAAACATGAGTAGGAGGAACCTTTTAGAGGCAGTGAACTTGTTCCTCTATCATGACATAGATCACAGTTTCATGGGTGCATGTGTCGCCAGACTCATGAAATTGTATACATTAATTCTGTGCAGGTTTTTGTATGTCAAAAGCAATTTTCCTCAAAAAATTTCAAATGAAATAAAATAAATCATTCCCCTCCAAGAAAATTATTGAGGAATTTACCTTCAGACCCTTAATGCTATTACTACTTCCAAACAACCCAGGATGATACCTGATCTCCTGAGCACAGTGGTAGGAGAATAGAAATTACTTACTCTGGAAGCTTGACTTTACTCCTACCAAAGCACTTGCATTTTATTCCAGAGGGATGAGCCACCTCCAACTGTACTCTCTTATTTCCCTTATTCTTTTGATTCCACTTTTCTTTTCATCCTCCCATTATTCTTGGTTAATCGATTTTCCAATCTGTTTTTCCTAGAAACAAATTTAAGAGGCATTCACACCAAGTTGGGGCATTTAATGGCTCCCTCCCGGACCACACCCAAAACCACTGCCACCCCATAAAACATTGCTGCCATCACCTTCTCACCACTCAGGCTATTTATTTCTCAATTTTGTTACTTATTCTGTTTTAGGCTCATTCTAGCCAAGTCTCCCTGGATGTCATCTCATTAGTGTGTACAAAGATTTTTCCTGACTTCTCAACCCCTTCAAACAGACAACTCACTAGGAAAGTGAGTTTCTCACTTTTCTCAGCATTGTCTTCTTCCTGAGCTGTCAATTGGTTAAGCCTCCTTAACTCCACACATAGCAACATATGGTCAAGAAATATCCTGGACATGTATTGAAACATCACCTGATACGCCATAAATGAATGAATTTTTAAGATTTTTCATATCAATTAAAATGATAAATTTAAATCAAATACCTCCTTAAAAAGGGAAAAGAAAAAGAAATATTCTGGGATCTGGCAGGAATTCCCAGTTAGAACCCATTCTGAACCTAAAATAACCTGGATTACCTCTTTTCTAGAAGGAATGATAAGAACATCTTTAAAAATTGATTTTCTAAGATGTTACTAAATCATTTCATCTGGGTCAAATATACCTTCATAAACCATGTTTTGTTACTGAGTTACCACTGCCACTCAAAAGCACATGAGGTTTAGGTTTGACAAAAGAGCTGACATTTAAAAAAAATTAAATGAACACAAAACAAGGACGAGAATTCAGTGCCTCTTAAATACATCTCAAAGGGACCTAACTTGGGGATTTGGTTTTGATCAGGGTTAGGCCATTGTGTCTGATCTTTTTAAGAAGATCAAATGGTCTTGGGGAGTAATATAGATATTGTTAATTTTTTCCTTAGGAAGACCCATAAGTTCTTGTAATCATTTCATCATCTAACATGTAAATCTTTCAGTGCTGCTTGCTTTACATATAGTAGAGTCTCAGAGTGTTCCACCTTTTCTCTCTCTCTCTCTCTCTCTCTCTCTCTCTCTCTCTCTCTCTCTCTCTCTATATATATATATATATATATATATATATATATGTTGTCAATGGACTTTTATTTTTTTAATATTTATTTATTTATTTTAGTTGTAGTTGGACACAATATCTTTATTCCATTCATTTATTTTTATGTAGTGCTGAGGATGGAACCCAGGTCCCCGCGCATGCTAGGCGAGTGCTCTATCACTGAGCCACAGTCCCAGCCCCTGGACTTTTATTTTTATTTATTTATTTATATGTGGTGCTGAGAATTAAACCCAGTGCCTCACACATACTAGGCAAATGCTCTACCACTGAGCCACAATAGCAGTCCCCAACCTTACTTCTGATTGACATAAAAGAAAGGCTGGGCCAGCCTGGCCAAAGCTATATCATTGAGGGATGTAAACCATAAGCTAGGGAGGGGGAATGAGAGGACAAAAGACAAAAGTTAAGCGTGACCTGAACGATAAGAACATGTAAGAAGGGCCTTGAAGATAGCAGTGTACTGTGTTTGAGTTTCCTCCCAAAAAATTCATGTGTTGGAAGTTTAATCCCCAAATTCATGCATTAATGGTATTGGGAGGTGAGGCCCCCATGATGGTATTAGCAACTTAGAAGAGGAGGAAAGACCCGAGCTGACTCTGTGCCCTCACCATATGGTGCCCTCCACCATGCTATGACAGCAAGAAGGCCCTCACCATAAGCTGCACCTTGACATGGATTTCCCAGCCTCCAGAACCATAAGCTGAATAAACTTCTAATGTTTAGAAATTCCCCAGCCTGTGGTATTCTATTACAGCAACATAAAATGTACTAAGCCACAGCTCAACTCTCCATGAGACATCCTGGTCTAAATTACCTCTGCCAGTTCCTCAGTCCCAACCTTTCCATGTGTCTTGAGCTGGAGGTGGTCTTGGATTCTGCTCTATGAGGAGTTTTAAGGAAAATAGAGATGGTTAACAACACTTGAATGTTCAACACACAACCCCTTTTTAAGAAACAGAAGTTCAAAATCCAGGGCCTTCCAGCTGGGCTGAGTACAGCTGTTGTACCCTGAGTCCCTGCCATCCCTTTGAAACAAAAAACAAAGCAGCAGTAATAAAAATAAAATTTGTACTTAAAAAAAAAATGTTGGTCCCTTCCCACTCATGTTTATGTATAAACCAAACACCAGCAAAACAAACTGGTGGTTAAACTGGCATTTTAGTTATGAACCATTGCATTAACCAAACAAGCTATGGGATGCCCACAGGCATCTCTTATTTTTATGGTGCTGGATGGCAAGAAGGCCCAGCTAGGTGTCCAGGTATCCTACTGCTCACAGAGAGGCCTACAACCTTCGCTATTTCCACAGAAATTTATCTTAATAAAAATCATAAGTTTAGAAACTCCAGGAGGAGAAATTCCTTCTAAGCGTAGGCTTCAAAACTTTTTTGGAGAGAAATAAAAACTCTAAAGTATGACTTTATGACTGGTTGATGCTATTTTAAACTACTGCTCCCCTGACTCTGGTCATTTAACCCAGTTAATTCTCATCTTCCCAAACTACCTTTCTCTCTTGCTGAAAATAGGGCATTGTCTATTTAAAAACCTGTTCTAAGAGTCTGCCTTTGTTTTTGCAAACCACTGGATGAGGGGATTTCCTAACTGACAGGAAAATGTAGCTCAAGCTGATGAGACAGTGTTGTACATATTAGTAGGCCCAGAGGGCTGGAGAGAAAGTCTGACATCCTACAGCTGTCTACAGCTGGCCTTTGGAAACAACTTCTTGAAATTAACTGCAGGGGTGCAAGTGCCTGGCCAGCAGCATTCTGGGAAGGCACCTGTGTCAAGGCAGAGAGAAGAGATGAAAGGAGGAGTGCTCAAGGGAAGTGAATCTGTGGTTTTGATGGTGTAGCCAGTCCTATTTGGGTTAAGAAGTCAATGGAAAAATGATCCTTCCTCAGTTACTTTTATTTTGTTTTAGTTAAGATTTCTTTTGGAAAAATTAAACATCTGGACCTCTTTATGGAAAGAGTTGTTATGGTGGCCGGAAAAAAATTATATATTTTTTTTCATAGAGTTTGAATCAATTTTCAGGGAAGATCTGAGGGTGTAGAAAGCCCAGACACAGGGTGGCTGCTTCACTCGCCTTCAGATGCTTTGAAAATAAATCTTCTGCTGAGTACATTCTGGGACACTGGACGAACAGAGCATTTGTTCCCGTCTTGAGAGGCAGGATTTAACACTTGTCTCTAGCAGAGAGGCTCAGCCATGCTCAGTAAGACACCAGTCCCCTTCCTAAGGCAGGGGAATTCCCTCTTTGGTTTGAAGTTGGTGGTTTGTGTTGCTAAGCTTCTGGCATAGTATATCCCCCCCACCCCCCTGAAGCTGATATTTCATCCAGGAGAAGGGGTGAGGAAAACAATTTATTGGTGCTGGTTTTCAATCAATACTTGTTCAGTGGAGTTCATTTTTTTTAGGGGAGATATACTTGGGGAGAATTTTTGCCCCATCATTAGTTTTTAAAAGAAGTTGTGTAGGCTGAGGATTCATTCAGTTGGTAGAGTGCTTGCCTAGCCCTGGGTTCATTTCCCAGCACCATAAAAAAATAATAGATAAATTAATAAAAGAGGTTGTAGAAGTGTCTTTTTTACCCTCTACATGTATTACACTGTTTCAACCTGAGTTTGGATTTTAAGGAAAAGGACGTGCCTTTTATTAAACCATTCCTAAATGGGAAGTGCAAAATTTTCTTCAACTCAGGCAGATGTTCTGCATTCCCATAAGATCCAAATTCCCCACCTCTCTCCGGCAGGATGACTTTGGATCCCATTTATAGAGTTGAAGTCCTCAAGCCTCAACCCAGTCCTAAAGAGAAGCCATCACAAGCAAGCTGCTTGAAGACAGGAAATTCATTCATTCTTCTGCATTCTCTTCTTACTTCCTCCCATGAGGGCCTTACACCCAGTACATACAGCAGCCCCCCCTTATCCTCAGCTTCCTGTGGTTTCAATTATACCTGCCATTAACCAG
Source organism: Spermophilus citellus (assembly GCF_964194105.1). Taxonomy (NCBI): domain Eukaryota; kingdom Metazoa; phylum Chordata; class Mammalia; order Rodentia; family Sciuridae; genus Spermophilus; species Spermophilus citellus. The sequence continues at coordinate 53,010,770 of NC_138197.1, read as the reverse complement.
AGTCCAAAAATATTAAATGGAAATTTCCAGAAATAAACAACTTATACATTTTAAATTGCATGCTGTCCCGAGTACTGTGATGAAATCTTGCTGTGTCCTGTTTATCAGGTAAACCGTCCCTTGGTCTAGTATATGCATACTATACAACCTGCCCACTGTTAGTCACTTAGTAGTGTCTTGGTTATCAGATCAAGTGCAATGGTATCACAGTTCCTGTATGCAAATAACACTTAATTTACTTAAAAAATGTCCCAAAGAGCAAGAGCAGTGATGCTGGTAATTCAGATGTGCCAAAGAAAAGGCAGAAAGTGGTTTCTTTAAATGAAAAGGTAAAAAAGTTCATAAGGAATGAAAAAGAAATTATATGCTGAGGTCACTAAGATCTACAGTAAGAATGAATCCTCCATGTGTGAAATGGTGAAGAAGGAAAAAGAAATCTGTGTTAGTTTTGTTGTCACACCTCAAACAGCAAAAGTTGCCACAGTGTGTGGTAGTGCTTCTATAAGATGGAAAAGGCATTAGATGTGTGTGTGTGCGTAGATATAAGGAAGAAAACATAGTGGTTTGGTTCTGTCTTCAGTTTCAGGTATCCACTGATGTTGGAACACATCCCCTAAGGATAAGTGGGGACTACTGAGCTCAATAAAGCTTAATCTAAAGCACACACATTTTATTCACTCTGGATAATCAAGTGCATAGAACTTTTGACATGAAATACCATCATCTTGAGTTCCACTTTTTTTTTCCTCCCAGTACTAGGGAATCAAAACCAGACCCTCATGTATGCCAGGCAAGCATTCTACCATTGAATCATATCCCCAGGCCTCATTTTTGTTTTTAAACTTATTTCTGAAACAGAAATGGCTGGAATTCCATGATCCCATGCCTTTTTTCTCAAAATCTCCCCATCGGTCAACTTAAAATCATATTGATGACTGGGTATGGTGGCACATACTCATCCTTTCAGCAGCTTGGAAGGCTGAGAAGATTGCAAGTTCAATGCTAGTCTCATCAACTTAACAAGACCCTGTCTTGTCCCAAAATAAAAAATAAAAAGGTATGGGGGTTCAGGGTGGTAGGACACTTGCCTAGCATATTCAAGTCCCTGGTTTTTCATCTCTAGAACTATAAAAGATTATGAATAAAATAAAATTATATAGATGACCAAAAGGCCAAGTACTGTCTTTGATCAAAAAGTCTTATTTGCCTATGATCTTGCTATACAATTTCATTTGGCGGAGGGGGGGGCGTTCTATTTGCAAATGTGACCTATTAAAATGCCAATATTCTGGGGGAAATAATGCTATATTAACATTAATAATCACTCCTGAGATTGTTTGACAAAGTACAAGTCACTGTGGGAAGGAGTGAGATGGGGTAAAACAGAAATGGGGTACCAGGAAGTGGCCGAGTTTCCAGAATCCAAAGGAACAAAGAGAAATCCACCTGAAGAGGAAACAGAATGGTTTTTGAAGCCCAGTTTCACAGAACTTACACTACACATAATTGACATTTGTGCTGGAAGCCAGTCCTGCCCTTACCCATAGGGGATATATAAGAGTCACTTTGAACTCCTCAGAAAGAAGAATTTTTGCAAATAAAATTATCATTACACCTATTTCCTAGAAAAGATGAGTTTCTTTTATCCAGATGTCTACTATCCCTTGATGTCTCCTTTATCAAGGGGGTTCACTTATATAATTCCATGCCTTTTTGGAGCAATTACAGATGATAGCATTGAAACATGATGGCATGAGATGAGATGGAAAATATGGTGCAGGTGAGAAAAGATGCAAGAAGTTTATACCCTCAGCAGACTGGGGCTAACAGGAAGTCTGTCTAATGTCTTAGTTCAGATTCTTCCAGAAGCAGATCCTGAGGCAGTAAATTGAATGCAATTAGTTATTTTGAAAGGTGGTCCCAAGAAGTATCACCAGGGGTATGAGAAGAGAACGGGGAAGTACAGAAAGCCAGTCATACATACCCAAGTAATTTTTCACTGTGGGCAACTGAGGCTCAAACCTGCTGGATGACTGTGGGAGATAGGGCAGAATATCCCTCTCAGTCATTCCATATGAGGAATGAGGAATTTGGGATACGCATTCTCATATGCTCATCCTGCACACCTGAGGGCTGCTTCCAGGCACACTAGTTCCCTGGCACTTTCTGATCTGCCTTCTTAAAAACTGGGAGGCAGAGTGCCCTGGTGCTTGGAGGTGGTGGTACAGGATCAGGTAGCACTGAGGAAATGTGGCAAGGGGCAGCAAGTGTACAAAAACCCAAAGCCAACTGGGCCTATAAAGGTCATGAAAAGGCCCTGTGGGCACTTACAGCACCATATACAAAGTCCTAACCAATAAGTGGTTCACATCAATTTAGAGTCTTCAAATCCATAAAGAAGTCCCTACTTTTCCCACTATCCTTGAGAATCTCCTCTACTTACTTGGTTCACCTGCCACTACAACAAGGACTGCCAGATCAACTGCTGCAGCCTGTACTTCTCCTAAATAAGTGAATCTCAAACTCAACAAGCCCTGAATTCTCCTCCCTTCCCCACAAGGCCCATTTCTTCTACTGTCCTTCTTAAATTAATGGTGCCATCATTCAACTATTCACTCAAGTTAGGAACTATGAGGTCACGTTGATTCTTCCCTGTCTGGATCCCACCAATCCCGTCATCAACATCTGGACAATCTCACTCCCCATTATCTTTTATTCACCCGACTCCCTCCAGCTTCTCTGCCACTGTGATGGCTCGTCATCATCATTTGTCACCTGATTTACTGCAACATCCCCTGAACTGGCCCCCACTTCCATTTTCTCCCTCTTTCCAGTCTGTCCTTGCTACTTCAGTGACGGTGACATTGAAACCTTCATCTGATTACATTTATCTTTTTTTCAAGTTAAAAGAAAGTTTAATGTATTTGTAGGAATGGAAGAAATGCAACAAGATTATAATATATATTAGACGTTTATGTTAAAAGTTTCATTTTTCAGCAATGTTTCCTTATTTCCTTCTTTTCCATCTTCCTCAAAGCAATAAACAGTAGTTACTTACTCTCACAGATGAACTGCTCCACTGCATTGGACAGTAATTTTACCTTAATGTTTCACATTACTATCATCAGTACTGCTGTCATTGCTACGACCTGTAGAATATGCTTCACAGTAAAATGCACTCCACTCAAATTAGAAGAACCCATAGATTCAGAGCAAACAACAAATTCATGTGAACAAATGCCAGGGACCCTACAGGCACAAACCTTCTGCATAGTTGAAATGAAAATGACTGTAAAGAAAAAGAAACTCAAGAAAGAGACCATTAAATAGAATTAAATATGTTTTAAATATAAATGCTGTGTATTTCCTGAAAAGTATTGGGTAAATAAACTGTCTATCCAGAATTTTGGTCTCAGAAAAAAAAAGATCTGAGACAATTAACAAAGAAGGTCTGTCAGTAAAACAATTGAGATCCTTTGGGGAAATTGTGTTAGTCTGTCTTTTTAATCAGAGATTTCTGTTGGCCCTTTTGTGATAATCCAGCTGGGCGCAGTGGCACACACCTATAATCCCAGTGACTTGGAAGGCTGAAGCAGGAGGATCACAGGTTCAAGACCAGTCTTAGCAACTCAGTGAGACCCTATCTCAAAATACAGAAATAAAAAGGGTTGGGGATGTGGCTCGGTGGTTAAGCAGCCCTGGGTTCAATCTCCAGTACCAAAAAAGGACAAACCTTCTGTGATCAGTCACTCCTGTCTGCATCCTCACAGTCTACTTTGCTTTTGCTTTCATCACTGGATCCTTGAACAACTTCTCTAGGCCCTATTCATCTAACAAAAGAGGATATCATCCAGTGTACATACAGCTCCAGGAATTTTCTGTAGATCCAGAGAGTAGGAATGACGACGCAAGGAATGCGCACCATCGTCCCAGGCTGGAGCTCTTAAATGTGAACGGAACGCCAGTCAGGGTGTACCAGGAGCTCAGGTCACAGCAAGGCACTAGGAGGGTGGAGGGTGAGTAATGGGGCTTGGGGTTCCAGAGCACAGCCCAGCCTGCTGAGCAGCTCTGAGGTGCCCTGTGACACAGGAGCCCAGAGGACAAAGTCTGCTGGGGACTGAATCCTTGCCCCTACTGGGCCCACCACAGTCGCCCGATTACATTCATCTTTGCTTAACAAAGCTCATGCTTATTAATCATTATGGAAGGCTCCTGACAATCTCATTTAAATCTACCCCTCTAGCTCATCTTTTGTTGTTTCTCCTTTGAATCATGATTCTTAATGGGAAATAACATAAATTAACTCTAGATGATTTAAGAAGTAAAGCGATTTTTAAAAAATTTTTTTAGTTGTAGTTGGACACAACACCTTTATTTTATGTATTTATTTTTATGTTGTGCTGAGGATCAAACCCAGGGCCTCACACGTGCTAGGCAAGCGCTCTATCCCTAAGCCACAACCCCAGCCCCAGCAAAGCAATTTTTTAAAGCATATTGGAGAGCACACTAAATCTCTGGGAAGGCTAAGCTCAGAAACATTCTAGAAAGCCAGCCAGGGGATAACAGCACCTCTTCCAGAAAAAAAAAAAAAAAAAAAAAAAAAAAAAAAAAAAAAAAACTAGATATTGAAGAGCTGGAGTCCAAGAGAACCTCTGTAAAGACACTGCTTCTGGTCCTCCTGTGACTGTCTCCCTCACAAGATGAGATGCTGCTGTCATTGCTGCGACCTGTAGAATATGCTCTTCACCACCTTTCTTTCTTTCTTTTTTTTTAATATTTTAGTTTTCGGTGGACACAACATCTTTCTTTTACTTTTATGTGGTGCTGAGGATCGAACCCAGCGCCCCGTGCATGCCAGGCGAGCACACTACCGCTTGAGCTACATCCCCAGCCCTCTTTCTTTTTTTAAAAAAAATATATATTTTTAGCTGTAAATGGACACAATATCTTTATTTTATTTATTTATCTTATGTAGAGCTGAGGATGGAACCCAGTGCCTCACACATTAGGCAAGCGCTCTACCACTGAGCCCCAGCCCCAGCCCCTCTTCACCACCTCTCTTATTTTATCTCTTGGTTCATATTCAGCTCCTTCTGAGTGAGTGTGACTGATTGGCTGCCATGTGAGGTCCTATTGACTGCAATCAAGAGGTGGCTTTCTCAGCCATGTAGCAGGAGGTGTGCTCAGTTTCCCATCAGGGTTCCTAAGAAAACAAAAAAATGGGTTTATAGGCTGGTCAGCAGCTAAAAAATGATGATTGCCAATGAAAATACTTTTCATTCTTAAACTTTAAAAACAAAAGCAAAGTCGTATTTCTAACATAAGACACACAGCTGCCTATACATTTATTCGAATACCTTCAGCATGTCTGCAAAGGGAAACAAACCAAAGTCACATTAGTACTGATTCTAATATTGATATATCCACTCACAAAAAGTGTATCATCTATAGAATTGTATAATCTTATGGAAGCATTCCTTCCTTGTGTATCAAAACTTCTTAACCAACAAAAGCAACAGTTTCAAAGCCAAGATGCATGACCTTTTAAAGTTTGTCATTAGGTACAAAGTGAAAAGCACCACTTTCAGTTCCATCTCTTACTTTCATTACCTGTATCTTCAAGCTACAAAAGAAATATCTCAATCTGTTGATTATTGCATGGTATGTCACGGCCTTCAGAGGCCTGATGAGGTTAGAAGACATGGAATGTGATAAAGGTAACTATGGAGGAAAAAGAGTCCCAATCATCAACTTTCTCAATATTTGAACACCCAACTTTATGGTCTTAACTGACCAGTGGACTCAAGACACATACCACCCCTTATGGGATATCACCCAACCCTACAGGTGGTATGTATGTGTAGCTGGTGGGTTATAAGATAATACAATTCTTACCTTCTTCTTTCACTGTAAAGTGAGTTCCTTGGTCAGAAACAATGTCACATGTGCTGTCATGGCAGCTTGAAAGGTTTCATAAATTCAAGGATGGCCAGCATTATGTGAGCATTGAAAGCAAATCCAGATCTAAAATCAGTAACTAGTTCAGTTAGGCTCAATCACTACCTTTTCTGGTTGGAGTCTGAGCTGAGCCAGATCAATAGATCCAGGTTTAACATCAATAAGCCCTCAGCTGATGATATTTTCACTTTGTCTTTCTATAGAACTAGCAGACCTTGTGTAGCACAAACAAGATATTATTCCTCTTGGGCTGGGGTTGGGGCTCAGTGGTAGAGTGCTGGCTTAGCACATGTGAGGCACTGGGTTCGATCCTCAGCATCATATAAAAATAAACAAATAAAATAAAGGCATTGTGTCCATCTATAACTAAAAATATATTTTACAAAAAAGATATTATTGCTCTTAAAGGGGCATCCCCAAAGTTCAGTGCACACTGGAGGAAGTTCTCATTCAGCACTCAAGGACCTATCTTATCACCATGAAAAAAAAATCTTATTTCACTATAGTAAAAGATGTTTTTATTTCTTGCTACATCAATGGGCCTACTTGAGATTTTAGTACAGCAGGCAAGACCTTGGCCAACTTCAGGATTCAGTGTAATTCCCAGTTAGCTGTCTCCGCCTCCCCCCGTTTGGAGATTCAGGACTAGTTTCTACTGCTGGCCATCTCAGTGATCAGAAGGGACATAGCCATGTCAGCCCTAAGAAGGAGAGACCATTTGTGGAATCCATGATTCAGTCATAGTCTCCATCACTGTCTCCTTGGCTACTTTGTTCATGAGTCCATTAGACTAGACTAGAGGGATGGAAAAAGAAACCAACTGACATCCACAGCTTTGATGATTTGGTCCAATTGATTATTAAGAGTTTTCTTATAATAATGCTCATTCTGAGCTCCTTCACATACCTCTTCCCAAAGATGCTTCTCACCTAGTACCTATGAGTGAGTCTAGATGAATTATTAAAATATTAACATATTTCCACACTGATTGAGAAACAGAAGCCATCCTGAACCACCAGCATGCTCACTCCCTTACTTTGCCCAGACTTCCCCGGTCCCTGAAGTTCCACATCACCATCAAATGGAACACTGTCCCCTGCCATCCTGCAGACCCTCCAGTCAGCTCATCACAATTCCCCAGGCTGGCCCCCAACCCTGAAAATCTCCCTAGATAGAACAGGGCCAAATCCAAGGAGCAAGTGCTGCTGGTGGTGTTAATACCTTAGCAGGTAAATACCTGCTGCCCCATTGATGACCAACTTACCTCTAGAATTCCCCTTGTGTGGCTAACATGGGAGCTGAAGCCTCTACTGCATCTTATGATAGTTGATAAATGTTTGTCAGATCTCCTCCTTCATTACCTATTCTCCAATCTACTTATCATGAAATCTCTAATCCTGATCATTCCAAATCTCTAACCAGCTGACGAAGCTTTTGCCTGTCAGTCTTTCCTTTTTCCCTTACCATTGATTTCTACAGATATTTCATTTAAGCCATTCTGTCTTTCCAAACAAATTAGATGAAATGCTTTTCTCAATATTCTGCCCCCAAAGAGGATTTCAGTACTTCCCTTTGCCACTGTGGTCAAAAGTCTTGTCTCACATCAGGCAAAGCCATCTAAAAGCCAGATGTGAATTATTTCCTCCTCAGTCAGCCAGTCCTAGGAGACTTCCCATAATGTTATCAGTGTGGCGGCAGAGAATGATTGCCATGTGACAGGAACAGGCACCTGAAGAGTCAAAACACCTTTAAATGCTACTTATATCTTCAGAGCCCACTCGAACCCATTCCTGCACAAAAAGCCTCCATTTGATGAGAAAATGTTTCTAGATTCCTCAATCAGTAAGATTTGTTCCTAAAGGAAAGCTCTAATCACAGGTCCCATGCTCAGGCATTCAGTCTCCATCTGGACCCTATAACTCACCTAAAGCTATTTCTCAAAGGGAAAGTTGCTTGCTGAAGAAAGCATCTTCTTCCAAATCGCTTGGTTCTTTGCTGACATATAGGTTCCATTCCAGCATCTAATAATCAGATGTCAACTGGGTGAAGGACCAAGTTCAGAGGCATTTGTCCTGTATCAGCCTAGGTGGAGAGCCTTCCTTGGTCTAGGCTCCATTCAGACTTGTTGGTTTCTTGGCCACTGACAACAGTTGCAAGCCACACACCCAAATGAGGCACATTTTTTCTCTCAAATCTAAGGAGGCCTGCTGTGCGTTATAACTCTGACTCAAAGTATATCCACTAGGGCTTCACTTTGGAGGAGTCATTCTAACATGCTAAAATGACACTGAGCAGAGGTCCTTGTGTTATGGTCATCACACCTCACCCTGCACCAGGAACAAGAGAGTTCTACCCTTCAGGATGTTCAGAGAGTGTAATCAACATGTGAACCAGAAGATATTGAAAGACAGACTGCTACTATTTTATTTTTGATTTACTGTTTACTTGGCCTTTCATATCAAAATAGCCAGTGTGGGAACTCTTCCTGATGTTATAAATATCTACTTCAATGATTCCTTCATGATCTGGGAAAATGCCCTGGAAGTGACTGAGGATCCAATTGGACCTAACATTAGGCATATCCATGTCCATCTCCAGTTTTCACCTGACACCCATGAGATTTCACTCTGACTGGTACACTGGTGGGGTCATAGGTCACACAAAATGGTATTAACTCAAAGCCAGTATCCAAAAATCTCAAAGAGCCTTGGTATAATCACTTACCCTGATTTTTAATTACCAAATAAATTCCCACTACTAATGCCTGGTGCAGCGCATCAGGAAAAGCCATCTAAAAGCCATTTAAAATTAAATGGCCACATTGTCCTTTAGAAAAAGTTAATAGGAAGATTCAGTTTGCACTTTTTTTCTTTTTAACATATATCTTCAAGATCAACAGGCTTCTCTTTACTCCAGGGGTTCTGGGTCTATAAATTAATCCCGTTTGGGGAATTGGAAGAAGCAGAGTGGTTGCAATCAGAGTGGTCAAGTCAGATCATTATTCATCTACTCATTCAAAGTAGAGTTTTTCTATTATACAAAGCAAGGAGAATACTAGAGAACTGCCCATTCTCAGGTCTAGGGGTCATGCAATCCATTGGTCATTCCAAGGAACATTCTAGTAACCTTGTTCACTGTGGGTTAAGTGATTTTACTTGTATTCTGCCCTCCTGAAAATCTCCTATTACCACTGAGACACAGGAGCTCATGTGAAATACAGAATCTTCCACTGGCATTCCTGACGCATAAAAAACATTCTCCAAAGCACCTTTCAAATTCAAGGTTGTGTGCACTAAGGATCTGGTGAAGGAGTTTCTTAAGAAAGTCACATGATAAATCCATTCCAACACTCCTGATGTCCCTAAGTCTCAGGATCCCTTCCACTCTACTATACCAAGGAATTTATTACATCTCCATTTTATTCAAAATTGTCAGGTACAAATTTTAATGATCTACATGAGCAATCAATAAGATTTTATCCAATAAGATGTTTGAGGTAGCAAACTGAATTTTGACACTCCCACCACCTCATGACATTTGATTTAAATTAATACTCTTATCTCCTTAGTTTAACCCTTCAGAATCCATGCCCACATGTATCCTATAGTTTTGGGCTGATATGATTTAAGAAAAAAAATCTAGTTTTGTTGGTATCTGACATTCTCCTAAGTATTTTGCCCCTGGATTGTGCCAGGATCTAACTTTAGTTATGCATATAAAGAAAATGAGTAGTAGATGAGGGGACATGAAAATAACTGATTTCTTCTGGCAGGTTGATCCCTTAAGTAGGAAAATTATATGACCTAAGAAGGAAAAGCCTTATCAGAAGATGGAGGATAAATTTCTTTGTATAGTGTATTCTATTTTTACTATAACAAATTAACAAAAAATTAGTTGCTAAAAGCAATACAAATTTATTACTTCATAGTTCTGTAATATAAAGTCCAACATGGGTCTCACTGAGCTAAAAATCAAAGTGTTGGCTTGGCTGTGTCGCCTTCTGCCAGCTCTTCGGTGAAACCCATTTCCTTGCCTTTTCCAGCTTCTAGACTCCACCCACTTCTTAGCTGGTGGCCCCCTTCTCCATCTGCAAAGTCAACAGTGTTGCATCTCTACTTGACCTTGATTCCAAAGCCATTTCTCCTACTTCCCAGCTCTGATAGCCGGGAAATGTTCTCTTTTTAAGGATTCATGTGATTAGTTTGGGCCTATCTGGATAACAAGGATGATCTCCCCCTCTTGAGGTCCTCAGTTAACCTCATTCATGCCTACAAGGTTCCTTTTGCCATGTAAGGTGACATATTCACAGGATCCAGAGATTTGGTCATGGATAACATTGAGGTATTATTCTACCACCACAGCCAGCAAATGGAACTTAATTACATCAAGTACAAAATATATATGAACTTTCCTTTGGATTATCTGGATCCCATTATATCCAAATATTCATCTTGATTACCAAATAAGAGATCTGATAAGGGTACAAATTCAACTTATACAATAATTTGGCAACACAGGATAAAGCCAATTTGTAGCAGCTCTCCACAGCTCTGTAGCTGCAAAAAGTGAAAAATCATCTGAGGACAGTTTAAGAAATTCTCTCAATTTTGAACTCTGATTCTAGGCCAATAATTCAAGGAGCTGAGCTTTGCATCCTCTTTCTTTACACTATTCAGGGCCACTAGAAGGAAACCTCTAATCTCATGACTGTTGAACCTCTCATGCCTTTCATCTTGGTCTTTTCAGTAGCCTTCTATGTAGCATCATTATTCCAGATCATTATTCATGATCTGGGAAAATACCCTGAAAGTGACTGTTAAGGGACCTAACATTAGGCATATCCATGTCCAGCTCCAGTTTTCATCTGACACCATGAGATTTCACTCTGATTAGTACACTGGTGGGGTCATAGGTCACACAAACTGGTGTTAACTCAAAACCAGTATCCAACAATCTCAAAGAGCCTTATTCCAGATTATGATAAATCTCAATTTAATTAGTTTTTTTCTGTATTCTATGTATGAGATAGAATTTACCACCCCTTAGATTCTACCTAGATTATTCACTGCTTTTAGTCTAACAAAATCCAAATTTCCCTACACTCATTTCCCTGGCAGTATGTGGCCTCTCCTTGCACTATTAGCCAGGGTGCTTAGATGTAAGCAACATAAAGCAACTCTGTCTTTAGCAAAAAAATAAATGTATCAAGTGATTTGTGGTTGCTTCCAGAATTGCAAGAAAGTCTTGAGAACCAAGCTCAGAAAATTAGCAGGAACGAAAATTGCCAAGGAAGCCAGAATCACTGACAGAATTACCACAAGGAACCAATCTGGCAATGAAGAGAGTAGTATAGCCATGACCATCAGCACTGGCCCCTGGATGCTGCCACCAACATCCCTACCACTGCAGCAATTCTTCCCCAAAATGAATTGCTTCTTTCCATGCTAGTTCCTTTGTTTCACTAGATTGAAATTCAAAGTCCTGAGAAGAGGCATCTGTCTAGCCACATCTAGACCACATTCCCACCCTGGTATCTTAAAACAGACAAGCAAGAAGCTGGCCTTTGTGCCGCAGTCTGGCTGGGCACAAAAATCATGAGCCACTCACAGCCTTGTAGATTCAAACAGCAATTCTTTATTCCCGAACTCACACTACAATCATGCACTCAACAATCACGTTCTGGGGAAATCCACGTCCTCCACCAGGCTCTGAATCCCAAATACTCTCTGAATCCTGCGAGAACTCAACTCAAGAAGCGGGCGTGCCTGAGGCAGCAGGATACGCCCTATTCCCAGCAGGGTACACCTTAAACCTGGAACCGCCCTAAACCCAAGGAGCAGGATACTCCCTAAAACCTGATCCACCCTAAACCTGGATCCGCCCTGGTCCTTGAGCAAGGTCACCTTACTCAAGCATACATGCAATGTCACTGCAAATGACCTGGGTCCAAAGGCAAGCCCATTTCCACAATGGAGAGTCCTTCCTCTAAGCAACATGGAGTAGGCTGACAAAGAAATTTCCATGCGTCATTCCTACTTGGCAATGGCTCTCAGCACCTTTGGGGATTACCAGTGAAGTACTCACACTTCTCAATGAAATATGTATCATACTACATTGTAAAAACATAGTCATCTTCCCCCACCATACTGTCACTAAAGGACAGTATTGTCCTTTAGTATTGTCCTTTTGTCCCCAGAAACTACCATAGTACCTGGCACCCAGCAGGCTCTAAATACATGTAGAATAAATCAAACATCAGAGGTAAATTAATTCTAGCATTTTCTTATGACCTTTTAAAAAGGAGGAGGAATTGACCAGGGAAAAGAGAAATCAAGGATGAAGGATGTGGCTGGTAATAGAGAGAGAGGCGAGTCTGTCTGATATGGGGTGGGGAGAAGATAAAGGGAGTAGGACCCATATATCAGGGAAGGGGGGAAATGGGATGTTACAGAGAGGGCAGAGACCAAGTAAGAGAAATTAAAAATTGAAAACAGCAGATGAACACTAGACTTAGTCAACATACTATGTATTAATGCAGGTCCGAAAGCCCAACAGACCTAGGAAAAACTAAAATAAATTATCATGTATGTAATAATGCATAACCCATTGCACCAATATTATACTTTTGGGGACTATTAATGCCCAATAGCCTTTTAAAAAATACTTTCACCATGTAACTAAGTCCCCACACAGAAACCTTCAATGATTCACCAATGCCAAAAAATAAAATTCATGATTCTTACTATTATATTCAAGGCCTACAGAATAAATATTCCAAAATGAAGAGCTGACACACTAGAAATGCCTCATTTCTGCCTTTGAGATTTTACTTAAGCTGCTTTCTTTTCCTAGTTCCAAAAACACTTTTCCCATCTCTTCAACTATACAAACTAAACATCCTTCAAGATCCCAGTTAAGACTTTCTTTCTTCTTCTCCACTTTACCAGACATCTCTCCTCTTGGACTTCATGTAGAAATGATCACCAGAACTACCCATTTTGCCTGAACCTTCTAGCCCCTTAGCACTGCAAGGTCATTTAGTGTGTGGGTCATGAATGTTACCACCACATTATGATGAGAAAATCCAGCTGCAACACTGCAACTAATTCTTCCTTATAGTTTCATGTTTTGATGATGTTAAAAAATAGCTTAAATTAAATTGTCAATATAATCAGATTCATATACATAAAAAAGAATTTTTAAAATTCCTCACATGGGAAGATTATTCAACTTATCTTTAAAAACTTCCCTAAGTACAGATCACAAAGTTTGAGAAATGATGGGTTCTCCCAATCTGGGCTGAAAATCCAATTGTTCCAGAACAACTTTTCCACAAATCCAGCAAACCTCTTCCCCTCATGTTACTCAAGGAGCTGGAATCAGAGACAAGTCAGTGTGCTCCAGAGGAACAGGACTGATAGAATATATATAATTATAAGAGGGGAATTATTGGGTTGGCTTACCCAATCAGAGGCAGGTCGTCCCACAGTGGCCATCTGCAGGCTGGAGAACTGAGGAAATCAGTAGCTACTCTTTCCAAGAAACTGGAAGCCTCAGAAAAAGAGACCAATGATACAGCCCCTGTTGAAACTGAAGGTCTGGAGGCTTCCTGGAGAGTCCAGGGTGCAAAGTCACACTCAGATGCTGAAAAATCTGGAGGTCTGATGTCCACAAGTGATGGCAGCTGCCAAAAAACAAAAAACAATGCACCCGTTCAAGAAGGAGGAGCGAGCCCATGAGAGCTCCCTCCTCTTCACTTTTATGGTCAGTCAGTCCACATTCTCAGCCTGTTGGATGAAGCCACCTACTCAGGGCAGGTCTTCCTACTTCCTATCCTCTCTAGAAACACCTTCACAAGTCGGTAAGTAGGGTGGGAGGATAGATGAACAAAATTGAGGTCCTGTTAATAAAGAGAAAGAGGAGGGTGGATGCTGGCAACTCCCTCCCCCATCATGATTGATTCTTTTGAGCAATGGATTCATTTCTCATCCTGAGAGGCATGTTTCACTTCTATTCATAAATATCAATGGCATACACAAGTCGTTGATGTTGAATGCAATATCGAGCAATTTTTTAAAAATCAGAATTTTCCAATAAAATACCATCTGGTTTTCAACCCACAAGCCTCATAACAAATTGTGACTCTGAAAAGTCTCTGTCCAGTCTTTAATGTAAGTAATACCAATGAGCTTGGCATAATAATTTATGAATTACCAAAGCCTATTCTTCCACAACCACATTTTACTGGTAAAGAAATTGGTGCTAAGCTGGTAAGGGATTTGCCTAGTATCCCATGACTAATTACTTCTGGTAGAAGAAGAGATGGAGTAGAAAGAATTGAACTTTGGAAGCTGTCTGTGACCTGGGTTCAAATCTCAGTTTTGCACTTAAACTGTGTAACCTTCAATCGTTTTTCAACTTTGCCCAGCCTTGATTTTCTCCTTGGTCAAAGTGATAGAAAAAGGATTGAAAGCATGTATAAATTGCCTGGTGCTCCGTGGGCTCTACTTGGTAGAGATATCCCTTCCTAACCTTGTGGTTCTTTCCAAAATCACCTGCAACCCATCACAGATCATGCAGAGTGACCACCTGGAAAGGCCTTCAGACTGGGGTTGCAAGAGATGTTCTCTTAGCCTGGCAGCTGTAAATGACCAAAAGGCAAGACCACAGGCCTTGCCACCTGTCCCAGCTGGCCTCTTCTCTAGCTAGCAGGGCAAAATCAGATGGAACATTAGGTTTGGGCTTCCAGGATGGTTAATAGAGCTGTAGAAGGACTTCAAGATGATTCTCATAAAAGCTGTTTTCCTTGTGATTAAGTTGTATTTGCCTGTTAACTATGTGGTAAACAAACCCTCAACTCCCGCCTTCTGGTTATAGCATGGCCGTGTGTTAATTGGGATTTGGAGGGTAGCGGGCTGGCAAGGCTACTCGGGGCAGGAAGCCAGGAAGCCCAATTTGGTTATCAGTTCTGTTGACAGGAGCAGAGCCCTATGTGGTTGTGTGGAGTGTCCAGCAGGTCGAGCTGGGGTTTTCCCAGCTATGAAAGGCCTACTGTCTGGAACACTTGGCCTGGAGTCAACAGGGACTTCACATCAGGACTCTCACTGCCTTCCACCCCACCAGCTCTGCACGGCCTCCTGCCTGGGCAGGGGGAGGAGCCAACCAAACATGTCTGATCCCATACTTGGTTCAGAACTGAGGACAGAAGGCAAGGAAAGAAACAGTCAGCACCTGGAGCTAATCTGCCCCTCTTAACGACCCACCAAAACTCCAACCAAGACAGAAAAAAAAATTCTTTTCCCTAAAAGAGACATGAGAAGCACTGAAATGCTCTCCGTGTGTGTGACTTATCAGAACTGCACTCAGACACAATCCCTGAAATAAAACTGCCAGAGATCAGATGGGTGGGAGAGGCTTGCTGGGAAATTCCTCCTGGTCAGTGCATACACGGCTGGGGAAGAAATTGGGGCAGTTTCCAATGTAACTTGCTACCCCTCCTCCAGGGGCAATCACTGTCAAAAATGATTTATTTTAAACATTTTTTAATTAGTTTAGCCAATGGGGTGGGTGTGTGTGTGTGTGTGTATGTGTGTGTGTGTGTGTTTAATCATCTGCGGTCAAGTCTGAGTTCACAAGAGCCTTTGAGCTCAGTAGAGTCCAACCGCCAAACCCACACCCAAATATTTTGTAGATAACAGAACAGCCATTGCCAGGTTACGCTTGTAGGTACACAGACAAGCTTTGTGGCCATGTGGTGAGGACACTCGAGTGAGAGCTGAGATGTGAGGATCTTGCAACAAGAGCTACAGCAAGTCGTTCAGCTGTATTTTGAGAAATCGCGTTTGGAAAAAATTCCACAAAAATCATTCACTCTTCTGAGTAAAGGAATATAATGAAGCACCTAATGGGTATTCTTATTAAGTGCCGTTATTAGGTTTAGGGTTGTTCTTATAATGTCATGTTCAATGTCCACAAAACTGACACCAAATGCTAATATGAATTCTGGGTGATGGGAATATGAGTGAGTGGGCATTATCTTCTCCTTGTACCTTTATGTAGTGTAGAGATTTCTACAAATAAATGCATAACTTTAAATGTTTGCTGTATGGATAAATAAATGACTAAATTAACCCTGGTAAGTCCACTTGAAAATAGGTCTAGCTGCGATTTCCAAAATGCTTTGATTCCTAAAGAGAGATGATAGACAATACCATGCATTTGCTTATGTGATTTTTTTGTGTTTGCTTTGTTGCCTTTCTACTTTTTCTTTTTTAGGAAATTTGAAGAATGAAAAACAGGAAGCAAAATAAATTTTAGGCACAACAGAGAATGGAGGAAAAAAAGAGATTGAAGTGTTGTGGAAAGAGGAGATGAAGGCCAGAGGATAACCATTTAGTTTTGATAAGTAGCTTCCTTTGAGAAGTTTGGAAGTTTCCTGATGGGAAGAGACTGGCTGATCATATTCTAACATAAAAAGGTATATACCACACAAGATAATCAGAACTCCACGGAGACAAGTCTCTATTTGTTCCCTGCAGATCTATCATAGTGTCTGGAGCATGGGCCATGTTCAGTAAATAAATTTTAAATGATGTGTAAATCCATTTCCTTTGAAATATGAAGAGAAAATGGCTTTCAAATAACAAACTGTAAGATTTAGATAATAGGAATGGAAAATATTCCCGAAACATTATTAAGGGTATCTATATAAGCTATGGAATTTCTAACCCCTAGAGCTTTATAAGAAAATAGACTATCCAAATTATTTGTCATGATAGTTGCAGTAAGTTTAGGAAATCCTGCATAAAAGCCAAAAAGATTTCTATATTCTGTCTTTGCTTTATTTTGGTTTTTAAAAGGTGCTGAGGCTGTCCTGGCTTTTGCTCAATGGTTGGCCCAATGCAAATTGTTTCTCCTCTTGACACATACATTGAAAATGGCTTCAAGTTAAATCTTTATGTAATGGACTTAGCAGAATTAACTACAAACAAATACATAGGATCATGCAAGTCTTGATGATCTTCAGTCAGCAGACTTCATAAAAGCTAAACTGTCAAAAAATATGCTTGAAAGGCACCTAGTCACAAGGCTTACCAAACCATGGGATACATGAGGAAAATTTTGTAGTGTCTCTCTGATGCATTTCTTTATACTTGAAAGGTCTTGCCTGAGCATTTCAAGTTTGTGGGGACTTCTACAATGGGCATGAGGCTGCTGTTATGTCTTTAATAAGTCCCTAGGACCTTACTTTGAAGTGATGACTCACAGAGAATATTTTGTCAGGCCAAGTGGGCCATAAAAATATTAAGTGTGGTTTTAAGCAGTAAAGGTTTTTATTATCTTGCTCACTTCCTCTCATGAAGCATTGCATTAAATTGTACTTTAAAGGGATTAATGACCTGCCTGCTATGTTTCACAAGAAATTCATTATTGTAAATATTCCAGAAGCATTGATATTAACATGAGGGTTAATAAAAAAATTGGAGGTGCTCAAAACTGTTCACTGAACTGAATTGCAGCCTGTTACACATAAAAGCATGATAGTGCTGGGGTGGAAATTCATTTGAATTTTCTTTTTTTTTCCAAAAGTTGTCAGACTTCATTCCAACATCATGGATGTGTTGAGACCACCATCAAAACAGGACAAATTCCTTACTTTGGTCTCTTAAACCTCAGCAGGGCAAAGCACTCTATTCCAGCTGGTTGTAACACAAGATAATTATCTGCCCCTTTCAGGCTACTTTGCTGACAAGATTGATCAAATCCCCATTCAGTGGCACTGTCTTTTAAAACTTCAGCAACAAAACAACAAAAATCACTTTCTATCTTGGTTGCAATTAAGATTTATAATTTGCTAACTGGATACTCTGCCCAACCATCAATTGTAATTCTGTTCTTTGCCGAATTCGCTGTACTACTTTCAGCCATGTTGTCTTAAGCAGTTTCTGTCTTCTTAGAAACAGGTCTTAGGGCCTTACTTGCAGATCCAGTGAGAACAACACACTGAAATCAATTTAGTGTCTGCTTCATTCAGCTCTTCCTTAGATCCTACACTTGTCTCTCATTTGTCCTTCCGTGTTCAGCTTCCTCTTCTGGAAAACTACAGACTGCTAACGCTAAATGATGTTTCACAGTAATTTGCTAAATGCCAAATCTTTTGAAAGCAGCTATAGTCTAAACATATTATAATTCTCAGGCCCTGATATGGCAGCATTTCAAATGTGATATTTCTATTTATATTACAACAAGTAAGGACTGAAACACATGCATTTGATGGTTGAGGTTTAAAAAGAAGATCTGGTACATATATGTTTCTTGTTGCATTCATATTGCATTATTACACCTCTCTGAAGGAAAAAAAAATTTAAAGGAGTTCCAGAAGAGGGCAATATTCCTGAGGTTAATTCTGCTAATAAATTTTCCAAACACCAAAAATTCACACTAACTCCACATTATTTATTCAAAAGCACTCTCATGGTGAAGTCTGAAAACTGATGGTTTTAGGAAAACACTGGATTTGTACTGATTCACCTTATAAATATTGCTGTAATTTTCCTTTTCTTGAGAAATCTGAAACTATTCTATCTGTTTGACATAAGTCTCCTTTTGGGGCATAACGTTTCTGGGAAATCTTTGTGCCACGCCAGAGTTTTGGTTTAACTTCGCTGACAATACACAAACTTTTAAGACTGGTTTGCCCCTCAAGATTGAAATATGGCTGTTATTTTAGATGGATGCGTGGCTAAGAAGATGACCATTTGATCTACAAAGGGAAGGAGTTAGGAAAACATACTTCAATTGTCCTTCTCTCTCTCTCCAATGCTTAAGAGCTGACTCCTGAAGTTACAGGTCATAAATCACTCTGCCCCACAAACTTGAGATGCATGACCCTAAGTCCTCACAGGAACCTAGAGAAAAGAACTCAATGTTTTTTCTCCACTGAAAACTACATGATTATCTCAGGGATTTTTCCTAGAATGAAAGCACTCAAAGCCGAGTGGAGGGCAGGTGATAAAAAGAAAAGAAAGCACTCTCTTTCTAGAAAGATTTCTTAATTCCACTCCAAAGAATCCCAGCCCCAAACATCCTATGGAAACCATTTCCAGGGAGTCCAACCTAAGAAAATTCAGGCAAGTGTTTGGTAGCAAATGTAGTCACTTAATCTAATGTGTACAGCCTGTACCAGCCAGCACATTGTAATAAAAAGTGACCTGCCAGTACCACTGGCACGTCCCCAGGAGAATTTTGCCTAAAAGATCTCAAAAAGGCAAAGCCAGCTTCCATTAACCTCTCCCACCCTATAAAATTATCACCTGGGTGGACATCTATTTATTTGTTTGCTTTGTTTCGCCTGCCAACATTCCTTTCCCTTTCTTTTGGCTAAGAACACTCAGGCAAAGGACATGTAATCCCAATTTAGACAATCAGATTTTGGTTTCTCAGAATTTGGCTCTTCATTGAAGTGACAAAAGAACAAGAAGGGTTTAGGGTGCAGTCCTTTAAAACTGCCCAACAAAGAAACAGCCCAGTCATTCCTACAACTTAGATCCTTGGGACTTTCCTGATCTCCGCTCTTTCTGAGACCTGGATGCTCAGTTTGTCCTTGGATTTTGTGAGCTTAAACCAGAATTGGTCTCTGTTGTCTGCTACCAAAGAGGCCTAAAAGCAACATCTATTGAACATAAAGGAATTCTCCAAATCCCTACAGGTGAAAGATCAGCCAGACCATAAGACCCTACATGCTGGTTGTTAAACAAAATTGAAGTCTTCTTTTTTTTTTTTAATAAAATTGAAGTCTTCTATAAAAAGGCATATCCAGTTCCAAGTCACAAGAGCAAAGGTCTTTCTAATCCCTTCTCAAACATCATCTCAAAAACAAGAAAAAATAGGAAATAGAAACAATACTATCTATTTTTGATGAAATCAAAATCATCTTTAGCCCTGAATCAAAATAGTACCTGTGAGGAGGAAGGTCAGACCCAATATTGAAACAGTGGGGTGTGGGGAGCAAAGGAGAGGTATGGTTTTGAGAAACAAACCCTGGAACACTCCAGAATGCAAGCCACCTGTTAGGCAAGAGGCCCAGGCACTGAAAAGACCTGGCTGAAAGTCTGTACGAGGAAAGCTTATACTAGACCCTCGTCCCACCCCCACCACAGGACATCTGTGGTTTTCTCTCTAGTACTCTTTCCCCTACAACTGGATCAGAGAGACTCCAGCCATGGTGCTCTGAGGAAGGAAGGGGTGATGATCTGCATTGTAAACAAGTAATGCTTCTTCAGATCCTTTCTTTCCCCCAAGGTAGGGGTGAGAAGAGTGGAAGAAAATGTCTACTAGCTTTGCCAGTGCAGGCAGTTGTACTATGTGCTTTTTATGATGCTGGTAGAACATATGGGAAGACCACACCATATGATCTTAGAAAACTAGACATGAAGAAATGAAGTCATTATAATAATATTACCTCCAAGAAGAAGAAAGTAAGCATAGCCTACTGTCAGCTTAGTGGGAAAATATAAACACCGTCATGATAATGGAAAGACTTGATGTTACATTTGAGCAGAAATTGAGGACTGGATGGGAGGGTATACAATTAATAAATCAAAAGATCGAAATACAGGGTTAATGCCAAAAGATACATGTCTAAGAGTTAAAAATCATTGCTTCTGGGGATTTGGATGAATAGAAATGAAAAACAAGCAACTGTTATTTTTCTGTAATAAAGAAAAAGCCATTTAACATTTTGTGACTTTTTAAACTACTTACAGATAAAATCTAAATTAACTTTTCAATCTACCAGAACGAGTTGGAAGATGATTAATAACATCATGAAACACTAATAAGTCTTTATGAAACAGCAACAAAATATTGTTAAAATTAAAGCTGTATTCCAGAACTCTCTGTTTCCTTGTCTGTAATATTGTGATGATCAAAATGCTTTAGACATATTGTTCAGACAGATACGTTTTTAATTTTTTAACTTAAAGTATGTATATAATGGGGTGTTCATGCAATAATTCTGAAATTCAAAGCCCTTTTAAAAATGAAAATTAGCATATTTTGAAGTTAAGTAGAAAACTGTACTGGTTGTATTATAGGAACAAAATGAAAATATCATATTTGAACTTATTTCACTTAACACCAGACTTTTCGATTTAAATTATTTCATTTAAAATGTCAGTGAAACTAAAAATGTAGTGCATTAAAATCAACATTTATAAACTAAATGTTATAAAAATGTATTTATATAAATATAAATATAAAATTTAAATATATAATTTATAAATATAAAAATGTATCTATATAAATCTAGGAAAATGTATTTATATAAATATAAATGTTAAATATAAATTGTAATTATAAAATAATGTAGTAGAAAATAATATTCATAAAAATAAATGTACAAAACCAAAGTCACTAATGTGAAAGTGAAAATAATGAACAGTAAAAAGTTAATAAAGAATTTAAATTACTTAATATTTTTAAATGCTATCTTTTTAAAAAGCAAGGTGTGTCATTTTTAATTATATAAATTTTCACACAAATACTCCAGCTGCTAGGAAACCCTTCTTATAACTATAATTATTTGAGGACTAGTGAGGATATAATTTTAGGCTGTCTGCAAATATTTTCTTTATTATATCTTTGAATAATACTGCATTTATTTAATAATTTTAAGGAAATCTTTTTGTGTTTTGTGTTTTTTTTTGCAAAATCAATCTTTTATTGATAAAAAACATGTACATTTTGTTTTTGTTTTTTTAGTTTGGATTTATTTCATTTTCTTTGGTTTATCACATTTAGAGTTCAACCCTATTATATTCATATTCCACTAGATCAAATCATTCTGAAAAAGAATTTAAAATATTATTTCAATTGAAGCTGCAATACTTCAATTCAGTTGCTTACTGCATCCTGCACAGAACAGATGTTTGGACTTCTAGACTGAGCATAATATTGCCTTTTTATTTCTATTGAAAGAATACACAGTAGGAAGGGGAGAGTAGAAGTTCAGTAGGTTAGACAAAGGGGAATAAAGGGAAGGGAGGGGGGACAGGAATAGGAAAGACAGTGGAATGAACCTGACATAACTTTCCTGTATACATATATGAATATACCACAGTGAATCTCCACATCATGTACAACTGCAAGACTGGGAGCCTAATTAGAATAAGATGTACTACTGTTTGTATAAATAGGTCAAAAATATACCCTACTATCATATATAAGTAAAAAGAACAAATAAAAAAAGAATAAATCACTGTTCTTAATCTTGAGACTTAATTGATTTAGATTTCAACTTTTAAAAATAATAAATAACAGTTCTGTATCAAGTAAAATGTGATTATTTGATACTTACTATAATACTGAAAACATCTAATACTTAGAAAATTCAAAGAGTTCTTAATACTGCTTTTAGTTTATATGTAAATATATGTACATATGTGAGTGATTCACCTTTATCCAAAAAATGATAGCTTTTCAAAAACTAATTTATAAATATCAGTTTGTATCAGATACTAATATCCAATAAAATCAAAAATTCTCAAAAACATACACATATGGAAGAAGAAAGAAAAGTATGGTTATTGCCTGATCGTAATTACTTAGGGAAAGCAGTAATTCAGAATTCTTTAACCATAATGGGAGTGTACAGAGGTAGTTTTGCCAGTAATTACTTAATATTAATTTGCTAACATTATGAAAAGTCTTCATCTAAGATTTTCTGAGATTGGCTTCCCAGAAATTGTCAAGTATGAGTTAAAGCTACAGAGAAGAAAAAGACCGGCTTTATAAACCAGGATTGGTTCCTGACCTCTCAGTCTCTCTAAACTCTCTATTCCTCACTTTCCTAAGTGCTAAATATTGGGAAACTTGCCAAAATATTATCCACCTTGATGACATACTGAAAAATAAAATATGAGAAGCTTTTTGAGGAAACTGGCATATGAATAATTTGGGTGGATGACTTCTTAGGAGATTTCACGGGTCACAGTTGAAGTCTGCCCTTTAAACTACCTCTGTTAATCAAATGTCACCAGAATCATTAGATATTTGCTTCGGGGTCAAGCATTGTCCATTGTGCTCAATGTCCTTAGCTCCCATGACACCCGGGAAGGAAGGCACATCCATCACTGTTATCTTAGTGTGGACTTGTGTTTCAGATGATGGCAGGACAGGTGGCATGAGAAGATGGGGCAGCAGCACAGATGTGCATGGGGTTGAGAGGGACAAAGCAGAATGGTGCAATAAAGAGACCAAAGATTGTCTCCCCCAGAGTCATGTTTTTCCCTAAGCCCAGCATTCTCTCTTCCTTAGTTCAATGCTGCCCTCCGTGTCCCACCTCACACCTAGTCTACTGGGTTAATCTCTGCTCCATTTATATTTGGAAAGGTCAACTACCAACTCCAAACTCTGCACCAACACCACCCTGATGTTGATGAGGTCACTTTACAAATCACAGTAGAAAGAGAAGCCGCCTTCGAACACTGAAACCGACCTTGCAGAGGAGGACAGGAAAGGACTACAGAATGAATGAATGAGCAGGGCTGTGAGTTAATGGTTTGGCATCGCACACTTGAAGTATGGGAGGTTGGAAATGCTTCTCTCGTGGATGTGACCCAGCTTCCAGCCCGTCTTAGTGCTTTCTGTTTTATACATTCAGGTTTTGGCACACAACAGCAATGGACTTCTCCTTGAGGAGGTATGGAAAGTGGGAAGTGTTCCCTTTTAGCTCTCTCCAGATTAAATACTCATGGCAGCCTAATTATAGATACCAGGGAGCACTTCTGCACACTGGCCTTGAAGATGGGAAGAAGCTTCCCGGGTTTAGGTGGTGCTCAATGGCACAGAACATGTTTCACATGCATGAGGCCCTGGGTTCAATCCCCAGCACCAAGAAGGGTGGCAAAGAATTACAAATATAATTTTCAGAAAGGTAATTCTGCACAACAAACAAATTCACAGTCAACACCATCTCCATCTATGGTGTATTTCATGAATAGAATTCATAAATCTCTCTGGGAATCATCAATGTGTTGTTCATTATATACATACAGTCATATAATTTGAGTTTGAAATGCCCAAACACAACTCAGTGAGTTAAGTTTGGTTGTACACTTCATTCCATTTCAATGTATAGTTTGAAGTCTAAAAAATAATAATTATCAGACCATTTTATTTGATTCTTCCTAAGGGAATATGTGAATAAAAGGGATGGGAGAGAAGTCATGGCAAAGTGAAGGCATCAAGAAAGGCTTTAGGGGCTGGGGATGTGGCTCAAGCGGTGGCGCGCTCGCCTGGCATGCGTGCGGCCCGGGTTCGATCCTCAGCACCACATACCAACAGAGATGTTGTGTCCGCCGAGAACTAAAAAATAAATATTAAAAAAAAAAAGAAAGGCTTTAGCCCAAGAGGCTGGTCAGAAAGTACTCAGAGGTACTATAGACCCCCAGATGATGTGGGGTGATCAGATACAAAACCAGGTCAAATTAAGAATCAAAGAATTATTCTTTCATCAATTCTCTGGGAGGAAAAAAAAGAAATCCAAACATAAACTACTAGTGTTCAGTTATCCAGTGGGAAGTCCAGCTGTGTCACCATATATCAAGAGTCTCTATAGACACCAGAGGGTTGGTGGGGGAAGAGCACTGAACTGGCCCAGATTCCCTGTCAAAGTGAAGAAATCAGTGAAGGAAGATGTCTTTATAAAAGTTCCATATATCAAATTGGGGCATTATCCTCACCTAAATTACCTTTGAGTCTCTTGCAACAGACCTAGCAACATGTAGAACTCACACAATCGAGCCCCACTCCATCTCGACAAGCCACTGTCCACCCTGCCAAGACCGATTTTCCCTAGCCTTTTTTTTTTAAATCAGGTTTTTTACTTTAATTAATAATCAAAGCCAAGTGAAAACTGGGTGGTCAAGAGACATTTAAACTCCTTGCTCCTAGTTCTCAACTGGTGTCTTTTTGACGGTTTTCAAGGCTGCACCCCAAATGTCACATTTCATCCACGTCTCTCCTTCCAGGCCCAAGCTCTGAATTTACACACCAGGCAGAAGTGTTTCTTCGCCTGGGGATTCTCAGGATGCCAGACTCAGCCAAATGGGAACGGCTTTCCTTCTAGACCACAGTCTTGTGGCCCACCTTGGAGGCAGAAATGAAGCTACTGTACTCAGCCTCCCAACCTCACCCAATGCCCACTAATAACATCTGCTTTATAGCTGTCGTTCCTGCAACCTGCTCTCTCCTTGGCCCTGTCGCCCTCTCTGAGAGGATGTGCTCTACTATGAGGCAGGTCTGGTGGAAAGTTGACAGTCTCCAAGCCAAGAGCAAATCCAGCCAGCACTGGATAAATGACTTGAAGTGCTTTCTCAAGGGACCCTTTCCAGGTACAGGAGCCCTTCTTAACCAGATTTGGCCTATGCTGGCAGACGGCCTTGTTCAGGAGCACATTAAAAATCAAAATACAGACACCGTTTGGAAAGCATAGAAAGCTTGACTCTAACATCTTATGTATTAAAACATTGTTACATAAAAATGACCACAAAGCTCCAAATTCATACTTTCCTACCCTGTGAGACCAGTTACCACCAGGAATAAACCTGTGAAAGTGTGAGGCCGACTGTGGAGACCTCAAGAGGTCTGGGGATAAGGCTGGAGCCACATTCCAAGCTTTGGGGGCAAGATCAATGCCCTGGCCCTTGCGAGAAGCCCAGGCTGAAGCGAAGTGGGTGAGCTGATGCTGTCATCTCACCACATGAGTCTGGGGGCAAACACCAGCCCAAGCCAGGGTGGAACCGATAGTCTCTTCCGAGGTCCCTTTTCATCCACCTCATAAAGCCCCAGACACATTGGCACAGCTCACAGGTTTTAATGAAGCGTGGGCTCCTGGCTGGAGCCAAAGGGGCATTACAGGCTCAGAATGAGGCTCTTTCATACCCTCTGAGATGGTGATATAGAAGGCCAGACTTCTGGAATAACTTTCTCCTGAGGAACTCAATACTTGTCGTGTAACTGATTTCGTTTTTCCTCATCAAAATTTTAGTGACATCCCAAATGGAACTTCCATCTTTGTTTTAAAGCAAACCTGAAACAAGACCTTGAATCATTCAGATCAGCCCCAGGACTGCAGCTAGAATACAAATCTCCCAAGCACTGACTCTGTGAGGACATTTGTCAAACATTTATAACACATTGGGCACTGCTAAGCTTTATGTGCATGGCTTCATTCAACAGTGACACTGTCCCCATGAGGAACTACCCATTCCTCTTTTTGACATTTGAGAAACCCTAAGTACAGAGAATTTAAGGCCATGTAGTTAGTCCTGTTCTGTCCCTTCCCACAATGCCTTCAA
The DNA here is from genome assembly GCF_964194105.1 of Spermophilus citellus. Lineage (NCBI taxonomy): Eukaryota > Metazoa > Chordata > Mammalia > Rodentia > Sciuridae > Spermophilus > Spermophilus citellus. The sequence continues at coordinate 52,984,452 of NC_138197.1, read as the reverse complement.
CGTCCATCCAAATCCCAATGGAAAAGAAATGGTGTATATGTTCAACACTGGGAAGATGCAGGATTTGGATATCAGTTGGACCTGGTTTCTGACATTTCTTAGCTGTGTGATCCTGAGAAACCTCAGTTTCTTCATTGATAAAATGAAGCATCTAAAGACACAGGATCTCTGCACTGGGCAATCAAAACCGTAGACTCTATGTCAAAGGTGCCATCTAGAATTGTATGGTATCATGCTCCTGCCAAGACTTTAGCAATTTCAAATTATTAACAAGTTCTGTTTGCCTGTTCTTCTCCAGCAACAGCATGGTACAATAAAAAGAAGCAGCACTTTGAAGTCAGGCTTTCTTAGATTTCAGTCATGGTTCTGCCATATCACGGCTATGAAAACTTGAGTCCCAAGCCCTCTGAGCCTCTAGTTCCCAATCTGGAATCGAGAATAAAATGGGAATAAATGGGTTCTCAGGAAGAACTGTTTAAAGATGTGGATATTTGGAGGTGGAATACCATAACAAACACCTAAAATGTGGGAGTAGCTTTGAAATTGGAAAAGCAGGGAGAATTTTGAGGCGTGTCAGTGAAATACGAAAGTGCGTCGAGGGTCAGGGTTGTGGCTCAGTGGTAGAGAGAGCGCTTGCCTAGCATGCGTGAGGCACTGAGTTCAGTCCCCAGCACCACATAAAAATAAATAAATAAAATAAAGGTATTGTGTCCATCTACGACTAAAAAAGAAAAAGTGCATTGAACACAATGTTTATATAATTCTGAACTATGGGATGTTGGTAAAGCCTTAAGGGAAATTGAGGAAAATCCTACTGGAAACTGGAATAAAGTACAATCCTTACATAGTAGCAAAAAGTTGGCCAACATTATCACTGGAAGTTATGTGGAAAGTGGAAAAAGTACTCAATGAACTTGGTGGTCTAGCTGAGAATATTTCCAGCCAGAATATTAAAAAGTGCCCCCTGGATTCTTCTCAATGCTCATAGAAGACAAGACCACTGTCAAGTGCTATGACACACACACACACACACACACCTATAATCCCAAGGAGACTAAGGTAGGAGGATTGCAAGTTCAAGACCAGCTTCAGCTACTTAGTGAGACCTGACTCAAAATAAAAATAAAAAGGGATAAAGCCCAGTAGTAAAACATTCCTGCATTCAATCCCCAGTGCAAAAAAAAAGAAAAAGAAAGAGTAATACTGTTACATAAAAGACTGTTAAATTGAACTAGCTAGGGATGTTAGTCAGTTTTGTGTCGCTGTGACCAAAATACTGACCAGAACAATTTAGAAAAGGAAAATTTTATTTTGGCACATGGCTTCATAAGTTCAGTCCTCAGTAGGCCAACTCCATTGTTCCAGACCTAAGATGAGGCAGAACATCATGGCAGAAGGAGGATTGCTCCACCATCATGGTGGAGGAGCGCTGCTTCATGGCGACCAGGAAACAGAGAGAGGAGAAAGCACCTCAGGGACGATCCAGCCTTCCAGGCAAACCTCCAGTGACCCACCTCCTTCAGCCATGCGCCACCTGCCTACGATTGCCACCCAATTAGTCCATTCAAAGTAGGATGGAAATGATTAGGTCACATCTCTTAATCCAATCATTCTACCTCTGAATGTCCCTGTGTTAACACAGAAGCCAGTAACTATAACACCAAGAAACTATTAAACACTTGGTTTTGAAACTTTCAACCCTTCCAGATAACAAACAATAATACATTTTAGAAATGACTTTTAAGAAAAAATAAATCCAGGACACTGTGAGAAAGATAGTGAGCCTTGGACTTTAAGGGCTTGAGATTTTAAGGGTGGGAGTCACAGGTTCATTCAATTAAACAACAGGAATTTCAGGAAGTTCAAGGACATTGTCTCTCAGCCAAAGCTTATAGTTAAACAAAGTCTTCTCTCAAAGAGATTAATCAATATTTTCTAATAGAGTAAACCCCAACAGTATTCACAGAAGACTCATAACGTTTTTATGCTTGTTTGTTTTGTGGTGCTGGGGTTCAAACCCAAGGCCTCATGCATGCTAAGCAAGTGTTCTACTACTGAGCCACGTCCCCAGCATGCCCCCATAAAGTTTTTAAAAGAATAAGAAACCCTGGGGCTGGGGTTATGGCTCAGCAGTAGAGCTCTCACCTTGCATGTACAAGGCCCTGGGTTTGATCCTCAGCACCACATATAAATAAATAAAATAAAGTTATTGTGTCCAACTACAACTGCAAAAAATAAACATTTCAAAAAAAAAAGAAGAAGAAGCACTGCTAGCTTTGACTGAAAGGCATAGAGAAGAGGACAAAAATAAAGAGGCTACTGAACCCCAAAGATTCAATGAAAAAAGAGGTGTTGAGAAAAAAAAATGCTAATTTTCATGAAACAAAGAGGTGACTCAGATTAGAACACAGAGTCAAAATAGCAGAGCAAGAATGATGTAGAGTAACTCCTAGTCAGGAGCATGACTGAGTCACAGGGAAGTTCCAAGTTTGCCCAGCTGGAATTCAGAAATTGTAAGGATTCCTATGTGCCTCCCTTTCTCCCCATATCTGAGCAGGAATATCTACCGTGGTGGTCCCATGCCTTGCTGAGTATGCTGGGTGGGGGAGCAACCTGTCTGTGTAGCCCTCAGGTTTGTGGAGAAGAATGGTTCTTGAGTGAACTAAACCAGACAAGCCTCATCTGTACCTAGACCTACTTTAGATAACAATGTCCTAGACTTTAAACTAAGGCTACAATGGGATGAGACTTTGGGTGAATTTATGAAAGGTTCAGTGTGTTTTGCATGTGGAAGGGATGTGAATTATTAGGACCCAAAGAATGAACTGTGAGAGCCAGCTTCCAAAATAACGCTTTATGATTCTCATCCTTCAAAAGTCCCCTCCTACATTGTACCAGAATTAATCTGTATGACCAACAGACTATGGTCCAAATGGTATTAAATCTCTTCTGAGATTAGGTTCTAAAAGATACTGTGGCTTCTGTCCTGTTCTCTCTTGGATCACTCATTCTGAAGAAAGCCAATGGTCATGCCATAAGCCACCCTAAGAAAAGGCCCATGTGGTAAAAAACTGAAGCCCCTCACCAACAGCCTCATGAATGAGCTTAGAAGTGGATTCTCCAGCCCCTTCTTTTTTCAGAAAACTGCAACCCCAACCAACATCTTGACTGAAACCACATAAGAGACTTGGGGCCCAAACTGCCCAGCAATTCTGCTCCTGGATTCCTGACCCTCAGAATGCAAGTAAATAATATTTGCTTATTAAGATGATAAGTTTGGGGGCAATTCATTAGGTATCTGCTATACTTTGGGTCTTGACTGTCCTACAAAATCCTATGTTTTTAAAGCCTTGATCTTTAGGGTAGCATTCTTGGAAGATGGTAGAACCCTTAAGAAGTAGAACCTACATACTGGGTCCAGGTTGTGGCTCAGAGGTAGAGTGCTTGTCTAGCATGCACAAGGCACTGGGTTTGATCCCCAGCACCATATAAAAATTTTTTAAAAAAGGTATTGTGTCCATCTACAACTATAACCTACATACATTGCTGGTGGGACTGCAGATTGGTGCAATCACTATGGAAAGCAGTATGAAAAGTCCTCAGAAGACTTGGAATGGAACCACCATTTGACCCAACTCTCCCATTCCTTGGTTTTTATCCAAGGGCTTAAAATCAGCATACTACAGTGATACAGCCACATCAATGTTCAGCTCAACTCACAATAGCTAAATATGGAACCAGCCTAGATGAATAGATAAAAAAAATGTTGTACATATGCACAATGGGAATAATACTCAGCCATAGATGGGGAAATTATGGCATTTGCCGGTATATGGATGGAGCTGGAGAATATCATGCTAAGCAAAATAAGCCAATCACACAAAAAAAAGACCATATTTTTTCTCTGATATGCAGATGCTAATTCACAATAAGTGGGGGCTAGGGAAGAATGGAGGTACTTTGGATTTGGCAGCAGGGAGTGAGGAAGGGGAGGGGGTAAAGGGTTAGGAAGGATAGTAGGATGAATCCAGCATCATTACCCTATGTGCATATACAACTACACAACTGGTGTGATTCTACATCATGTACAACCAGAAGAATGAGAAATTATACTCCATTTATGTATAATGTGTCAATGTGCATTCTACTGTCATGTATAATTAATTAGAACAAATAAAATTTTAAAAAAGAAGTAGAGCCTAGTGGGAAATCTTTAGGTCATTGGATTATGACCTAAAGATTTAGGTGATTGGTTTTGCTCTAATGTATGCTTCCCACCATGGCCTACTAGCACCCTCACCAGAAGCCTGAACATAATGGATCTGCCTGACCATGGACTGGAATGTCTAAAATCATGAGCCAAAATAAACTTTTTCTTCTTGTATGTTGATTATCTGTGTTAGTAACAAAATGCTGACTGATATGGTACCAGTAGATAACAAATCCAGATAGCTAATACAGAAAAAAATTCTCTGAAGTTTCATTGATAAGGTTAAAAATAAATGTCTGCATAGTTTAAAGTATATGTAGTTGTGTATCACTTAACTACAGGGATATATTATGAGAAATGGGTCATTAGGTGTTTCATCATTCTGCAAACACCATAGAGTGTATATATACAAACTAGATGACTACAACATAACCAGGCAATAAAATCTGATGGGACCGCCATTATGCAGTTCATCATTGACTAAAATATCATTATGCGGGGCTAGACTGTATTTATTATCTAAAATTTTAATAACACACATAGGGATGACAACTAATACTACATGCCACCCTATGTATGTAAAGGACATCAAAATACAAAAAATACTTCCCAGAACCAAGATGTTACTCTTGAAGAAAGAAGCACATATCTATAACCTATTATTCTTGGAGGAGGTAAAAAAAAATTCTTTGCTTTTAACAGCATGAAAGAATATCTTCTGAATAAAATACTACTGATATGTAATTTAGTACCATAATAGCTCTGTAATTGGAAAAAAAAATGTCAGTGTTAATTTTGCATGCTCCTCACACAGGGAGTAAGGCAGGGACTGGATTTTAATGCTCTTAGAAGAGCCTAAGAAGACATAGGAGTGAATAAAAATGGGATACCATTTAAGTTACCACAGCTCAAAGAGTGAATCCCAACCTCAAAGAAAGGTTTTCAAACCCAGTACCACAGACAGTTAGGGTGGAGCCCAGGAGAGGAGAGACCGGGCTACAGGAGCCTCAAAGATGAATTCTGTGAACCAAAGTTTCCATTATATTGAGGATAAAGAAGGCATCTCCCTCATGTCGGACTGTGACAAAACAAGCTGGAACTGACTATAACTAAATAAAGCAACAGGAAAGGGAGGACATTCTTGTCAGCAATCCTCAGTTTCAGAGGGATGTTTTGACTACAGAGAGAGTAGCACTCATCACTGAGAACAGACAAGAACTAATCTTCATAGTCAAAATACACAGCCCTGGGTTTGTTTTTATGTTTTTTGTTTTTTTGTTTTTCTTTTTGTTTTGTTTTGTTTTTTCAATTTCAGAAAACTCCATCTCCTGCCTCGTTCTGACCACATTAGAACCTGGGACTGTAGGACCAAATTTGTTTTTGACCTTGTCCCTGGAACAGTTGAGATGACTTTCTTTTTCATTACTCTCCTTTCTTTTTAATGTGAGTTTAGAGCCAGTGAGAGGAGCCAGATGGAAACTAAAGCTCTCTGTTTATAACTGAACAGGTACACCACAAACAGCAGTGTAAATGTTCCACCCCACTGCCTCCCACACACCCAGACTACCCCAAACCCCACCTGGAAGGACCAGTTTCTACAAGGGGGGATGATGGTTCCACTTCTCTGCTTGTTGAGCCTGGTAATATTTGCTTAAGAACAACATTTGAATAGAGGCCCCTCAGAAAACTCGCATCTTCATATTTACTGGGGGATTTTGTTTATTACAAGAGGTTAAGCAACCATTCTGTATACTTGCAAAGTGAAAATAAGCAGCCTACCAAAGAGCATGCCCGTGATCATCATATTAGTAGCCATTTTTTTAGCATTGACTATACATTAGGACCTGTGCTGGGCAGATAAGGAATGAGTATTTGAGAAGAGCATCATACCTCCCATCTTTCAGATGAGAGAATGAGGTGCAAAGAGGCGAAATAACCAACCCAACTAAAGACACTAACTCTGGGGGGTAGGGTAGAGATGCTATGGACGCCATCTTTTTTTCCATATGCATATATTATTTTGCTGCATTTGGCAAAATACAACAAGCAAATAATTTTTAAGAGCAATTTGCTTAAAATCTCAGAGCTAATAAGTGACCCAATCAAGCTCCTCATCCCAGATTATTGGCTCTTCAACATAGATTCCTTATCACTCTGCCATGACCCTGCTGTTAGAAAAAGGGATTCAGCTGGGTGCCATGGCATTTGCCTATAATCCCAGCAGCTCAGAAGGCTGAGTCAGGAGGACTGTGAGTTCAAAGCCAACCTTGGCAATGGTGAGACACTAAGCAATTCAGTGAGACCCTGTCTCTAAATAAAATACAAAATAGGGCTGGGGATGTGACTCAGTGGTCGAGTGCCTCTCAGTCCAATCCCCAGGACCAAAAGAAAAAGAAAAAAGAAAAAGGGATCCATAGCCATTGATCAACATATGCACAGTAGTTATCTCTGGGAGACAGCGGTAGGTATACTGTAGTAATAGAGTGACCACATAAGCTGTCATCTACCTGGGACACTTTTATGAGTGAAATGAGTAGGACTGTCCTAGGTGTACTGGAATGTGTGGCCTAACTGTGGATGACTCTTTTCATTGTGCTTGACAAAGTTGGTCCTTTGTAGCTACAGGTTCCACAGCCACAGATTCAATGTAGAGCAGATCAAAAAAAACAGAGAAAAAAACTGCATCTGTACTGAACATATATACAGACTGTTTTTTCTTGTCATATTTCCCTAAAAATAAACACTGTATCAGATATTATAAGTAATCTAGAGATTATTTAAAATTTTTATAAAGATATGAATAGGTTATATGAAAATACATCATTTTATTTAGGGTGGATAGTCTGGAACCAACCCCTAGGACACCAAGTGACAACTATATACACCAAATGTTCTGCCTTGAGCACATATTATTTTAATAAGTACAAGGACATGGGGCTGGGGTTGTGGCTCAGTGGTAGAGCAGTGCCTGGTGCATGTGAGGCACTGGTTTCGATCCTCAGCACCACATAAAAATAAATAAATAAATAAGATAAAGGTATTGTGACCATCTACAACTAAAATAAATAAATAAACAAACAAATAAATAAATAAAATTAGCTAGAACTATGGCGGGGGGGAGTACAAGGGCAGCATTGTGCACCTTAAAAAAAAATGCCCATAGTTCTAATTTGTGGGTCTACTCTTGTCATTTAAATCATAAATCAAAATTTACATTATTCAAATTCTTTTTCTTAAAAATTTTTAGTTGTCAATGGATCTTTATTTAATTAATTTATTTACGTATTATATGTGGTGCTGAGGATCCAACCCAGTGCCTCACAATGCTAGGCAAGCCTCTACCACTGAGCCACAATCCCAGCCCCCGTTATTCAAATTCTTTACCACCACAAGTATGAGACCTGACAGTCATAAATGTGTCAATCACTATTACTGAAATGCTAATGTTTAATAAAAGTACTTGGAAACCACTCTATGAGTTACCCCTCACCAACAGCAGGGAGCAACCCTGGAACCATAGCTTTTGCTGTACAGGTGACAAAACCCACAGGTTATGTAACACCCCCATAGAGGTTACCCTGCAAGTTAGTCAGCTTCTGCTCCACCTACTGCAGCTTCCGCTGCTCCTCCAGACTGAAAGACCGTTTCCAGTTCTCTGCGGCTAGTCATAACTTTCTCCAAAAAAATAAAAGCCAGCTTCAGAAGAACATATGTGTTACCTTGGCCACATTGTGCACCAAGACACAAACACCATGTACATCTAGGCAAGACTATCAGTAAATAATGTACTTGACTCAAAATAGAATGCGAACATTTCTCAGTAGGGGCAGCCTTGTCTGGCCCAGTTTAGATGACTAAGGAACCTCAGGAAGTGGAACCATGATTCAGACAGAGACCTCCTTTCCTCTGACTCAATGCTGAGCTCATGTACCCAGGTGGTGGCGGGGGATGCATGTTCCTGGAGGTGATGAGCTCCTCACAAACATACAGAAACTAAGGAAAAACTTACCTTACCACCTTTGCCTCTGATCCCTAAACCAGGCTCTGTAACCACACTGCACTAATTATTTTGCATATATTTTTAATCTCCTAATGGTATGTGTTAGGAAATATTCCATGTTATAGGTGAAGAAACAGGCTCAGAGAACCCACCAAGATCCCACAACCAAGTTTGTATATTCCCAGTGCTCTTTCACTTATATTTCACTACTTCCTGATAAGAGGCTATCGGCAAGAATTCAAAAGATGTAAAACATGTTATGAACCTCCTATACATAATTCTTATCATAGTATTTGTCATTTTGTTTTAGATAAGCTCTACAAATAGTAATAGAGCTCATAAATACGTTTTTTCCATTCTGTGAACAACTCAAAACATGCTTCCCACATTACCCCGAATGCAGTGATGATAATGAGAGCACTATCTGCTTTTCTGGTGTGTACAGACAGGTCTAAGTAAACTAAAGGAATAAGCAGTGTATTAACTCCAGCCTCAAGAGTGGCCCATGTTTCTTTGGGTCTGCTGAACCCCCAGAGGAATGGCAGAGCCGCAGCTGACCACACGTGGCCCCTGTGGTTACAGAAGCTGGAATTCATCTGGCTAACTTCTCAAAAAGCGGTTTGGAGCATCTCAACCTAGGCTCAATGCTTGCAATTTGGATTTTTACCACTAGGTGGATGGTAGTGCTTTATTATACAGCATTAATAGTTTGGCTGAATAAGTAGTAAGCTTTGCCCAGCAACTGATAGACATTTAAGTTTGTAAAGTCAGTTATACAAGTTTAATTAAAGACGATGAGCACCACTGAAAAACAAGACTTTATAATTTAAATAGGATGAGAGAACAATAACATCATATGGTTAAAAAATTAGTATTTAACAAAATCCCATTTAATTCTGCTATTTTGTAAAAATAACTTCTTTAAATTAGAAGTATTAACCAATCTGACTTCAGAGAAACAAACTTCTTTTTCAAATTGCTACAATTTAGAGCCTTTCTCACTAAACTTCAGTTACTGATGACCTAATCTTGATTACTGCTGCATCGAATCTTGGTTTTACTTTTTCAATTTTTAGGAGACAAGCTTTAGTTCTTTTTTCCCCCCTTCATTCCTAATTTTTTTTTTTTTTTTTTTTTTTTTTTTTTTGGTCAGAGGAGTTACCACTATAAATGCATCTTAGGTTAGAAGCAACTGCAACCTCCATTGCAGCTAAAAAGTATTTGCAATGTCCTAAAACAAGCTTACTTCCCAGGCCCTTCTTGATCTGGTGTGGTTATTGTATGGTGAGCAACTGCTTCAAGGGACAAAAAAAAAAAAAAAAAAAGTGGCTCTTTGATTTGTGGTGTCTATCACAATGACTGTCCTTTGCCAATCATGAACAATTTATTTCTCCAAGAAATTCTCATTTTCATGGCCAGGTGCAGTGGCACATGCCTGTAATCCCTGCCATTTGGGAGGCTGAGGCAGAAAAATGGCAAATTGGGGCCCAATCTCACCAGTTTAGGAGACTATCTCAAAATAAAAAATTGAAAGGGCTGAGATTAGCTCAGTTTAAATGTGTCCCTGGGTTCAAGCCCTAGAATGGAAGAGAAAGGAAAGACAAGGAAAGGGAAGGAAAAGAGGAAGGAAAGAAGGCAGGCAGGCCGACAAGCCAGAAAGAGACTACTTTACATTCTAATTCCTAGACCTTTGAATCCTAGGACCAAGATAAAATAACAACAACAACAATAATAATAATGTTGCGGAAAGCTTGGTCCTTATCTCCAATGCCAATCCAATAATGAGGACATGGTTTTGCAAAAAAGAAAAAAGAAGTCTTATTGCTTTGCTAGCAAAGGAGAAAAACAGAGGACTCCTGTCCCAAAGGTTGTGGTTCTGCCCATTAGCGGAACACGGAGCTTTTAAAGAGGAGATTGGGTGTTCTCTGTTGAAGTTGTCATTCACTTGTTAATTTGGGAGATAGTCATTTCTGAGATCTTCTGGTACCACTCCCAAAGTCTGAATCACTTCATTCCATGGTAGGTGTATACTCAAGCATTGATAAATCTGTGGAACAAGGAGAAGAAAGCTAATCCTGTTTCCCCTGAGATTAGGGAGGAGGACAGAGTAGGGAGGAGCAGGGAGAGAGGAAGAGAAAGAAACATGTCCATTTTAAAAATAAATTGCAGTGACAGAGCAGCAAGGGCTGTATTCAAAGCATAAAGTGGATCACTGCTAAATAATAACAGTAAATATAATAAACACATTGTGCTTAGACAGCATACTAATCATTATCATACATTAGCTTATTTTAAGCTATAATACACCAAATATTAAAGATTATCTCTAAAATATGCCAAGATAGCTCTATAACTCCTTCTTTAAGTTTTTTTTTAAATATCGATTGAATGCTGCTATTTTTAAAAAGATAGTTTATGTATTCATGTTGCTGAAAGCTCAATTCTTGTCCCTGATGCCTATCCAAAAACAAGGACACAGTTTTGAGAAAAAGGTAAAAGAAGGTTTATTGCTTTGCAAGCAAAGGAGAAAAACAAGGGACTCCTGTCCCAGAGGCTGCGATTCTGCCCATCAGCAGGAACAGGGGTCTTTTAAAGAGGTGACTCAAAGGCTACATGCCACGTGTTCTTAGTTGGAGTTGTCATTCACTTGTTAATTTGGGAGATAGACATTCCTGAGATCTTCCGGTACCTTCCCCAAAGTCTGGATTACTTGTTCCTATGGTGGTTGTGTACTCAAGGACAGATAAATCTGCCTAAAATGGGGGCGGGGGAAAGGTACTCCTGTTTTCCTGAGATTAGGGAAGGGAAGAGATTAGGGAGGAGCAAGAAAAGAGGAAGAGAAAGAAACATGTCTATTTTAAAAATAAGTTGCAGTGGCAGAGCAGCAAGGGCTATATTCAAAGCATAAAGTGGGCCACTGTTCACTACCACGTATCTTAAACATTCATACAAACAAATACATAACCACATATACAGGTCTCTTCTTACCTCTCTTCCCTGTGTACTCCTTTGTGGTTTGAAGCTTATAATCTTTTCTTTTCTCTCCACCTGCCATGCCTCCATTACACCTTCCTACTCAAGAGCATGATTCTCTGACCAGCAGCACATGCATTAACTAGAACCTTGTTGGAAAAGCTTAACCTGGGGCTCCATTCCAACCTACTGAGTCAGAGTCTGCATTTTAACAAAGGCCCAAGAGAATCATAGGCACATTACCCAGGGAGAAGTGCTACCCTTCCCAGTACAGCTGAGGAGGATGATCACATGATGGCATCAGGAGAGACTGTGGTGGCAAGGCCAGATGAAGTTGCAGACACAGGAGTGCCAACCAAGCATTCTAAATGGGATCACTAATTAAGTGTTCCTAGTGCACTAAAAAAGAATCATACTTCTCCATAATGGAAGTAAGTGGGAGACGTAGATCATTTTTGGGTCTTGGAGGTAAAGTGTATCTCCTTACTCTGATACAAAGGAAAAGCTAGCACTAAAATCAGAAAACAAGAAGTATTTCCTCAATTATTTAATCCTATCCACCAAATATTGCACATTGCAATATTGCATGGTGGACATCTGCTTGAGAGAACAAAACAGTGGCTCTTTACAAAGTTATTCAATTGCCTTCCCCTTTCAGGTTAATTTATAACTAAATAAAGCAGGAAATGCTAAGAAATGCTCATGTATCATGAATAGCAAGGTTTCTGTGAATGGCTGGCACTCATCTGCTCCTCCTAGCTTTTGTTTGGAAATATGGAAGAGTGGGAACTGCAGAGATTTTACTTGAACACCTCGCTCTGGCCCATCAGCAAACTCAGCAAACTTCCCTGAAATTAAATTAAAATTGAGGAGTCCTGCAGTGCATTCTTTAGATGCCAAGAAGTAGTGAGTGCTTTTAGCAACTGTTGAATGATGTGTCTGTGAAATTAAGACTCCAGTTAAAGAGCTGATTTGCAAGAGGTCACAGCTGCTACCACCCTACTTTCTGCTGCCCTTTCGGAGCCAAGTTGCTGCTAATTTGGGGCTGACAGTTTTGAACTTCAGGAGAGGGGAGGGAATTCACTGGCAATAACTGAGTGAGGGAAAAGGAGTGAAGTGAATAGGAATTGCACCGCTACTGGCTTTATTTTTATATTTATTTATTTATTTTTATTTTTGCAGTATTGGGGACTGAACCCAGGGACGCTCTACCACTGATCTACATCACCCGTTCTTTTTATTTTTTATTTTGAGATAGAGTCTTGCTAAATTGCAATCCTCCTGCCTCAGCTTCCTAGGTAGCTGGGATTACAGGCATGCGCCACCTCAGCTGTAACCACTCTTCCTTGCTGTGTACAAGCAAGTTGGGAGACCTGAATACCTCTTTCAGGTAACATATATCTGGAACCTCTGTGTGATGCATTTAAAAACTAGTATAAGAAAGTTAATGACAGTAGGGCACTAGGCAACTCAATGAGACCCTGTCTCTAAATAAAATACAAAATAGAACTGGAGATGTGGCGCAGTGGTCAAGTACCCCTGAGTTTAATACCTCGTGCCCAAAAAAGAAAAAGAAAGTTAATGACAGGAATGAAAATCATATGTTAGTTAAAAGAAAGAGAGAAAATTCAGAATATAAGAGACATCTGCAATATGTACCTTTGCCTTAGCAGGGGTGGGGGCAGTACTGGGCATTGAACCCAGGTCCTTGCATACATCCCCAGTCCCTTATTTTATTTTTGAGATTCTGGGATTTACAAGCACATGCCACCATACCTGGCTTCAATTCCTTTTTTTTTGAAAGAGTCACATGCATATTGTTTTATACCCCCAAATTTATTTAGCAAACATCACATTCATCATCTTTTCCCCAGAATCAAAACTCCCAGTGTTCCCACCAGGTAAAATCTTAATCCTTCAAGTCATGCAGAATTAAATCTCAAATAAGAAACTTCTGCATCATATTTAACAACTTTCCAATGCCATGCCCACTCCAACCAATCATCACGACCTGTCACTTCTATCCAAATATTTCTTTTGAAATCTTAGTGCTGTCCTGGTAAAATGATTCCCCCCCCAAATAAAAAAATTTTTAAATGCAGTATTTTGTAATGTTTGCCAATGTCAGTAGTATAAATATCCCCACTCTGGCCAATTTCAAGCTACCAAAGATTTAACATCTGGCTCATAAAATCCCTGAAAATTTAACAATAAGCTCTTAAAAGCCAATGCTCTAATTCTACTGTTCTTCCCAGTTCAGTCACTTTTTACTTGTTTTCCGGACTATTTAGAAATTTATAAATTAATCTCCCTACCTCTGGCCTCAATTATGTCTGTGAATCAAATACTGCTATATTTCTTTGTTGCTTATAAAACAAATGTCAAGGACCCAGCCTAGGGTGAAGAGTCTTCCACGGCACGGCCCTAGTGTTGTCCATGTCCTCTCCACTACACACCCCACCTGTCACCACCCCCAACACTCACACACAGACACAGAGCTCTTACCTCCACCCATGGGGACCCAGCCTTATCACAGCAACAATGTACACTATAGCTTATCAAGATTTTAATGAACACCTAAGTGCCAAATATTGTGCTAGATTCAACCTTCAGTATGGGATGGAGGGGGAGTTCAGAGAACAGAGAGCCCAGACTGACAAATATCTTCAAAATTGTCTAATTTCATCAGAAACATAATTCGCCAAGGCTGAAGTATCTACCTTTGTCAGAAATAATTACCAATATCTCCAGCCCCATGAGGACATTCGGTATTTTCAGAACAGCAATACACCATGTAGTTCATCAAAGGTTCAGAAGAACACCTACTAAGTATCAGACATTGTGCTTGGCAAATAAGACATGGTGCCTGCCCTCCCAAAGCATAGAGCCTTATTCTCCGTGGTTATTGTCGTACTATTACTTTAGTCAGAAATTTCCATCTCTGTCTTTTTTTTTTTTTTTTTTGGTTCTGAGGATTGAACCCAGGGGTACATACCCCTAATCCATATCCCCAGCTCCTTTTTATATTTTATTTAGAGACAATATCTCACTGAGTTACTTAGGGCCTCACTAAGTTGCCGAGGCTGGCTTTGAACTTGTGTTTCTCCTGCTTCTGCCTCCTGAGCCATTGGGATTATAGGCATGTGCCACCATACCCAGACATCTCTGTCTATGTTCATTCAAAAAGCATTAACTAAGTGCCTCGTAGGTGTCAGAGTTTGTGCTAGCTTCTGAAAGCACAAAAATGGAAAAGATGCAGTGTCTACCTTCTCAGTCAGATCGTAGTGGGAAATCGGCAGGTGCAGTGGAGGAACCCAACTCTTTGGCCCCATGGGGACAGAGCAAGGCTTTGCTGAGAAAATAATGCTGTAACTAAGGATGAGTACAGACTGTGCTGCCAGAGAAAGAATGAAGGTTAAATCTGAAGGATTCTGTATACCACATTTCCTGATCGATAACTCCTTAGAACAATCTATCTTGCTTAAACAAAGAAGAATTGAGGATTCAGATGTCCTTATGGAATCCAATGAGAAATTCAACCGCCAGGCATCATGAAGGGCTTGGAACTTGGCTCTAGGACCCTAGCCATAGAAGTACAAACCTTTACTTCAAGATTCTAGAATTAAAGTTGATTCAGTTCCCAATAGCCAGTTCCTCTCTCTATTTAAATGCAAAAGAGAATCCAGTTGGCCCAATTTTGGTCAAGAAAGCATTCCTGGTGCACTCGGGTGTGGCTATGGCAAGGTCACATGCAAAAATACTTAGTGGAAAAAAACAGACAAGGTGGCGCACACCTACAATCCCAGCTACTCTGGAGGCCGAGGCAGAAGGATTGCCAGTTCGAGGTCAGCTTCAGAAACTTAGTGGGAACCTGCCTCAAAATATAAAATTTAAAAAACTAGGGATATAAGCTCAGTGGTAGATCATTTGCCTGGCATGGTGAGCCCGTGAGTTCAATCTCCAGTACCACAAAATAATAAGTTTAAAGAGGCAGAGAACTGAGATCCCAAGCTTGGCAGATATCCTCAAAATTGTTTACTTTAGTCAGAAGGATAATTACCCCAGGCTGAGGGAAGGAAAAGCATGGTTAATTCTATTAGTGAGGAATGCTTTTGACTACAAATAATGCAAGTCATGTTACAGTGGCATAAGCAAATAAAAATTAATCATTCTGACAGACCAAGAAACCATCTAGAGGTGTTGTTGATATTAGTTCAGTCACTTGTCAGAAACCTCAAACTGATATTTCTGATTCCCTCGGCCTCTCCCTTGGGGTCATGTGCTGTTATGGTTCCAGTTATCACATACAATTCAAGGCTTAAAGGAAGAAAGAGTGGAGCCATCTCTGTTCCTTCCATTTTATCAGAGGAGCCCAAAAGATTTTGCAGAAACCTCTCTGGAGGTAAGCTGTCATTGTTCACACGACCACTCCTCGTAGCCAGGAAGATGAGGAGAGCAGGAGACAGTGTCACAGTCAGCTTAACTCAGTCATGATCTAGAACTAGAAGCATGAGGAACCTGAACAGAACTGAGGTTTGTATGGCAGACACATTCTAAGGTAACACCAGTGGCCCTCACCTTCTGCCCTTCACTCCTTTCTAGAATTCCTTCCCTCTGCCCCTCGGTGGGACCTGTGACTTGCTTCAAACCAATACAATATGACTGACAGAGGTTATAAGATGTCACTTCTGATTATATCATAAGATTTTGTCTGGCTAAGACTCACTCTAGAGATTCTCCCCAGCTGGCTTTGAAGAAGTAAATGGCCACGTTGGCAAGCCCCCATGGCGAGAGGCTGAAGATAGCCTCGTGACACAAAGCCAGCATTCTCAGTCCTACAACCATGATTCTGCCAACAACATGACTGGCCTTAGAATTAGACTCTTTCCCAGTTAAATCTCCAGATTAAGCCAGGCACAGTGGTGCACACCTGTAATCCCAGAGGCTCAGGAGGCTGAGGCAGGAGGATTGTAAGCTCAAAGCCCACCTCAGGAATTTGGCAAAGCCCTGAGCAATTTAGCAAGACCCTGTCTCAAACTAAAATATAAAAAAGGGCTGGGGATGCCGCAGTCTGGCTGGGCACAAATCACGAGCCACTGAAGCAGGAACAAACTTTATTTTTGAACTGCAAGAAAACACTTCACACACGCTCCCAGGGAATTCTCCGGAACACCACGCGGCTCATCCAGGAACCCGCAGCCGAAAAAAATCTCTCCCGGAAATCCCTCCTCCTGCACTTCCCCAACCAATGGGAACTCTCGGGGAATCCCCGGGAATCCCCACAAGAACTCCAAAGTAGCGGCCAAGGCGGATAGTAATGCCTCACCTGTCAATCAATACTGTTGGCAAAATGCCAGGAGCCATACAGACTCGGCCGTGGCTCTCAGCATCTCCCCCCTTCTGTTTAATTAAACAACAAGCAATGTGGCTTAGGGACCGTGCCTGTTAGGTTGTCCAATTCAACATATGGTCCTTACCCGTCATCGGATGAGCGGGCCTTTAGGTGTCAGCCCCCTGTCTTAGGTTGGTACCACTGCAATTGGATCATACCCGTCACTGACTACTGGTCCAGCATACAGCCATATTTGTGGATAGGCCTTTGCACCAATGGGGGGGTGAGGTTCTTTGCCTCACCTCTGTTGGCCCCCAAATTTGGCCTTGGTGCCAGTGGGGGGGGTGAGGTTCTTTGCCTCACCTCTGTTGGCCCCCAAATTTTAGACCATCACTAGTAGAAGGGAGGAGGATGCAAAATGCCACAACACTAAGCCAATTGAGGGCTCCTTTGAAAAATTGTACCACCGGTGACACCATCAGCAAAGATACTCCAGCACTACCACAATTCGCTGCACCAACAGATAGTTCACAATGCATACAAGTGATACATAGTCCAGGCAAGTTCTGCAAGCAGTTCAAAGCAGAGGAATCCATCAATATGTCCATTTCCTCCCAAAGTAAATCAACTTCTTGATTGAGCATCACTTGTTGAGTTATTATTCATTGATGCATCAGTTTATACAGTTTGTTGTGATAACTATCGAAGAAGCTGTAGTTTGGTTTTATCTTTGTCTTCACCGGCACTGAGATGAAGATAGGAATTCTGGCAATGATGCTAAAAAAAATTATGTAACATTCCAACAGGCACTAAGAAAACAATTTTTTGAACAATTTACATTATCCTGAACAGAATTATTAAATATAATGAAAAGGAAAGGTGAAAGTAAACAGATCTGTTAACCTCCTTATTTGTTCACATATTAAAACAATTTTCAACAGCTGTTTACCCAATCTAAATTAAACCATTAAAATCACATGAATAAAAAAATTCGGATCCATTTATTCATGAGCACGCCTCATATATAATATATGGACATACGCACATATAGACATACAACACAAAACAGAAGTGTGCACACATAACATACAACACATAAGACAATAGTAAAGGCCTTGTAGCTTTACCTAGGTGAAATCTCCATTGCAATGTTTAAAAACTCCACAGTCAAAAAATAAAACTGATCAGAAAAACATTAACCTAGGTCTGTATGAGCTCAAAAATAAAATAGAACTTTATGATGTGGGAAAAGGCAATAATAAAATAAACATTGAAAAAAGCATCCTGGTTAATCACTGTCGCAGATGTAAGAATAGACAAGCTGGAGCTCTGGATATCAGCTGTTATGGATTTGAGTCAAATCACCTTTTTTTTTTTTTTTTTTGTCTGTAGAATTCACTTTGGTTAGTTTCTCTGGAATCCAAATCGGCTGTTGTTCTCCCTGTGGAAACACACAAACAGAACCCCGACTCCAGACAATCACTGGGTCAGAACCTTTCCATTGTCCTGTTAGAATATCTTTCCAAAGTACCTTAGGCTTATGTACATTTTTTGGACACATGCCTTTCCACAGCACTGAGCCCTGATGAATCCAAATTTTAAAAGTTTAGAGTAAAAAGGATTATTTTAAGTTTATCTGTGGGGGATATATATACCCCTTTCCAATTCCCTCTTTTTGCTTTAATAAGTACATTTTAATAGTTTGATGAGCTCTTTCAACTATGCCTTGTCCCAGTGGATTGTATGGGATTCCTGTTATATGAGTAATGCCAAATGATGAGCAAAATTGTTTAAAAGAGGTAGAAGTATAACCAGGACCATTATCTGTTTTTAACTGTTTTGGAACACCCACAGTGGCAAAATTTTGTAAGCAATGAGCTATAACATCTTTAGTTTTTTCTCCGGCATGAAGGGAGCCCATCAAAAATCCAGAAGAAGTATCAACTGTAACATGCAAATATTTTAATTTTAATTTATCATGCAGGCTGGGTATTATTAATAACTGTGCTATTCTATCTCCTGGTGAAATTACTGATATACTTCTTGGAGAACTGGCTATAATTTTTATTTCACCTTCATAATCAGGATCAATTACCCCGGGACTTATCATAAGTCCTTTTAGTGTAGAAGATCTGCGTCCCAATAATAAGCCTACTGTTCCTTGGGGAAGAGGTCCTTTTACTCCTTTGGGAATGATTTGAACTCCCATCTCTGGAGTTAGTACTGCTCTGGCGGAGGCACAGATGTCCAACCCTGCACTCCCTCTGGTTCGTCTGATGAGAGATCTGATGGATAATGTGTCCTGGGAACTACCCTGATGCTGTTGCTGGGTTCCTCCATGGTGTTGCTGGGTTCCTCCAGTGCCCCATATATTTGTGGTCATGGGCCCCGGAGCATTGGGCCCCCCTGTCCGTTTTTTGGCAATGGAGCCCGATGCCTTTCTCCATGATATCGTGGGTAAACACCTGGTCCTTGTCCATTTTTTGATAATGGAGTACCCTCTATGGTGGTTTGAGAACAGCATTCATTAGCCCAATGTCTCCCTCTACGGCATCGTGGGCAAATACCCGGTATTCTACTCCTTTGATACCTAGCTTTGTTAAACCCTCCTCCTATGGGGCAATTCCTTTTAAAATGTCCTGTTTGTTCACAATTATAGCATGTTTTTGGCCTAGCATCTAAAGCCTGTTGTACTGCTGCAAAGACTTGCCCTTGTTCATTAATGTCTCTACATAATTTAATATATGTGTTTCAATCTTCATGTCTCCATGGTCTAATGACCTCTCTGCAGCAATGATTTGCTTGGTCATAAGCCAGTTGTTTTATAAATGGCATTGCTTGTTCTGTATCCCCAAAAATTCTGGAAGTCGTTTGAATAAGCCTATCTACAAATTCAGCGTAAGGTTCATTAGTTCCTTGTATTACCTTAGATAATTGTCCTTTTAAATCTCCATGCCCCTGTAGAGTTTTCCATGCCCTAACCGCATCTACAGCAATTTGTGCATATATAGCAGGATTATATTCAATTTGTTGCCATTGACCCTCATAAGGTCCTTTTCCTAACAACATATCTAGATTTCTTTGAGGGTAACTGGCTGCTGCATTTCGCCTAGCTGTCTCCGTGCAAAATTCCTCATTGGCAACCTTCCATAACAAATATTGTCCTCCATTTAGCACAGATTTACACATACTAGCCCAATCTGCTGGCGTCATATCCAAGTTAGTAATGGATTCGACCATGCTTACAGTGAAGGGTGCTTGAGGACCATACATTGTTACAGCCTCCTTTAACTGCTTCACTGTTTTGAAATCTAAAGCATGGTGAATTCGCTGCCCTCCTGCCTGCTCAAGTACAGGACATGCTAATCTTTGAGGTCCTGTCTCAGGATCGCATTTATCAACTACAGGGGTTGAGGGCCACTCAGCTATCTCCATAGGTGGAGCTGTTGGTTGAATTATGCCCTCTGGTGATAGAACGGTGTTAGTAGCAGCCTCCTGTTGTAGCTTTTTCCCTAATAGCTGTTTCTCCTCTAAGCTTTCTTCCTTTAAATTTTCTTCCTCTGTCTGACTAGCTCGAGAGACCTTCTCTTTTGCTTGATCTAAAATGTCTTTCTCCATGGTCTGAACCTCTAACAATTTACTTAACAGTCTTTCAGTTTGTTTTTTACTAATTTCTAATCTGTTATAAAGATAACGCAACCCAATAAGATAACACAAAACAAAACTGAAACAGAATGAAACAAAAATGGAACAAAAAATCGTTGTATCAATTTCCCTATTTTCTTGACATGTGCATTTGGGGTCTATTTCTATCTCTTCCTCAGGGGCAAACAACTTCAAACCTTGAGCCAACCATTTTTCCCAGTCTGCCTGAGAAAGTTCTACGGATAGGCAGCTTGAAACAAAAACAAAACAAATCAAAACAAGAACACATTGTTTTTTAAAATGGTCACCCATTCTCTCGCCTTCCCTTAGGGATGAGCAATTTCACTTACCCCCAAGCTTCAGACGTTCCCCGCATGGGCCGCCAATTGCTGCAGTCTGGCTGGGCACAAGTCATGAGCCACTGAAGCAGGAACAAACTTTATTTTTGAACTGCAAGAAAACACTTCACACATGCTCCCGGGGAATTCTCCGGAACACCACGCGGCTCATCCAGGAACCCGCAGCCGGAAAAATCTCTCCCGGAAATCCCTCCTCCTGCACTTCCCCAACCAATGGGAACTCTCAGGGAATCCCCGGGAATCCCCACGAGAACTCCAAAGTAGTGCGAGAACTCCAAAGTAGCGGCCGAGGCGGATAGTAATGCCTCGCCTGTTAATCAATACTGTTGGCAAAATGCTAAGGGCCATACAGACTCGGCCATGGCTCTCAGCATGGGGATGTGACTTAAAGGTTAAGCACCCCTGGGTTTCAATCCCTGGTACCAAAATAAATAAATAAATAAATCTCCAGATTAAAATGCACTGAGAAAACACATTTTTGTGATCCCCTAAACCATAGCCTCAGCTAACTCATACACAGACTCTTCATCTACAGAAACTCTAGGGTAATAAATATATGTTTTAAGCTGCAAATTGTGTGGCAATAGATAACTAATACATCAAGGGAGAATTGGCAAATGTATATGGCGTGGTAACCAACAGTGCCTGCCATGGCAGTCAAGTTGGGTTTGATTAATTTTTTTGTATATGTCATATTTTAATGCTTTCCATGTTTATTTTCCTCCTTACACTCTAATCTCTGCAACTAAAATCCTTGGAGATCATGGATCCCATTCATATTAGTCAGCTTTATTACTACAGTGAAATATCTGAGGCAATTTACTTATAAAAGAGAAAAAGTTAACTGGGCATGTTGGCAACAGTCCCAGCTACTAGGCTGAGGCAGGAGAATCATTTGAACCCAGAAGTTCTAAACCAGCCTGGGCAACATAGCATGATCCCATCTCTAAAAAAATTTTTTTAAAAATCTACCATGGTCTTAGTCAGCATTTCCATTGTTGTAATCAAAGACTTTACAAGAACAATTTAGAGGAGGAAAAGTTTATTTGGGACTCAAGGTTTCGAGGGTCTCAGTTCATAAATGGCTGACTCCATTGCTCTGGGCCCAAAGTGAGGCAGAACATCAAGGCAGAGGGCATCATGGAAGAAAGAAGTTCTGCACATGGTCATCAGAAAGCAAAAAGAGCATTCCTCACCTGGGATAAAAAAATATATATATAAACCCCAAAGGAGGTGGTCACTCCCCTCCAGCCACATCCCACCTGTCAAAAGTTAGCACCCAATTAATCCCTAGCAGTGAATTAACGCACTGATCAGGTTAAGGTTCTCATAACCCAATCGTTTCACCTCTGCATGTTCTAGTATTGTCTCACCATTTGCTTTTGGGAGATACCTCATGTCTAAACCATAACAACCATATTCAAGTTAGCACAAAAATATACCAGCACTAAGGACACTGACAACTTTAAAATCAATGAAGTGTCCAAGGGGATGGGAGGGAGCACATTTCTTCACCACATGTTAAAACATACTATTCCCTCACTAATTCTTTTGTGTTCCCTAAGAAAATATGTTGAAGTCCTAATACCTACTATATCAGAATGTGACTTGATTTGGAAATAAGGTCAAGTGCAACTAATTAAGTTAGATCATACTAGAGTAGAATGGGTCCTTATTCCAATGTGACTGGTGTTTTTGTAAGAGAGAAGAATGGTATGTGGGGATGCATGAAAGACTGGAGTCACCCAGCTGAGAGACAACGAGCCCCCAGGATTGCCAGCCACCACCATAAACTAGGAAGGGGCAAAGGAGGCTACAATCCAGGGTTTCAGAGAGGGCTTGTCTCTGCTGAGACCTTGACTTCAGACCTCTACCATTCAGACCAGGAGAGAACACATTCTGTTGTTTTAAGACAGCAGGTCTGTGGTACTTTTCTATATGATCCCTAGGAAAATAGTACACCCCCATGTATTCAGATTTAATAAAAACAATTTCCCAAGATGATTTTGAAAAAAGCTAGCTCTATCTCAATGTGGCCTAAAGAACCTTGTGTGTTCCGCCCTGTTCCCCACACCTGCTTACCCACTTTCCTCCTTTCTGTCCCCCCAATTTACCAAGGTCCTGCCATCCTCCAGGCCTTCAGCATGCAGTCCCAGCTGTCAGTTATCAGGTCTCTTCATGGCTAAATTCTTCCTAGCTCTTGGGTCTCAGCTTTCATATTTCCTCATAGAAAGATTGATTTTTACTCTTGCTTTTTCACTTCCAGATCACTCTTTTCTATTTTGTGGTCTTTATCCTAATTAGTATTTCAATGTTAGTTTTTGTGTTAATTTATCTATCTAGGAACTCCCCAGAGCACCTGGCACACATTAAGTGTTGGAGTCCAAGATCCTGAAATATATGACCAATGTTAGGTACCAAGCAGCAATGTTTCTATGCACTCTGAACAAAAAAGATGGCCTTAGGGATACTCAACAAAAGTGGATTGCATGAATGGCACCCTGTCTCTCTCCTCTCTTAGAGGACCCATTATCTACTATGAGAGTGTCCCCTTTCCCTGCTTATCCCTTCAATAAACTCATGCCTGTTATTCTGAAAAAAAAAAAACAAAAAACAAAAAAAAGATGGCCTTAGACTCCTACGATGATGCGCAAAAATATTACAGTCAATCTTTCCCTTTCCCAGCTTTCAAGGAGAGTTCTTGTGCTCAGCCACTGGGACACTCTATTTTTAAGGACAACAAAAAAACAGGTGGAGATATCAGAAGCATCTAAAAGGGAGGCCAATTGACGGATACAAGGAAGAAAGCTACCTACTGAAAGAAAATGTCAGAGAGTGAGAATGGAAAAGAGAGATTGTGAAGCCAGGAGGGGATCAGAAGAGGACAGAGAGGTTGACCAGGACATGTGGCTACCATTGGTCCTCTGGCAGGAGCCAGGGGTAAAGAGGACTCAGGGCAAGAGTCACAAAGTATTGAATGGTAAACCCCTTCCTTCTGAAGGGGAAGTGAGGAACCAGAGATGGGTGAGACATGAAAGTCGGAGACCAGAGTTCATTTGTCAGAGCTGACGAATAAAGGCCATCTCTGGGTAGCAGAGAGAGGGCAGAGGCAAACACGCTTGGGTTCTGGGACTTTTATGGGGCAGGTTCAGGAATCAGAGCCAGGCGGGTCCTAATGAGGGCGGTTAGGGGTTGGGTTGGTATGAGGGAGGTTTGAGCCTTTCTCAGAAACGCCCTTGGGTGGGAAAGCAAAACTTTTTCCTTAAAATGGCAGCTGTCACTTAAGATGGCCATTCAGATGCTAAGCCAGGACCTTATACCTTCCTCACCCGACTCTAAGCATATTTATAGTAAAGATTTTCACCTCAATCCTATTCATCAAGGATTTTAGCAACAGACTGTGGTTCTTTTGGAAAGGCCACTCTACAAGAAATCACAGATCAATCAAATTGATCTAAAAATTCCATTCTACCCACCCACCTATTACCTTTATGCTTGAGTATAGATCCTTTACCATTATCCGGAAAAACATCCAGGACTCCTGAGTTATTTATCTCAGAGTGAGCAGTTCCTCTGGGAATCATGTAGCAGTTCAGACAATGGGCTTTGGAATCAGACAGGGCCTGGTTACTTAATACTATGTATCCTTTGAGGTTGCTGTGATAAAATGATGTGTATAGGCCTAGCTATGGTCATGCATGCCTGTAATTCCAGCTACTCAGGAAACTGAGATGAGAGAATCACAAGTTCAAGGCCTGCGTGGGCAACTTAGAAAGAGTCTGTCTCAAATAAAAAGCACCACTGCCAATCCCAAAAAACCAAAGGCCAAATGGTCTCCCTGATAAGTGGATGCTGATCCATAAGGAGGCGGGGAGGCTCATGGGAAGAATGGAGGAATTTTGATTAAGCAAAGCAGGGGGGGGTGGGGAGAGGAGGGGACTGGGAGTAGCAAAGAAGGTGGAATGAGACAGACATCATTACCCTAGGTACATGTATGACTGCACATATGGTGCAACTCTACATCATATACTACCAGAGAAATGAAAAGCTGTGCTCCGTTTGTGTACAATGTCCTGAAATGTATTCTGCTGTCATGTATAACTAATTAGAACAAATTAAAAAAAATAAAAATAAAAAGCACCACCACCAAAGAAATAAAAAACATAATAATCTATATACAAAATGTCTGATGCCATGCTTGGCTTGTCACCTAATTAAAGACAATATGTGGCAGTTCCTTATGACTGATAACATGAATTTAAAAGTTTCAACCTCACCTCCATAATTTACTTTTTTTTTTAATACCAGGAATTAAACCCAGGGGCACTTAACCCCTGAGCCATATCACTTTTTATTTTTTATTTTGGGACAGGGTCTTACTAAATTGCTTAGGGCCTCGCTAAATTGCTGAGGTTGGCCTTAGCAATCCTCTTGCCTCAGCCTCCAGAGTTTCTGGGATTACAGACATGCACGACCACACCTAGCTACTCATTAACTCTTGGAGAACCAAAAGCCCTCAGAGCTGCAATGGAATTTTAGAAGGAAGAGCATGGAGAGTAATAATTCTGGTTAAAGGAGCTCTTCACCAACAGAGGCCTGGGGGCTCTGTAACTGACAAAAGTCCAAAACCCAAACTTGAAGAAATGGAGATACAGAGTGCTCTTTTGGTCATTCCCGTTTTCTTCATTCCAGCAGGCTGAGGGGCACAGACCAAAGAGGGCAGAGCTCTCAGTAGGGAAACAAAGGAGCAGAACCCTTCTCTCTTCTCCAGACACACCCTCCCTCTTCCTCTCCTGCACAAAGGGGATGAGGATGGGGTGGGCCCCTTCTCCTCGGGTGGCTTCCTTCTCAATAAAGCACCTTGGACCAGCAGAATGTCAGCCTAGAGAGCTACTGGCTGCAGATCTCAACTCACAACACAAGGGGAATTTCAGAGTAAGAGAGGAAGCAGGGACTCAGGTACAAGGTCTGCCCAGAGACACCAAGTGTGAAAGGGACCATTGTTCTGCATATTAAAGTTCCTTGGAATAGGAGAAGTCCCAGATGCCTGCACGAGGTTAGGCTCACTGACCTCTGATTCCATCAGGTGTAACAAATATAAGGGTTTTACTGCATCAATGAGCAAAGACTGCAAGCTGTCCACTCCAATATCTGTAGATTCCTTCTTCCTTAAGAATAAATTCTGGGGTCTGGGGTTGTGGCTCAGCGGTAGAGCACTCACCTAGCATGTGCGAGGTGCTAGGTTCGATCCTCAGCATCACATAAAAATAAATAAATAAAATAAAGGTATTAAAAAAAAAAGAGTAGAGTCTGCATCCCTTTTCATTTGCTGCATAATAATTTGCCAGTTTTAGGACAATACACATTAACAAACTCATGGTTCTCTAGGTCAGAAGACTGGCAGGGCATGGACAGTTCTCTGCTCAGGGCACCCCAAGGCTGAAAGCAAAGTGTTGGCCCACCTGAGTGCTTCTCTTCAGACTGAAAAAAAATCCACTTTCAAACTCAGCACTTTTGTTGTTGGCAGAATTCAGTTCCTTGTGGTTGTAGGACTGGGATCATCTCTTCCTTGCTGACTGTCAGCTGGGGAAAGCCTTCTCAACTTGTAGAAGCTTGCCGACAATCTTTGTCACATGGACCCTGATATTGAAACCAGCATGTCAGATCACTCTCACGTTTTAAATCTCCGGTGTCCTCTATCTCTGATTTCTAGATCTAGACTTAAGAGGGTTTTGTGACTTCATCTGGCCCACCTGGATAATCTCCCCATCATAATGTCAACTATTTGGGGGCCTAATATAATCAGAGCAATGGTTATTTCATCATATTCACAAGGTCCACCCCTGCTCAAGGGCAAGATATTACACAAGATGAAGATCATTAAGGATATCTTAAAACTCAACTACAGACCCCTCTTATATTAGGGTTCTCTAGAGGAGCAGAATCAAGAGAATGTAGGTATAATTATGAGTGGGGATTTATTAGATTGGCTTACAAGATCAGTGGCTGATAGTCCTGTTAGGGAACAGACAGATGAGGATGGTGGGAACATAAAACCAAGAGACTCATTCTATAAAATGGGCCTGCCTGTGCTGATCCTCACGTGCTTTCTTTTCCAAGAAGCCACTTACCTGCAGCCCGGTCTGGCCTCAATGGACAGGACAGGTCACATTCCTCAGCAAACTACCTGTTATTTGCAGGAGAAATGTAGACCCACATAATGTTGATAAGAGGAAACAAAGTTACCTTGATAAAGGAGACTTTTGTGACTATATCATGAAACTCTGGAAAATAAGAATAGTTCCGGCTAACCATAAAGAACATATGGTTAAGAATCCAATTAGAACTAGTCAGCATGGGCCAGAGTGACCTAGA
This sequence comes from Spermophilus citellus, assembly GCF_964194105.1. Taxonomy (NCBI): domain Eukaryota; kingdom Metazoa; phylum Chordata; class Mammalia; order Rodentia; family Sciuridae; genus Spermophilus; species Spermophilus citellus. The sequence continues at coordinate 52,957,558 of NC_138197.1, read as the reverse complement.
GTTGCCATCACAGTGGGGACTTGAAAGTCTGATGTCACCCTGCTATCAGTCAGAAGTCAAGAGATGGATTTGGGTGGAATTCTGGAAACATCTTTGGGATCCCCAATAAAACTGGAGGGCAGGAGAGGCACACTGCCCTTCTCCTCTCTGAGAGGACTCACTCTCCCCTGCAGAGTGTCCCCTTTCCCTTTCCTTATCCCTTCAATAAACTCCTTCCCATTACTCTGAGCAACAGACCTGAGATCTTTCTGACTTGATCACAAGAATTAGGGTTTGAAGAGGGGGTCTTCAAGCTGCCTCAGTTTCTTGGAAGTCCCCAGCTCTGTAACATTCCCACGATGTCGGTGAGCAAGGAAAATCAGTGTCACTTCTCAGTCCAAAAAAGCTGGAAGCCTCAGAACAAGACGGACCAGTGAAGGCTGAAGGCCTGCCTGGAAGCTCCCTGGAGAGGAGCTGGTGTGAGTCCACCTCCAAAAGCTGAAGAACCTAGAGTCTAGCATCTCCAGAACAGGGCAGCCGCAAAACAACGGCTCCTGCCCTCAGCTCACTGACCCACAGCCCTGTCTTCTTTGGAAATGTTCTCACAGACACACGCTGAAGTATGCTTGATGGCTTTCCTAGGTGTCTCCCAAGCCCATCAGGTTGACAACCAGATCAACCATGCACCTTACACCTACCTTTCAGGGGGGCATATCATTCTCCTGTTAAAGACTACATTTCCCAGCCTCCCTCACAGGCACAGCCATGCATCTAAGAATTTGCCAAAGAAATGTATAGCAGCGTCTGAGAGACCTCTTTAAAACACTTCTGGCGTTCAGTATCTGTACCCTTATGTTCTGATTTCTTCTTGCCACCTGGAAGGTGTGTACGTTAATGGCTAAGCTTCTTGCAGGGACTTTAGACTATGAAGTGACATAAGAATGAGAGCCTCATAGGAGGATGGTGAGGCAGGAGGAGAGAAAGAGCCTGGAATCCACTGGAGAGAGACAGGGCAGTGCTGTGCTGGGTTTTGAGTTTGTGTTTTTGTTTTGTAGTACTGAGCCTCGTCCACAAGGGTGCTCTACACTGAGTTATGTCCCTAGCCCTTTTTGTATTTTTATTTTGAGACAGGGTCTCGCTGTTACAGAGTTGGGACCTCCTGAGAAAATGAGGCAATGCAAAGACACTCCCCTCTCCAAACCCTGATTCTAAGATCAAGTCAGAAAGATTTCAGACATGTTACTCAGATTTTATTGAAGAAAAAGGGAAAGGGGACACTGTCAAGGGAGAGAGTGGGTCCTCTTAGAGGACAGGAACAGTGTGCCTCTCCTGCATTCCAGTTTTATTGGGGATCCCAGAGAAGTTTCTAGAGAGTCCCATCCAGATCCACCTCTTGACTTTTGACTGACAGCAGCATGACATCAGACTTTTTAAATCCCCATGGCCATGACAACTGTAGGTCACCTTGTCCCATGCTGACTTATTCTAATTGGAACCATAAATTCTTACAGATTTTTTAGTTAGGAGGAATTATCCTTATTTCCCTGAGTTTTGGGATCTGGTCCATGAAAAGGGTCAAAAGTGTCTCCTCTTGAGGGTAACTTTGTTTCCTCTTATCAAATTTCAGGCCTGCATTTCTCTTGCAAATAACAGTTAGTTTGCTGAGGAATGTGACCTATCCTGTCCACTGAGGCCAAGCAGGGCTGCAGATAAATGGCTTCTTGGAAAAGAAAGCATGTGAGAGTCAGCACAGTGGGCCCATTTTATAGAATTATTCTCTCAGTCTCATGTTCCCACCATTCACATCTGGATGTTCCCTAAGTTGGTGAGGGTGGCCTTGAACTTGCAATCCTCCTACCTCCGATTCCTGTGAAGTTGGGATTACAGGTCTGTGCCACCATTCCTGGCCTGGTATGTAGTTAAATGGTAAACAGCAGGCTCTCTGTAGGGTCATTCCTACTGATTTGTGGCATTTGCCAATTCTGGGACGTAAATACTCCATCATGGCTAATTTCAAGTTACCAATATTATATTATTGAATATAAAGTTAGGAAGGGAAGAGATGCCAAAATCTGGTTTTCACATACAGGCCAGTCCAGTACACCACTCCAGACTGCTTGCTCCGAAGCTTCTTTTTTATCACAGAAAATCAACTTCTATTTTTTTTTTTTTTTTTTGGTATCAGGGATTGAACCCAGGGGTACTTAACCACTGAGCCACATCCCCAGCTCTTTATATTTTTTATTTTGAGGGTCTCACTAAGTTGCTGAGGCTGGCTTTCAACTCTCAAGTGGTTGGGATTATAGGCGTGCAAAGCCCTACCAGGCAAATTAACTTCTATTTTATTTAAGGTACATGCAGACAAACCTAATTCTATGGTAATTTTGTTCAATGCTGTCAACATTGAAATTTTCTTCATATCTCAAATGTGTTAGGATCTAAGTAGGGAAGTAGGTGTGTGGGAGACAGGTTTTGCTTTCCACAGTATTCACAGCAGCTGCCATTTCATTTCACCTTCCTGCCAGAAAGATTTACCCTGCTCTTTATGAGGAGAGCAGGATAACCTTACAAACCTCAGAAGAAAACAGAAGGGCAATTGTGCTGGTGAAACAATAATCACCATGCTTTACAGTGACCCCTGGGCAGGCACCAAGATGGGAAATATTTTGAAGCAATGCAACCAATCTGGGAGTATGTGATATTTAAACCCCACTTCACAAAGCTGCCTCTGAAGATTGGTGAAGTTCAAGACCCCACAACAGAGCAGAAAAGACTTCAGAACAAATAAACATCAGCACTACTAGAAAACGCCTCTCTGAAAACTGAGCTGGGAAAATATGGAGGTCAAGTCTTTTTAGGTTTTTAGTGACTCCCAGTCTGCTGTAGCCAAGGGACTGGCCATGTACCCACCATCCTGGAGGTTGTAAGTAGTCAGAAAATGGCACCCCTTTTCACGACAACAGTTCATATCCAGAGCACTGGCTCCTGTGTGACAGGACAGCCTGCTGTCCAGACCTGAGCCCAGAGCCCAACAGCAGCGGCAAGGATCGCAGGGAACACAGAACATTTTCGTGTGCTTTCAGCTTTCCTCATCCCAGCACCTTTCCAAGAGAAACAGAGAAACCCTCCTCTACTTCTTTCTGTGTAAGTGATTTTCAAGTGATGGCACTGACTCTATGTGACGTACCTGTACTCCCCCATCAATCTCCCTCTGCAGCTGCATCAGGAAATGAGGGGAGAAAGTAAGTCATTAAATAATGTACTGGATCCCCTTTAGGGCCCCTTCTATGGGTTATTACATATACAAACTAGGAAGAGCCATCACAAGAAGTGCAGCTATTGTGCATGGAGTACCCAGTATAGCTGAGATCTTAGGGAAAGTGTTCAGTTTCTCAGGTAATCTTCATAGGAAACCAGTAAGATAGCCAGCATCACTACTACCTCACTCCACAAATGAGAAGACTGAGGTCCTTGGGGTGAAATCCAGGTCACCTGGTACTGCTTCCAGGCTGTCTGATGCTAGGATTCTCAGAAGGGGATCTTTGACTTGTTATACTCAGACACAGGGCAAGGAGGCCACATCTAGGACTAAGTAAGACAGGACTGGTTTATCCATGAGGCATAGCGACATGGTGCCATGGGCTGGGGATGTGGCTCAAGCGGTAGTGCGCTGGCCTGGCATGCGTGCAGCCCGGGTTGGATCCTCAGCACCACATACCAACAAAGATGTTGTGTCCGCCGATAACTAAAAATAAATATTAAAATTTTTAAAAAAACATCTTTCAGGAAAAAAAATGGTGCCATGATACTTCTAGAGAAACACAAAAGTGTTTAAATTGTAAAAGTGTTATTTAAATTTTAAAATCAGAAGAAAACATGAATATCATAATTTAATAGGTAATAATGAATGATAAATAGCAATGAAAAAATAGCACTGGCTTCAGACTAGGTTATATTAAAAGGGTAAAGTTTCTAAGCTGGAAAGCTTGAATTAAAATGTAAAAGATTAGGTATTATTAAGTTCCTCTGTTACACCCAGATTCCTGAGATAGTTAAGACAACGCCCTACTGGCCATTCAGCCTAGGGCCCTGTGCAGTTTGTCACAGGGCCCGAACCAATCAGTTTGAATGTGTACCCAGTTTAGAAGTGACCAATCACCCCTGCCCAGCCTGTTCCCGCCAATGAATGGACTAATCATGTATCAGAGTTGTTGTTCAATTTTCCCGCGCCTCATGATGATTTGTTCTGATGTATGCAAAGCCCCCCACCCTCTCCAAAAAGTGTACTTAAGCTCTGCTTGACCTCTGCTCTGGGCTCTGGGCTGCTCTCCCTTCTTGAGTGAGCACGGAGCCCCAGCGCGCTGGAACGGATCCCTAATAAATCCCCCTTGCCATTGCATGGAGCTAGTCTCGTGTGGTCTCTCCTTCTCCGACGCTTCGCCGGACCCTTACATTATTTGTCTGTATACTAATAGAATGATAAAACGAAATTCTTGGTATATTTTTATGAAGGAAGGAGCCCCCAAAAGCCAAAGGGACAAGTGCCCGAAAACATCATATGTAGCCGGTATTTTCATCTGTTTCAAGACATTTTGAAAAATTTTTCTTTAATTTCTCCATTGACCCATCAGTCACTGGGAATATATTGTTTAATTCCCAAGTGTTTGTGCAATTTCTACTGTTCCTCTTGTCATTTATAATTTTATTCAATTGTGGAAGACACTTTGTTTTTAAGTAAAAATTGAAACCAAAGTATGACCAACAGCACCATATTTACCTATCCTTTTCTTTTAAACTTGTGATTTTCTTTGGTTTTGTTGGTTTGTTTTTGTTTTGGTTTTTGTTTGATACTGGGAATTGAACCCAGAGGCACCGTACTGCTGACCTTCATCCCTGACCCTTTTTTTTTTTTTGAAATGGTCTAAGTTGGTGTGACACTCGCTAGTCGCTGAGGCTGGCCTTGAACTTGTGATCCTCCTGCCTCAGCTTCTCAAATTGCTGAGATTATAGGCCTGGGTCATTGTGCCTGAGTAGACTTGTAATTATTAAAAGATACTACATTATGGGAGGCAGCAAGGTATGTAAATCCAAGCATCCCTTCTTAATGAATGATATATGTAGAAGATAGCAAAATTAATAGGGTTTTGAAAGAATATTAAAAATGTTATGGTTGAATTGTGTCTTCCCTAAATAAAGATGTTGAAGGTCTAACCAAAAGCCCCTAAGGATAGTCCCTGTTTTGGAAGTAAGGTTGTTGCAAATACAACTAATAAAGTTAAAATGAGGTCATACTCCAAGATGTGGTGCCTCGTGCCCTTGTAAGAAGGTGGCCATGTTCCAGTGGAGACGGGGAGAATACCATGTGGTGACAAAACAGAGTTTTATTCAGTTATATGTCATGGAATGCCCTATTGCCAGGAAACCACCAGAAGCTAGGAATAGAGGTAAGGAAGGGCTGCCCTGCAGCATTCAGATGGAGCACAACCTTGACGACACCTTGATTTTGGAATTTTAGTCTCCAGAACTGTGAGACAATAAATTTCTGTCATTTTAAGCCACCAGGTTTGTGGTACTTTGTTAAAGCACCCCTGTAACTTGCCTTTCCAATGGACAATTAATTACAGAAACACTGGCGAAAGAAGACCAGCAGGTAAATGCGTACATACACATACATCAGACTTGGCCAGAAAAGTTGGCCCCAGCCACAAACCACTTGTATTACAGTGTCTCTTTCTAGATCTCTTTCCTTTAATTCCTTGTCCTTCCACCTAACAACACCTGTAAATTAATCAGGGTTGAAAGTGACATGAGAGAAATTAGATCTAATCCCTGAACTTCCTTTCCCTTCAAGAAACCCTTCACAGGCCCTCAGGGGAATCAGACCCCAGGCCAGAAACTAGCTCTTTAACAACACACTCCCTAGAAAAACACGTCCCTGATTTTTCTCTGTCTCTTTTTCTCATTTTTTCTCATTCAAATTCTGGTAACTGTATTCTTGTAACATTCAATTCAGATTTTAGGAAGAAAGTGATTCTATAAGTGATAATAGCCAGGTATGGTGGCACACACCTGTAATCCAATCTATCTGGGAGGCTGAGGCAGGAGAATCACAAGTTTAAAGCCAATCTCAGCAATTTACTGGGACCCTGTCTCAAAATTAGAAAATAAAAAGCACTGTGAATAAAGCTCAGTAGGAGAGAGCCCCTGGGTTCAATCCTCAGTACTAGTGATAATGACATTACTCTTCTCCAAATATTAATTCTGATAAGACAACAATGACAAGATGGAGCCCAACTCCCATTAACTGCTGGGTTCCTGGGTTCCTGGACATTAACATCAATACTGTTTGTGGTCAAGTTTCCAGGCAGAAGCTGAAATTTCCCCCATGTTTATGGGTTATGTGCATTGACAGAAAATTATACTGTTTGCCTAATAAACGCTGTTTATTAAGAAAACACTTTATTGGGGCTGGGGATGTGGCTCAAGTGGTAGCGCGCTCGCTTGGCATGTGTGCGGCCCAGGTTCGATCCTCAGCACCACATACAAAAATGTTGTGTCCCCCAAAAACTAAAAAAATAAATAAATATTAAAAATTCTCTCTCTCTCTCTCTCTCTCTCTCTCTCTCTCTCTCTCTCTCTAAAAAAAAAGAAAACACTTTATTATTTCCTATTAGGAAATTTTAGGACTGGATAAACCAAAAAAAAAAAAAAACCCTATATTTCTTTTTAGAAAACCCCAGAAGTCTGCAAAACCTTCCAAATTAAATAAATAATGGGGCTTGGGTACAGTGTTTATTTAGTGTGTACAAGGCCCTGGGTTCAATACTAGCACCACACACACAACACACATGCACATGCACATACACACACACAAATGCAACAAATACATTAATAATCTGATGTATATAAGAATCTGATAGCTGGTGGTACATGCCTGCAATCCCAGGGGCTCAGGAGGCTGAGGCAGGAAGATCAAGAATTCAAAGCCAGCCTCAGAAATATTATTAAGTTGTTCTAGTTAGTTGTATATGACAGTAGAATGCATTTTGACACATTGTACACAAATGGAGCATAACTTCATTCCTCTGGCTGTACATGTTGCTGAGTCACAGCAGTAGTGTAATCATACATGTATACAGGGTAATAATGTGTGTCATGTTCTACTGTCCTTCCCATCCCCAGTGTCCTACCCCTCCCCTCACTTCCCTCACTCCCCTCTGCACAATACAAATTTCCTTCATTCTTCCCTACTCCCTCCCCACTGTGGATCAGCATCCATTTATTAGAGAAAACATTCAGCTTTTGTTTTGTGGCGATTGGCTTATTTCACTAGCATGATATTCTATAGTTCCATTTATTTACCTGCAAATACCATAATTTCATTCTTCTTTAAGGCTAAGTAATATTCCATTGTGTACAGGTACCACATTTTCTTTATTCATTCGTCTGTGGAAGGGCAGTTAATTTGGTTCCACAGTTTAACTATTGAGAATTGAGCTGCTATAAACATTGTAGTCAGTCTCAGCAATTTTGCAAGGCCCTAAGCGACTCAGCAAGACATTGTCTCTAAATAAAAAATTTTTTAAAGGGCTGAAGATGTGGGTCAGTAGTTCAGTGCCCCTGGATTCAATCCCTGGTACCAGGGAGGGAAAAAAAAAGAATCTGGCAAATGGCCTGACTTAGAATGATAAAGAGATTGAAAAAAATGCTTTCTATTTTGTCAAGGAAAGTGCAGTATAGACAGGAATAAGACAAGTATGTAAGACCTGCTCTAAAAGACAATCATCTGTGCCAAGGTGCAGCTTAGCTGTCTCCAGGAACAAGTATTTTCATAAGACTTATCTTCCATAACACCATGAACAAATTTATTAGCTTACCTACCAAAACTATTCATGAAGACTAGCTTGAGACTCTTGGTGCTGTGCCCACAGAGTCCTATGCCCAAAGTCTGTATATAATAAACTCTGTCCAGTCTTAAGACCCACTCTAAAATCACCCAACCCAGGCCAAAAGAACCAGCTTCTCCCTGCTGAGACACTACTAAGCCTTTGGCAGGGGTTGTCCTCCTTCTGCAGTCAGCATAATAAACTGAGCTTTGCTTGATCCTCAGATTATTCAGCTGGTCTTTGGAGCATTAACAGTCAAACCCATTTTTTTTTTTTTTTTGCTAAGTGAGACCCATGTTATCTGAGTTGAATTAATTTCATATGGCTGAGCTGATGTTCCTCCTCCATCCCCCTGGCCATAGTGCTTACCTCAGAGGATGGACACATGACCTGGGCTAGTCCAAGCCAAGAATGAATAAAGGGTTTGACGCTTGGGATGGGATGTTTTAGATATCTAAAGTTGAAATATGTAATGAACTAAATTTGGGAGAGAGACAAGATAGGTAGGATTCTCCTTGTGTGTTAAGCAAAGCAAATGATTATGCTGCTGGATCTTGGGATTCAGACCACTCAAGCCAATTGGTGGGGAGAAGGGATAGGAATACACCAGGACCTTGGAGTTCATTACCTACCTCTTTTTTTAATTAATTAATTTTTGTGGTACTGGGAATTTAATCCAAGGGTGCTCTACGATGGAGCTACACCTCCAGCCCTTTTGCATTTTTATTTTGAGGCAGAGTCTAAGTTGCTGAGGCTGGCCTCAAACTTGTTATCCCTCTGCCTCTGCCTCCCAAGTTCCTGGGAATATAGGCTGTTACCTACCTTTTAATGGCTTCAATAAGATATATTAAGGAAGGTGAAGGCTTCCAGCCAAGCTGGCCCATTTGAAGATATAAAGGAATAGCCAAGAGCTTTGTTAATAATACTAGCTCGTGTTGTGTGTTGACAATGTGCCAGATGCCATTCTGAGAGTTTTACATGGCAGCATCCCCTGGCATGCCATCTGGCAAGGGGAGGCACAACTGTTTTCCCAAAGCTGAGAGAGAGACTGGTACCATCCAGCTAAGGGTGCAGGGTTAGGGGCAGGAAGCCTATGACTAATCACAGGGTAACTCCAAGTTCAAGAAAGTGTGCTCCACTAAATCTGGGCCTTTAACCCACAGAGTTGTCAGACATCAGACCTACCAGCATCTAGCGGGGGTTTTAAAGGGATTTGATTGCCAAGGCAATGTCGATGGCCTGCAACAGGCCCAGGGGGATTCCTTGTCCTCTACAGAGATTTTCAGGCTTCCCTCCATGCACTTCCTGTAACCGTGCCAAAAGGAAGGGCTGTCCCTGAGTATAAAGCCAGAACCATGGGCTCTCAGACTGGATGACCCAGAAACCCACTGTTCCATTGGGGCAGGGAGTCTTGCTAACCCTGACCAGCAAGGAAAAAAAGAGAATGTGTACTTATTGCTTTTTAAAGTACTGGTACTCAGGGCCTCACACATGCTAGGCAAGTGCTCTACCACTGAGCTATGTCCACAGTCCTTTTTATTTTTTGAAACTGAGTCTACATTGCCCAGGCTGGCCTTGAACCTACCATTCTCCTGCCTCAGCCTCCCAAGTCGCTGGGATTTCAGTAGTATACTTTGGTTTTGTTGTTGTTGTTGTTGTTTGTTTGTTTTAGTGAGAGAGGAGAGAGTTAGAGAGGAGAGAGAGAGAGAATTTTTTTAATATTTATATTTTAGTTCTCGGCGGACACAACATCTTTGTTGGTATGTGGTGCTGAGGATCGAACCCGGGCCGCATGCATGCCAGGCGAGCGCACTACAGCTTTAGCCACATCCCCAGCCCTCAGTAGTATACTTTGAACCAATGATAGCTTAAGTAATTTTCCCTTCTCTTTTACAAAGTCCAATTCTTACTCTGCAATGCCTCAGTTTCCTCAACTGTCATGTGGGGGTAAAACTGATATTTCCCACCTGGGATTGATGTGAGGCTTAGATGACTGGTGCAGAATAATAGCTTGATTAGTGTTGGGCATCATCCTCCTACCATGTATTGTGGTATAGGGAAATGGTTTAATTATCCATGTATTTGTAGACTTGTCTTCTGACAGTCTACAAGTGGTGATCCATGGATTTAGGAGGGATGGACATCCCTTGGGCTTGGGATCCGTGAGTCATGTGTCACCTCTATGTAGTTCCTGGCTCAGATCATCTCCCTTGGGGAGAAAGGTTAAGTATGTCTTTGACTTTTTTATGGGGTGATAGTGGACTTTAAATTGGCTCATTGTTGAAGTACATGCAAGGGTGTGTGCATTGAAATGAACCAAAGGCTGAAAAGAAATGAATGAACTATGGAACAGCATCTGACTAACCCCTTTTGGTGACTTTGAACTCCGGACCCCGTTCCCAGCCTCAAAACCAGAGCCACAACCAACGTGATGCAAAGGCAAGAAGTTGTGTCTCAGCTTTTGAGAAGTGATTAAAAGGAAAGTGGGAAGTTTCAAAACAGAGAGGCATAGAACACAATGGGCCATTGTTGCTAAATTGTGGAATTTAGACTCTGCCTTTTTTTTTTTTTTTTTGGTACCATGGATTGAACTCAGGGGCACTCAACTACTGAGCCACATTTCCAGCTCTATTTTGTATTTCATTTAGAGACAGGGTCTCACTGAGTTACTTAGCACCTCACCTTTGCTGAGTATGGCTTTGAACTCATGATCCTCCTGTCTCAGCCTCCTGAGCCACTGGGATTAGAGGTGTGTGCCACTGTGCCCAGCCTAGCCTCTGCCCTTTTATTCAGAATGCTAAGGACTCAAAGCGTATAGGATGGGGCCAAGGATGGATCCAGGGATGCTCAGGATTCTAAGCCAGTCTTCCCAGTACATCTACACCTCACAGATCCCTCTCTTCCAAACCCTCACTGCTGCTCCAGGTACCCACTACCCAGGGTGGCTTCAGCAGGATTGCCATCCCCTGACCTCCTTACAAATGTCAGCCCCCCCTCCCCTGAGACTCCCCTCTTTCCTCCGGCATCTGACATAGCCCTATGGTGGTGCACAGAACCTAACAGACAACAGACACTGATTTCAGAACTATTTTATTTGAAGAAAATTTTCTTCTATAGTTCTAGTTCTAAACAAAATGCTGTCTCTGTGAGTGCTTCGGCATTGCATTTAAATGAATCATGATAATGTTCACACTTTCAAGTCTTTAATTCTAAGACTCCATACAACTTTTTTTTAAACAAAGTATCAGTCAAAACAAAACAGAACTATTCATCCTACAGAATATCATTTTTCCTAAAATGACTACTAGATAGGAAAACATCGTCGGGACAACCGAAGTGTCCCTATTCTGAAATGTTTTTAAGCGACACAATAATGCAAATCACATTTTCCTTTTCTTCACCAATAATAAACCTTGGCAACCATTTGAAAAAGCACCAGCCAACCCTACAAAAGTGATTTCAGCACCCTTTGCTCTTCAAAATGGACCCTCTTTTGTGATTGTTTCCTGTAGGAATGGATCAGAACGGTGAGGGCAAAAGTGAAGCAGGTGTGCGCTGGTGTGCTGCGCCTTGTGTCCCCAAGTTCACACAAAAGGTGGGAAACAAACACTCTTTGGTGAATGAAACCGAAGGGTGGAAAGCAACTGTTGGATAATCATCACAAAGACAAAATCAACTGATTTTAGTAGTGTCTGAGCGAATGTGTATTAATCCCCCTCATGGGAGGGTGTTGGAGGCAAAGCTATACACACAGGCAGGCGGAGAGCAGGCTCTCTTCCCTCCTCCTTGGATCAGATCAAGCTGCCAAGCCCTCTGCTACAAAGGCTGTGATGCTTAGCTAATATTTCTAAATAAAGTAGACTACATGTGACTTTAACTTTTTCACAAAAATGAAGTATAGAGATTATAATATGTAGTGAGGGAAAAAAATACGGTAAAAAACTAAACCACAGGATGGGATGTTTGAATTTAAAGAAAAACAGGTTCATGATGATGATGATGAAACCATGAAGTCAAAGACAGACTGTGGACCCAGACTGAAGAGGCTGCCAGACCAGAGCAATGTGCCCCAAAGAAGCTGACACCTTTTGAGAAGAAAGCCCTGGTTTAGACCATTAGAGCAGACATTTACAAGGCTGTAAACTCTTCCAGGTCAGGGCCTGTGGCTTACTATGCATGGGTCCCTGGTTCTCAGCATTGTCTTGCTCTGATGAGACACTGAAGCATTTCTGGTAATCAGGGAATGGAGCTGAATCCACTTGTTGCTTTGAAAGCCATTTCTCAAGGTACCTATCCACGCATTCAAGGCCTTAACTCCTAAAGCAGGGTTGAAAATAGGTTTCACTCCATTTTGACGGATGGGTAAGTGGTATCTGGAAGCATGGATTGGACATGGGTTCTGAGAGCAAATCCTGACCTAGGGAGGGAGGGCCACAATCCTTCATAATGTCACCTTGAAAGAACAGCAGCACAGAAGCCACACACTCTCTGCTGCTCATCTAGGAAAAAGGCATCAATAGGCTTCCCTTTTCCCTTCACCAGGCTGCCTCTTGAGTGGTCTGCAAAAGCCACTCTTCACCGAATACTGTTTGATAAGGAAAAACAAGGCTTTTCTCCTCAATTTACCTCTTGGCCAAACAGAAAGGATCATAACTTTACCTGGACATCTAAAAGCACTGCACCCTCATTGAAAGGAAACATTTACTTATTTCTTTTGTAGAGAGAAAGAGCTTTGTCTATCACAGGATAGCTTTAATTAATACCTAAGGCATTTGGAATTACATGGGATCTTGGTTTTAAAAACTAAAAAAGATGGCAGAGTTCAGTTCTCTTTGGTTTCATGCTTATGTCTTTCGCTTATTTCCTACTGATATCCATGTCTCCTTAATACCTTATTATTATGACTTAACCAATACTGTCAAAAACAATCAACTCTTACACATCCATCAGAAAACCTTTTAAATGAGGCTAAAGAGAGAGACCTCTGAAACTAGGCGTTTTTGAAAGTAAAGTCAGAAGGAATGACAGGAAGAAAACACAACCTCTCCTCCAACAGACCATCCTGTGAAGATGGGTACTTCTGGCCAGGCAGCTTCCAACTGGGTCCTCCCAACCACTTCCTTCCCCAGAGAGTAAGTCAGCACCCCTCAGAAGCATCTGGGGGTGGGGGAGGATAAAGCATTTAGAGAAGGACAATGGGAAGAAAATAGATATTAGCAAATTTAGTAAAGGACAGTCTTGAGGGATGAGGGGAGATTTTCATGGAAAATTGCCTTCATTATAGGCAGAGTCTTCAATATAATACTGGCACCAATGAGAGAGTGAGCTAAATAAAAACTACCCTCAAAATGTCAACACAGATGATGCGCACAGCAGGGTGATGTCATAAAAGCCACAGATGTGTTCCTATTACACATTCTATCTTACACTGCTGGCAGCTGAAAACAAAATCTTGTTAGGAGTCTGTGTATCTTAGAGCTAAAATATGCAAGCATACACACACATGCGCGCGCGCATGCGCGCGCGTGCACACACACACACACACACACACACACACACACACACATCAAATCAAGCTTATAAAAGAGCTTTATGGATCAGAGTTTACCTTCACTTGGTCCAAAAAAATCTAATTGTCAGGCTTAGGAAAATAGACCCAAAGTATGTAATCAGCAAGAGAATTAACTGGTTGGCAGAAATAATACTGTGTTTTATGTGATGTGATTATGTACAAATTAATCTCTAGACATTTGTCCCATACTAAATCCACTGGCTAGTCTTCTGAACACCTAATACCTTAAAAAGTTAAACTCTGTAGCAACAAAAATAAATTAGACTTTAAAAGATACATCATGAAAATAGAGGTCACTAGAAATTCAATTCTACAATGACTATAACTTAAAATGAATATTCTTTAAGTAAGCATCATTCCTGGGATGAATTCAGTTCAGAGTTGCTTAGAAAAGGAAAAAAAAAAAAAAAAAAGCTTAGTACTTGAAAATCAATGGGTATGGCTTAGAAACCCTTAAACAGTGCTATAAGTAGACTAATAGAATTATTTGCTGACAAGATACAAAGATTTACCTCCTTGCTCAAAATAAAGTCTTAATCATTTTTGCCTAATATTTCTGAAAAGTCATGCAAATGAGATTTTTGTAACCAGATACTTGAGGCCATGGTTGTAAAGAAACCCTGTAGTGACTCCTTCAAGGAACTGAAGAACTCTGGAGCGACTGTTCTCCTTACTGCATCTGCACCGTGAATGGCATGCTGGAGGCACACAGTGTTTGGAACACGTTTATCTACTGTGACGGTTCTGTTTTTCTATGGGGCTTTCTTAAGGAGAGGCACGCTGTGACTAAAGTGGTTTTGCCTGCCATTAGTGCAGAAAGTTGGACTCTGGCTCACGGTTTTCCTGATTCCATTACAAAATACCAGATAACCTCAGAAAATGTTTTTCAATCAAAATAAAATTTCCATAAGTATGGGTATAGAGTTTTTCGTTGATGCTTAGTGCTGGGGATTAAACCCAGGCCCTCATGTATGTATGGCTAGTCATGCACTTGGCATACTCTACCCGAGTATATATTTGTAAAGGAATGTTGATCTATGATTGGCAGAAGCTTTTACTCATTTTTAACTGACTTACTGAAACTGCTTGAGTTGTTCACTGCTATTGCTGTGTGAGCCACCTGGGTTCACAACTAAGGTAAGTCAAGCATCTTACCTAATTTCAGAAAGACCCCCAGAGGTGGTCAGGGGTGATGGCAAACACCTGCACTCCCAGTGATTCGGGAGGCTGAGACAAGAGGATGTCAAGTTTGAGGCCAGCCTGGGCAACTCAGTAAGACCCTGTCTCAAAGTTTTTAAAAATGGCAGGGGGTGGAGAGCACAGTGGGGATGTAACTCAGGGTAAAACACTCTTGGGTTCTATCTCCAGTACCAGAGGTTTAAAAAAAACAAACAAACAAACAAAAAAGCCAGTGGCCATTCCTCTCTCCTTTCTCTCTTTCTAGCACAAATGTTTTACAGCTACCATCACCTTAATCCATAAAAGCAAAACGTGAACTACAAAGCTAAAAGGTATCCTGATTTAAACGTGATAAACAAAAACTAAGTAAAATACATTCAATAAAAGGAATTCTTAAAGGCAATTTTTTTTCTTATTTGGTATTTCCTTTCCTTCCTATACAAGATTCAATTTTAAAAATATATGTTTATAGCCATCCTTTTAAACAATATACCCTCTCTTTTAAATAACATAGTACGCCTAGAAATGCAATTTATGTGATCCACATAGATCTGCAATATGCCACATATGAAGTAAAGAGGTTTTATCAATCTATTTATTTTGTCATTCATAACTGAAAAAAAAAGATTAGAAAACTGAGAATGTTTTAAACAAATTTTGGGTGGACTGACTGCTTGCAAGGATTCACTCTACGGTTCCACCATTGTAGGTTTCCTGAAAAGTAGTGTGCAAATAAAATATATGAGCATGGAACCCTATTTTAAACACATTGGAAGTACCTGTGGGTAAGACGGGGAGAGGAGGGAGAATAACAAAGTTATTATCAAGTAAATTGATAATTTAAAAAGTCTCCTACTTAAGGTACTACTGATATTTAAAGTGACCTAAATAAAACAGATTTTAAAATCATCTTTACCATTCATGTCTATTATTGACTTTGGCCCTTTACCAAGCAGACCCAATGAATCCACTTATTTTTTTTTTAGTGGTACTGGGGATTGAACCCAGGGCCTTGTGCATGTGAGGCAAGCACTTTACCAACTGGGCTATATTCCCAGCCCCTGAACAACCCATTTTTTAGTGCTAAATTTCCATCATTGGCCCAAGAATATTGTGTTTGGATGAAAACATTATCATGGATTTGTTCCCATAATTTAAAAATCAATAATTTAAAAAATAATAAAGTTGGTCTCTTTTTTCCACAAGTTTTCAAGTAATTAGTTCAAGTAAGCTTATTTACAGCTGCTACTGGTATATATCCGTGACCTACTCTAGCCCACATTTTTTTCCCTTTAGAAATCAGTCTCCCTTTGTTGTTTTTTGTTTCTCCTTTTTTTGGTTTTGAACCAGGTTTGCTTGAAGTATGAAGTCAATTCAGTCATGTTTCTGCTTTATTGGGCAGATAAAGAGAAGAAACCAGCAAGTTATGTCCAAAGGCTGGGAATCGCCGAAATGCTTCCCAGCTATCTGAAAAGATATTGTACTTGAGGAAAACTCGGTGCTCCAAGCTGGTGGACAGGGTCACATCCCTGCTCATGATATAGATGCCATCATTGTGGAGCGCGCAAGTCAAGTTAAGCCCGGATTTGGATGTGTTCTCCTTGAGGTAGAGCCACTGCCGGGTGACAGTGTTGTAGGACTGCACAGTGAGCATGTCCTCGCTCTGGCTGCTCCTCCGGTTGGGCCCCAGTTCGTGGAGACATCCCCCGACAATGTAGATGGTTTCCTCCACAGACACCATCTGCTGCTTTCGAATGTGGACGTCACATGTTTCAAAGAGTGTCCAGATATCTGAAGAGGGGCAGTACTGCAAAATGTTCATGTTTCGGTCTGAAACACAGAAAGAAGCAAATGATGACAGCCACCAGCAACACTGTAGATGACCCAGGCCGTACATAAACCTCTTCCTCCATGTGCCTTATTCTGTCACAAGGAGGAAAACCCCATTCAGAAAAACTGGTTTGAGAAACAGTTTTCCAAATGGCTGGGAAAAGATACATTTGGGTTCGTCCCAATCTACCTCCTGGAAATTCAACTGTACAATGAATATAAATTAAAATAAATCTGTTCTTTAAGTATCATTCCTGGGATGATTTCAGTTCAGAGTTATTAAGGGAAAAAAAAAAAGCTTAGTATTTGAAAGTCAATGGATAAGGCTTAGAAACCTTTGAACAGTGTTATAAGTAGACTACTGGTAGAATTATTTGGTGAAAATAATTCAGAAAAATAGGCTCATGCGCTTCCTCCTCCTTGGGAGAGTCTTAGAGCCAGAGAAATGAGCAGCTTTGATTTAAACACAGTCCCTCCTCGCTGGTACCTTCACTCCTGTGAACTACCAGGTCAGGTCAGTGTAGGGGAATCAAACCCAAGATCATACATCTGCTAGGCAAGTGCTCTATCATTGACCTGCAAACCCAGCCCTGAAGATCCTATCCTGGACAGCTGACCTTAAGAACACAAGTGGTTGCTCAGCAGTATCTACAAGGACTGGCAAGAGAAAAGGACACAAAGTTACAAGTCAAGAGAAATGTCAGAGAGTCTCACCTTCTGCCTTGTAACAAGCTACAGACTCTCACCTGGCTATTCTGCTTCCCAGTTGTAACACAGGAGAAAAAAAACTAAGAAAGGCCCACCCTCCCCTGCCCACTTCTAAAGAGATGGTTAATTGTGTGGATGAAATCACACTTGAAAGGTCTCTCTAATATTATTTCTAATAGCTATTTTCTTTAGGGAAAAAGGTTGCCTCTTCTCTCTTTGAAAAGAGCCTGTGAAATTTAGAATATCTAGCTTTTATTTCCTTGGTACTGGGGACTGAACCCAGGGACACTCCACCACTGACCTACATTCCCAGCTAGCTAGCTAGCTTATTTATTTTTGCAGTGCTAGAAATTAAACCCAGGGTCTTATGGATACTAGGCAAGTGCTCTACCTCTGAGCCTCATCTCCAGACCCTCATCTTATTTTGGAGACAGATTCTCGATAAATTACCCAGGCTGGCTTTGAACTTGCAATCCTCAAGTCTCAGCCCCCCAAGAAGCTGGGACTACAGGCATGCACCATAGCACCAGGCCTAGCTTTTCTTTTTCTTTCTTTTTTTTTTTTTTTTGGCAGGCAGGGGGGGGGGTACAGGGGATTGAACTCAGGAGCACTCGACCACTAAGTCCCATCTCCAGCCCTATTTTTTTTTAAGTTGTTAATGGACCTTTATTTAATTCATTTATTTATATGTGGTGCTGAGAATTGAACCCAGTGCCTCACACATGCTAGGTAAGTGCTCTGCCACTAAGCCACAACCCCAGCAACCCCCCCACCTGCACCCTCCAGCCCTATTTTATATTTTATTTAGAGACAGAGTCTCATTGAGTTGCTTAATGACTTGCTTTTGCCAAGGTTGGTTTTGAACTTGCGATCCTCCTGCCTCAGCCTCCTGAGCACAGGCGTGTGCCACTGTGCCCAGCTAGCTTTTTTTTTTCTTTTTTTTTTTAATTGTTTTTTCCTTTTCTCCTCTAAGAAAGAATAAATGTAATATTTTAGTCTCTGAGGAAAAAGAGTGTTATGAGTTATCAGAAAGAATGAACTTTCTGTTTGTTGTTAAACAAACAACAAAAACTCAGGAGTGGAGGGGGCAGATCAACTTGGGACTTGGATCACTATTAAAGCATACAGCATTTCAATGGCTACAGAAGCTGGTCAGAAGACAGCTCATTTTCTCAAGGATTTGCCTCTTCCTTTAGCACCCCTCTCTGATAAAACCATTCTAGGAGAGGGGTTTGAGGGAGTTTGGCCACTCATCTGCTAAAAAGTGCTCCTGACTTAGTAACTAGACTCCCCACTAAAGGAATAAAGGACTTATTCTAGTGACAGTCCCACTGATTTCTTAGTTCAGGCATCAAGGTCTCTCCAGGTCTTCTGTAGAGTTCTCTGTCCTCACTCAGCACAGTTAGACTATGTACTGAGGTGATCTTGAGTTGGTGGGATAATCTTTCCATTTTTACATTTAAACCTGATTTTGAAGTTTCACAAATCATCCTTCTTCCCTCTGTGGTTACTATGACTTTCTGTTGAATTCTGATTTCTTTAGTGCTTGCCAAAGAATTAAAAAATCAAATAGCTATTTTGAAGTTATGAATTATTATTCACTGAATTTTAAAAGCCTCACCTAACTTAAGTTGTAGGCAGGCTAAGAACGCAGCTTTAAGTTCTGATATATATATTTTCCCATAACAACTGGGATGACTGAACTACAGGGAACTCTTACAAAGAGCTGGGAAAGCTCATGTAGAGGAGGAGGGCTTCAGAGTGCAAGTAACTGCCCTGAACTCTCATCTTCGAAAACACTTTTGTTTTCAAGACTTACACAAACACCCATCCGCCCACATCAGCTAACCATCCCATCATGGTCTTTGGCATTGGGAATCCAGGACAGAAATCACGGTGGGTGGCCCAAGTGAAGAAGGCTCACTAGCAGTGGCTTGTAATGCTACCAAACACACAAGAAGGGCTTTCCTTCTAAAGGACATTTGCTCAGCCAAGGTCATGGAAAAAACAGGAAATCTACCAGCAGAGTATTGTTCAGGCACTGGTGTTCAGCAGTTCCTGGTGATAAGAGAAGTTGAGGAAGGTGTGCACCTTGTGTCAGGCCACAGGATGCGTTCCGCGTTACTCAGTCTAGGGAGGAATCGGGATTCTTAAAACTGCTTATAGATATATAACAGTTTACGTGCCTGGAGACAGGAGTTTGGGGTTGGAGAGGCCATGGCTATCAGAGCATAGAAAGTTGTTCACTGAAACCTAAATAAACACCAAGGTTGAAGGTAAAAGAAGTATCTGCTAAGTCTCATATTTTTTTCAATTATTTGCAAAGAAAAAACTGGCAATTACTTTCAGCAGAAGGTCACTAGAGAGAAAATAGCTTCACAAGTGATGACAACGTGGAGTGAAAAAGGGCAGGGGGTGAAGCTGGGGATGCAGCTTACAGGAGGCCCTGGGTTCAACCCCAGCACAGCAAAGCAACAACAAAGCCTTACTCTTTCCAATGCACTCCTCTGCCACCGCCTCTCCTTAAGTGTGTGAATACACATACCACACGTAGTAGGTTGAATGGTGGCTCCCCCAAAGATATGTCCACCCACTAATTCTTTTTTTTTTTTTTAAGAGAGAGTGAGAGAGAGGGGGACAGAGAGAGAGAGAATTTTAACATTTATTTATTTTTTCTTAGTTCTCGGCGGACACAACATCTTTGTTTGTATGTGGTGCTGAGGATGGAACCCGGGCCACACGCATGCCAGGCGAGCGCGCTACCGCTTGAGCCACATCGCCAGCCCCCACCCACTAATTCTTGAAACCTGGGAGTATATCCTTATTTGGGGGAAAAAAAAATCTTTGCAGATATAATTAAGGACCTTAAGATCACTCTGGATTACACAGGTGGGACCCTAAATCCAATAACTGCACTTCTACTAGACAGAAAAGAAGATGCACATGGATAAGAAGGCCACATGAAAATGGAAGGCAGACTGGCGTTACATAGCCACTAGCCAAGGAATAACAGAAGTGGGGAAAAAGGAAGGAAGAATTCTTCCCTAGAGCCATTTGAAGGAGCAGGACCCTGCTGATAACTCTGATTCTGCCTTTTGGTCTCCAGAACCATGAAGAAATACATTTCTGTTGTTCTAGACTCTCAAGTTCATGCTAATTTGTTACAGCAGCAACAGGAAAGTAATATACGACCCACCATCCTCCCCACTGAATCAACATTTAAAAAGTATCAAAATATTCTGTCACCAAAAAAAAGTCAATCAAAATACTTGGCATTTAATTTCTTCCTCTAACATAAATCCCCCCAACAAGACATTTGGATATGGTGAAAAGAATTTTTGTCATCTATTTGAATTCTATACTAGCACATGGATGTCTGCTCTTTAGGAAGTAGCATATGGCTGCTCGTGGCCTAACAGAACCTTTTCCATGCCTGTGACCAGGCTGGGTTAGACAGCTCTGTCCTGCCCACACTGTACCATAAAGAAGCATTAGGTTATTTCACTATGTCAAATTTAATGGTAACTCTACTATTCAAGTGTGGCTAAAAGTCCTGAGTCCAGTTATACCTTCCTGTAAGTTTTGGAGTCTATACAGTCAAACTGATCAAACACAGAAATGTCCTTGGCCAAGAGATAACTTGGAGACAACTGCTTTAAGGAACAGGGTGGGGGGTGGGAGCAGGTAAAGGAAAGGACACCTCTCCCTGGCTATCCCTCGTTGTCCCTCTCACAACATGCTGTTTCCACCTCTGTTCCCTGGGATGCTCCTTACCAAGTATAGCAGGATAAAACTTGCTGGAAACATGGTTTATTTTCAAATTACTAATTATAAAATGACAATCAAAACAAAGTGAAAAGTGGGGCTGGGGTGCAGTTCAGTGGTAGAACACTGACCTAGCAAGTGCAGGGCCCTCAATTCAATCCCCAGGTCAAAAAAAAAAAAAAAAAGAAAATAGAAAAAGAAAAGGAAGGAAGGAAGGAAGGAAGGAAGGAAGGAAGGAAGGAAGGAAGGAAGGAAGGAAGGGAGGGAAGAAACAAAATGGAAGAAGAAAATATATTGAACAGTTTCAACAACAAAGGGCTTCCCCAGAGTCAGGCGTGTGGTGCATCCCTGAAGCTACTTAGGAGTCTGAGGTGGGAGGATCACTTGAGCCCAGGAGTTAGATACTAGCCTGAGCAACACAATGAGATCCAGTCTCAAAAAATGAAAAACACATATAGTTTAATAGCACAATTGCCTCTTACTGATCAAGAAAAGAATTCTCTAGTATTGATGCACCTCCTAGGACCAATGTGAACAATGTGCAAGAGCTGGGTTTCAGGAACCATACCTGATGTGCTTGCGCTCATGAAAGGAGCAAATGAAAGTCCACATCTGCCGGAAGGCAGCAGCACCTCAGTGCTGGGTGGGTGGACTGGGTGTGTTTGGGAGAAGGATTCTCAGCTAAAGAACCCTT
Organism: Spermophilus citellus; assembly: GCF_964194105.1. Taxonomy (NCBI): domain Eukaryota; kingdom Metazoa; phylum Chordata; class Mammalia; order Rodentia; family Sciuridae; genus Spermophilus; species Spermophilus citellus. The sequence continues at coordinate 52,935,945 of NC_138197.1, read as the reverse complement.
ACAAAGACCTTCCCACCCAGAGAGCAGCTGAGACCCAAACGACCTCTACAAACCAGGTCCAATCAGGTCATAGCTGACCACAAGGCTGTTTTTTCAGAAATACAAAGAAAATATATTTTCTTCATGGCTTCCCCTACCCTATTGGAACTTTCACACTCACAAAGTCACCAAAGGTCCCTCCAGTCTAAACCACCCCTGTCATATGGATTCTCTTTCCTTCAGATGTGTACACATATAATCAATGTATAAAATCACACTCGGCATTCCAGAGTTTCCTCAGCACCCTCCTGCCTCCCCCAGGCTACTGAAGCTTCCACACAGAACCCTCACTTGGCCCCTCCACTTACCTCTGGTAGTATATCCTCCAATGACATAAATTTTCCCCTTACACTCACACGCAGAGAACTCGGCCAGAGGATTTGGTAAGGGTGCCACAAAATTCCATGCATCCTGCTCAGGATTGTAACACTCAACATTAGAAACGGCCTGCCCACCGATGGCATAGAGTTTTGAATTAACAGCCACGAGTTTGAAGTTAGACCTGAAAAAGAGACACAAGGGACCATTAAAGTCAGTTCTTCTGATCATGAAGTACGACAATGGTGTGAACGGCTAAAGCAGAGTGTGGAACCTGCGAGCCAGCTACAGAAAATTAGCTCTCCGCGTTGGGGGCCATCCTCCCTGAGGACAGAGGAATGAAAGGACTTCTCATGCTTTACTCTTGTCCCTCAGGCTTCACAGGGATGGCACTTCGTTCCAGCATTAGCAACTGAAGATGAGCAGTTCAATATAACAAGTGCTAATCTGGCTCAGCTTCAGGCCAGGAACTGCAGACACTTTATACACTAAAACAGTCAATGCTCTAGGCCCACAGGTTTTACATCCATGAATTATAAATATTTGGGGGAAAAAACTGCATTTACACTAAATGTACACTTTGTTTTCCTTGTCATTTTTCCCTAAAAAACGCAGCACAACAATTATTTGCATAGTGTTTACACTGTATTAGGTATCATAAGTTATTAGAGAGGGTTTAAAGTAAAGAGAAAGATGTGCACGTTTTATGCAAATACTGTGTCATTTCATATTAGGGACTTGAGCATCTACAGATTTTGGTATCTGACAGGGTTCTGGAGCTAATTTCCCATGGACACTGGGAGAGGACTGTACTTTTTTTTTCCAGGGCAGGAGTAAATGATAAGGGAGAAAAGCAACCCCCCCCTTGTCTTTCTCCTCTCAGAATAGTTATCTGTTCTTCCTGCTGAGCGGGATGGCTCTGTAGTAGGTAGATATGGGTCCTGCCTACATGGACAGGCAGAGACAAAGGTAGCTGGGGAGAGCCCCTTACTACCAATATGCCTGTTCCATTCACTGGCACTCCACCTCCACCACAGGGAATCTCATAGATTGCTTCACAACATACAAATAAGGAGATTAATCACTGAACTGATTAAAAACACTCCGATCCCGCCAGATGCAGTAGCGCACGCCTATAATCCCAGGAGCTCCGGGGGCTGAGACAGGAGGACCGCTAGTTCAAAGCCAGCCTCAGCAATTTAGTGAGGTACTAAGCAACTCAGTGAGACCCTATCTTTAAATAAAATACAAAATAGGGCTGGGAATGTGGCTCAGTGATAGAGTGCCCCTGAGTTCAGTTCCTGGTACCCCCCCAAAAAAAAATTAAATTAAAATAAACTGGTTTAAAGCATCATATCCCACATAAAATTAAACACTATTCATAAGCCTCAGATACTAGATAAGTCTCATGACTTTTTGAGTTGAAAGGTAAGATAAAATCAATTTGTTTCAATGAGCATATGGGACTCACGGGTCCTCTGAAAGCCAGGAAGGAAAAATATTTGGGAGTGCTGAGTCAGTCAGCTGTGATACATGTACCAGTCACAAGTGAACAAGAGGCTGAGGAGCAACAAGAGGCAACCGGAAAGGACCTGGCCTCAAATCAGGAACCCCCAGGTCAAGATCCAGCTCTGCTGACAGCCACCTAACTCAGCCTGACCCAGACCAATTCACATCCTAGTCTCTAAGGTGGGATGATTTCCATCACAAGGGGTCACAATGTGGCTCAGTGATAGAGTGCCCCTCAAACGCTCATCAGGTACTGAGATAGGACACTGTTTTTTTAAATTTTATTTATTTATTTTAGGACACTGTTTTTTGACATTTTTTTGCTTTCTGTTGTGCAAAATACAGATGCTAGGTCAAGTGAATTTGGAGGCCAACACAAGGCTCAAAAGTAACAATATGCTAGGAAGGAATGGGACTACAAAAGGAAAACAAAACAAAATTATGTAAGAGTAGATCACGAAGCAGCAGTAAAGAGGCCTGAGCTTGGTCTCCTGATAGGTGTTCCATAAACACGGATGCCTCGTGAGACAGAAGAGACGTTACTAATAACCTACTAAAAAGTTAAGATTTTTAAAGGGTGCCTATGATGTTTACCTTTAAAATGTGTTTTCATTTAGTTTTATTTTTCAGATCAGAGAGTGAACAGAGTACTCTTCAACAAGAGCCTCACACTGTCCATTAAACCCAGCCAGCCATTCAGTCTCTCATGCCAACAGACTCCACCAGGGTGGCAGTTCCTGGGGGGTCCCTGATTCATGCTGCTTGCCTTTCCTGCTGCCAATGGTCCTTAAAATCCAACCAAGGTGCCCTCTCTGTGTGTGCAAATTTGGGGAACCAAAGGAAGTCAAGCTAGTAAATAAGCACTAAATTTTACCAGCCCTCAATTTGTTTTTGCTCCCCAAAGGTACACAGATAGTAAATTTTGTAAGATCAAAACAGTTTTTGCTATTCATCCAGCATGATCATTTGTCCTAAGCAAACAGGTAAGGGGCTTCTTTCTGAGGCTGAGTGACTAAGCAGTTAAAAAGTAAACAAGTCCATTTCAAGGCATCCCAACCTGCTCACACTGATTTAAGAGAAGAGAAATACTTTACTCATGTGGGATTTAAGATGAAACTGCCACCTCAACACAACTACCATTGAAGAGGCATACCACAAGTGTTCTAACTCCAGGCTTGCACAGAAAAAGCTGATTGCTGAACAGCTTGAAGGCCTTGGGACATCACCAAATCTCAGTTTATCTGTGCCTCAGTTTTTCCATCTGAGAGGTGGGGATAAGAGCACAGTGTCTGGCACTCAGTAAGGGGTAAAAAGGACAGCACTTGCAGAAAGAAGTGCCACTCTCTGTTGACACTCTGGGGGTGCTTTTCTGTGTCCTAAGGCTGTGTTTCTCGAACTTGGGAAGGTTGGTTTCTTATTTGTCAACTGCAGCAGTCACTGGCCAGGATATATGTGGAACTCTGTAAAGTGCTCTCTCAACTACAGCTTCTTGCCATTTGGCACCTCATTTCCAACTTCCCAAAAATACTTCTAGTCTTCAACCCCTGAAGTGTAAAGATGTGCATCCAAGCTGTCAATTACTTTTATTTATTTATTTTTTGGTGCTGGGGATCAAACCCAGGATGTTCCACCACTGAGCTATACCCCCAGCCCTTTCCTTTTTTTTTTTTTTTTTTTTAATTTTGAGATAGGGTCTCACTAAGTTGCCCAGGCTAGCCTTGAACTTTCAAACCTCCTGCTTCAGCCTCCTGAGTAGGTGGAATTAAAGGCATGCACCACCTGACTGGCTTATCAATCACTTTTAAAAATGATCATTTCCACAGTGTTTTCTTCATACTGATCCCTAATATACTATGGTTAAAAAAATTTTTAAACCAAATTACAAGTAATTTGTCATGGCTACATACTTGATTCACTTAATTAATAGAAATATATAGAAATGCAAATGAGAAAAATTAGAAAATACAGCAATTTAATTTCTACATCACTTACAAGAAATAAAAAGCTCTTTAGGGCCATATGTAGTGGTACATGCCTACAATCCCAACTACTTGGGAGGCGGAGGCAGAAGGATCACAAGTTCAAGGCCAGACTAGACAACATGGTGAGACCCTTTTTCAAAACAAAATTTTAAAAAAGTTCAGAATGTAGCTCAGTGCTCAAGTCCCTGGGTTCAATCTCCAGAACCACAAAACCAACCAACCAAGGAACAAATAAAAATACAATAAAAAGAAAACTCTTCAGGACTGCGACACAGTCTCCAGCACCAATTAAAAAAAAAAAAAAAAAAAAAAAAAAGCAACCTCTTCAAATCCTCATGTAACCTGAAACATGCTAAATCTAGTGCACCGATATCAATGATTAATATACAACCACAGGTAGGCAGGGTGCCACAGAAATATGCAAACTGCTTAGAACCTCACCTTGTGACCCTGTGGAGATTAATTCAACTCTCCGAACCTCAGTTCTCTCTTTGAGAAAAAGGGGTCATTAATAGGACCTCTCTCAGAGATGCCGTGAGCATGAAGAATGAAGTGGGACCTGAGTAGTGACCACAAGCCCTGACCCAGAAGAATATCAGGAAATGTAAACCCCCGTGGTAGCTTACTCCACAGAGAAGTTTGCTAGAGTCAAAATTTGAGTGAAAAGCTAGGATCCTTTCCCAACCACACAGGTGATGACCATTTAGTGTGCAGACCATCCAGCCCCTCTCGTCCCACCTTTCTCCTTCCTCTGCCTGCTGTTTCCCTATGTGGTAACCTCCCCACCTCTGAGAAATTCAAAAGCAAAAACACAAATAGCAATTTATACTGTTGGTTACAATTAAACTGGGGGAGGGATGAACAGACAATCCTTTGCTTTGCACTATTCCTGCACCCACTGCAACCACCACCATGGTGGGTAAAACCTGCCAAAGCTTCACATTTCTAGAAATGCCCTGCCAACATTTAAGCTGGCTGTGAGGATCAGGGACAGATTGGGAAGCATTGGGACTGACCACTGTGATCCCATCTCTGCCGGGGACAAGTGTTTGTGAAGTCTGTCCCTAAACCTGCTGTACTCACTTCCAGCAGGAAGACACACCCCAGCTCCATGTTGAGAGCAAAAGTTCAGTGTCATGGAAGAGACCTGAGACGACTTTGAAATGCAGAACACTAATGAACCTACTGCAGTAACAGTGGCCAGTTCCTGCAAGTTATTGCTAATTAAAGCGAGGAGGGAAAGCGATTTTGTGGTCACACAAGCTTTTACATGAAGAGTTATATCCCGAAGACTCCTGAGATCAAATTCCTGTTCAGACAATAAGGCAGTGTTGCACACCTAAACTTGAAAGAGACCTCTCAAAGAATGATACCCACTTGTATTGTCATTTTCAAGGTTTCTTTCTTACCCACTGCTGGTCACACGGCACCATGTTCTGCAGGTGCAAAGAGCTATATAAAAATCTTTCAATTCTGTCATTGAAGATTCTGGATCACTGCTTGGTTCAGTTCCCAGGGTAAATGCGCGACTCAGAATTTGACCCCTTCATCAAAGTAAAAGTCAGTATGGACACATCCCAAAAGCAGTCATTGCCAAAAGTGAATCAAGGTAAATTTGAAATGCTGTGTAGCCTGAGGCCAAAACCTGTCTTTCTCACTCAGGGTTCCAAATTTCTTCCAGAGAAGAATCTGTCCTGAACGCATTATCCAGGAACAATCCCTTTCCAGGTTTTATTTTTACTCGTCTCATCATTCAAATTTGATTTTAAACTCACTGAGGCCAGGAAACCATAAACATCTGTTTCTCTTTCCAGTAGTGATGGGGAAAGTGCTATGGTGATGCTGAGACTCTATGATGACATTTTAAAAACGAATATAGTAGTACAAAAAGCACGACGCTTTATATCTTGAAAGGAAAAGAAAATTTAAATACGGGGAAAAATTTTTTGCAATGAAGATGATCACTGCAGCTGGGCAAGGTGGCATACACCTGTAATCCCAGACTTGGGAGGCTGAGGCAGGAGGATCTCAAGTTTGAGGCCAACCTGGGCAACTTAACAAAATTCTGTTGGGCTGGGGATGAAGTCCTGGCTTTAGTCTCCAGGAACACCAAAAAACAAAACAACAAAACAAACAAACTAACAAACAAAACAAACAAACAACAAAAAAACCCAGACTATATGAAAATAATAAAGGAAATTTTTCCAAAGGACTGAAATGTGGGAAGCCATTCTGACACGTGATTGGGTGACTCCCGTTAAGGGCCTGAGGCGCTTTGGCTCTGTCGAAGCTTTCCCGACCCTTTCCTGATGAGAGAGCCCATCCGTGTGGGGGTGTGCCTGACCACTGACCCCGGGGACCCAATCACTGACCCTGACCTTGGAGTGCAGCCCCCCTCAACCTTCATTGGATGGAATTCTCCCCTGAATCTCTTGTTCCCCAATAAAGGGCTACTCCCAGGCGTGTTCGCTCTCTCTCTCTCCTGCTAGCCCTGAGTAATCCTCGCTGCCCTGCTGGGCGGCTAGAGGTGGGAACCAGAGAGGTGAGCCGTCTCGGACCTAGCAATAGAAATGAGGTAACTGAGTCTGTGTGTTTTATTTCGATCTCTTCTAACTAACTTTATGCCTAGAACCTCATTAATGAAACCACTGCGCAGGCCGCGTGGTAGAATTGGTGCCCACGAGGGGGGCATTCTAGATTAGTTAGATTGAGTGGGAGCGCGCTATAAAGATAAGGAAAAAAATAAAAATAAAGGAAGATAAGGAATAAAAATAAAGATAAAGGAAGAGGTGAAAATTGGGTCACAAAAGTACCTGGAGATATTGAAGGAAAGAGACGTTAAATTACTTAAAATGGGAAATTCAACTTCTATGGATAAGGAAATGTATCTGACTATTTTAGACAGTATAATTAATCAGAAAGGAAAACAGTTAAAGAAAACTCAGTTATTACAATTTTTAAAGATTGTAGGTGAATATTGTCCTTGGTTTTGTGACCAAGAGTCTCCAAATTTACTTACTTGGGAGAAATTAGGAAGGAAGTTACAGAGAGTCTGTCTTTCTAATGAACTACCTGGAGGCATAGAAAAAATACAGAAAACTTGGACGGCCCCAGAAGTTTGTCTTTTTGAATATATGGGCCACAGTTCGAGGCCCCCTGAAGACCTTTTAAAAGGCATTCAAAGAGCTGTTAGGTCTATTCAAATGGAGAATCAGCCTGAGGCTAAGTTAATTACCTTTCCCTTAAGCTGTTTAAAAACAAAGGCACTAGGGGCCAAGCCAAAGGTTAAAAATGTGAACTTAAACTCGCAGCCCCATGCGGAGGATTCAGATGGCGCGGAGGATTCAGATGGCGCGGATCAGCCCGCCTTCTCGCCGCCATCATTTCCTCCTAGCGGGAGCCCAGCAACAATACGGGGAAATTCAGGAAAGGTCGCACAGTGTGACGTCACTGGCGCCGACCAGGACAGTCCGCGATTTTTACCGGGACAGAGATCGCAGACAGTTTTCTTAAGACCTTCAAAGACAGTTGAATTAGATCCTGAAACGGGGCCGGAACAAATCCCTACTGGGATTTTCGGGCCGCTTCCTGATAATACTGTAGGTTTGATTTTGGGACGTAATGAATTAAAGGGAGCCATTGAGGTAATACCTGGTGTGATAGATTCAGAATTTAAAGGACAGTTATATGTTACTGTAAAATCCAATTATGCCCTAAGGCTTACCCCAAAGAATATTTTTGCTCAATTAATATTATTGCCTTGTGTCTCAGAAAGGCACCTGCCGGTAGATTCAGTTTCTAAACCGCCGGACAGAGTATACTGGTCCCAGTTAGTACGGCAAGAACGCCCTTTATTAAAACTTAAAATTAATAATAAAAATTTCCTAGAAATAATAGACACAGGGGCTAATATCTTGGTATTGTCCAGTAGGTTTTGGCCTAGGAACTGGCCTTTGCATGTAGCACCAGCTAACTTAGAGGGAATAGGACAGGTTTCACAGCCTGCTCAAAGTGCCAACTATCTCCGTTGGGAAGATTCTGATGGGAACAGTGGAGTATTTAAGCCTTATGTGTTAGAGTCTTTACCAGCTAACCTATGGGGAAGAGATATTTTAGCCAAAATGGGATTGTTATTACTCTAAACTCTATAAGGTCAGTTGAAGAAGTTAATCAGAGGTATTTTCCTGGAGATGATAAGGAGACCCTTCAGAAAGAGTATCTGTTTACAAGCCAGTCTCCACGACAAAGATTAATAAATGCTCCAAACCAAAATCTTTACTAGGGGTCCTGAGTACTTCCCCGATCCCTAAGACAGCTGAAAAAATCACGTGGCTCACAGAGGAGCCTATATGGATTTCTCAGTGGCCCATCTCAGGGGAAATGCTTAAAATAATTCATAGATTAGTTGAGGAACAACTTCAGGCTGGTCATATTGAACCAACGCTTAGTTCTTGGAACACACCTATTTTTGTTATTAAGAAAAAGTCAGGAAATTGGAGATTACTACAGGATTTAAGGGCAATAGATCATGCAATTCAGCCTATGGGATCATTACAGCCAGGACTTCCCTCCCCCACAGCCATTCCTTTAGATTATAGCTTGATGGTAATAGATTTAAAATACTGCTTTTTCTCTATAAGGTTACATCCTGAAGATTGTGAAAGATTTGCTTTCACTGTCCCAGCAATTAATTTTAAGGAACCTGTTAAAAGATATTGCTGGAAGGTACTTCCCCAGGGAATGCGTAATAGTCCTACACTGTGCCAAAAATATGTTGACCAGGCAATAGATCCCATTAGAAATAGTTTTCCTGATGCATATATTATTCATTTTATGGATGATATATTATTGGCTCATGCTAATCCAGAAGTACTTTCAGAAACTTTTACTCAGAGACTTCACTTACAGCAATGGGTTTATGTATAGCTCCTCAAAAAATTCAAAAAGTATCTCCTTTTCAATATCTAGGTCAGATAATTCAAGGAAGTACAGTCCATCCTCAAAATCTTCAGATAAGAGTTAAGGAGTTACGTACCCTTAATGACTTTCAAAAACTATTAGGAGATATTAACTGGCTAAGACCATCCTTAAAACTAACTACGTCTGAGTTAAGTCCTTTATTTCAGATATTACAAGGAAATCCTTCTCCAACCTCTCCACGTCAACTAACCTTGGAAGCTAAGACAGCCTTAAGGAAAGTAGAAATTGCAATTAAAAATGCACAGCTTACTAGAATAGATCCTAAAGAAATAATGTATTTATTAATATTTCCAACTGAGCATACCCCAACAGGAGCCATATGGCAAAGATTAGGAGTTATTGAGTGGATTTATTTATCCCACTCCCCTCAAAAAACATTAATTCCTTTTCATGATTCTATAGCTCAATTAGTAATTAAAGGTAGAACTAGGATATTACAGTTAATTGGATCTGAGCCTGATATCATAATTATTCCATTTTCTGTTCAACAGACTAATTGGCTTTTTCAAACTTCTAGCTCATGGCAGATAGCTTTTGCAGATTTTCCTGGGCAGATAGATAGCCATTATCCTCGTGATAAGATTGTACAATTTGCATCATTAACGTCACTTATCTTTCCAAAGATTGTACGAGCTTATCCAATAGAGAAAGCTTTATCGGTGTTCACGGATGGTTCCAACTCCGGTAAGGCAGGTTTCTTCAGCCGTGTTCACACAGAGGTAATACAAACTTCTTATACTTCTGCCCAAAGAGCAGAGCTTCAAGCTCTGATTTGTGCCTTAGATTACTTTTCAAATGAGCCTATTAATATCTATTCTGACAGCTTATATGCAGTCGGAGTTACCAAAAATATTGAAACTTCAATTATTGGGTATGCTTCATCACAGGAGTTATTTAAATTATTTCATAATTTACAAAAGACAGTGCTAATGCGAAAGTACCCATGTTTCATAGGACACATACGTGCCCATACTAATCTTCCTGGACCTCTAGTTTCAGTTAATGACAAAATTGATAAGTTAGTAGCCTTTTGTCAACAGATGTCTTCGTATGACTGTGCACTAGCTTCCCATTCCTTGCATCATCAAAATGCTTCTAGCTTACATAAAAAATTTAGTATTACCAGAGAACAAGCTCATCAGATTGTAAGCCAATGCCCTAAGTGTGTTATTCACACTCCATCTCTGCCATCAGGGGTAAATCCCCGTGGATTAAAACCAAATCAAATATGGAAAATGGATGTAACTCATATTCCTCAATTTGGTAAACAATGTTATGTGCATGTCATAGTGGACACTTATTCTAGATTTATTTTTGCCACAGCACGTACTAAGGAAAATACTCAACATGTAATTTCTCATTGCTTAGCAGCTTTTTCCGTTTTAGGGTGTCCTATGCAGATTAAAACAGATAATGCTCCAGCTTATGTAAGCTCTTCTTTTCAACAATTTTGCCAAGAGTTTAAAATTAATCATAAAACAGGAATTCCTTATAACCCCCAAGGTCAAGCCATTGTGGAACGAGCTCATTTATCTATTAAGCTTCAATTACAAAAATTAAAAGGGGGGAATAGGATTGTGACTCCCCAAAATAGCCTTAATCATGCCTTGTTTGTTTTAAATTTTTTAAACTGTGACACAGAAGGTCACACTGCTGCTGAGAGGCAAATGTCTCCCTCAGTAACAGGCCCCTTAGGCAGAGTTCTGTGGAAAGATTTACAGACTGGTCAGTGGAAGGGTCCGGACCCGGTAATAATGTGGGGAAAAGGCCATGCTTGTATCTTCCCAGAAGGTGCTTTCCGTCCTATTTGGGTGCCTGAACGTGCTATCAGACATGGAGGAGATAGAACCCAGATTCAAGCGACTGAGGATCGACCCGGAGGAGCCACTACCCAGAAGGAGGAGATATCGGAAAAAGATGAAGAAAGACCAGATTGAACCAGCCGAAAAGCTGATTTCATGGAAAGATGTGAAGAAGCTAACAACCCAGGCTTCCCAAATACTTCGACGCCTAGGAAAGAGCAGGACCCCAGTCTTGATGGTAGCAACAGTAATTGCCCTACTGGGCTGTCAGGTAAAAGGGAATCAACTAGACACTTATTGGACATATTTCCCAGATCCATCCCTGGTACACCCAGCTGTGTGGACTGATGGGAGGATTTACAGATACTCATATTACTCCCAATCATGTGACTAGATTTAATTATTCTGGCTACAGTGCCCAATTACCTTTGTGTTGGTCACATGATAAACATGCTGGCTGTCTGAAAGTATCATTCGAAGAAAAGACAGCGATTGGTAAACCTAGACTGACAAATAATTCTATTTATGGGGACTTAAAACCTAATACTAGATCAGTAATTAAGATGGGACTTTCCCATAACAAGCCAGTCATTTCTGCAAAACCTCCACCAGTACCCCACTGTCCAAATAGTTCTATAATTGAGATCGGCACCTTTCCTAAATGGATGGATTGTGTAAATACCTTTCCTGTACAACATAAGGTGTCTAAAGCTAGTGGGTATATTTTAGACTGGTCTCCAAAAATTGATAAGAGACAATTACGAAGAAATTCTGCTATGACACCTGCAGGATTTGTTAGTAATATTTTGACTTATAGTGAAGGAGGTGTTCAAAGAGATATTTGGCGTTTAATTACTGCCTCAGAGTATTTACATTTTACAGATAAACCTTTACCAAAATTTGTCGGCAAGAACTGTAAAGAAGGATCTTGCTATGGCTTACGAGCTTGTGTCCAATCTCCTTATGTTTTAATTATTGGAAATGTAAAAGTTAGATGGATAGATGACAGATATGCTGTTACTTGTAATAAGTGCAACCTAACCAATTGTATTACTAGGTATAATGGAGGAAAAGGAGTGCTAATACTTCATCAGCCCTCTTTTGTTTTATTACCTGCTAATATTTCAGAGCCATGGTATGCTGATGCTGGTTTACAAGTCTTGCAGCAAATTCATGCCCAGTTAACAAGACCTAAACGTGATATTGGAGTCATAATTGTTGGTGTTTTAGCACTGGTCTCTTTTATTGCCTCAACTGTCTCTGCATATCTGACATTGTCTCAGAATATTCAGCATGCAAAATTTCTTAATAATTTAGCTCAAAATACTTCCAAGGCTCTGCGTAATCAAGTAAATATTGATGAAAGGATTGAGACTAAATTAAACGCCTTAGAGGCAACTGTTATAGACATAGGTAATGAACTTTCAGCCTTAAAATTTAAAGAAAGGCTTAAATGCCATGCTAATTATAAGTATGTATGTGTTACAGCTGCCCAGTACAATGCTTCTCTCTGGGATTGGGAGAAAGTTAAAAACCATTTATTAGGTATTTGGCAAAATAGTAATAATAGCTTGGATATTCTGGAACTTCATCACCATATCCAAGACATTCAAAATAATAGAGTTGATTTTTCGGATCCTTCTTCTTTGGCTAACCAAATATTGAAGGAGTTAAATGGATTCAACCCTGGAAATATTCTTAAGCACTCCGCTTGGTACATTATTGGATTATTCTCTTTGCTGTTAATTTTCTTTTGTATTGTAACTATAGGATGGCGATTCTTCCAATCAAGAGTCCAGGAACTCCAGAGAGTGAACCGCCTCCTCATTGTAAAGAAAAGAAAGGGGGGATATGTGGGAAGCCATTCTGACACGTGATTGGGTGACTCCCATTAAGGGCCTGAGGCGCTTTGGCTCTGTCGAAGCTTTCCCGACCCTTTCCTGATGAGAGAGCCCATCCGTGTGGGGGTGTGCCTGACCACTGACCCCGGAGACCCAATCACTGACCCTGACCTTGGAGTGCAGCCCCCCTCAACCTTCATTGGATGGAATTCTCCCCTGAATCTCTTGTTCCCCAATAAAGGGCTACTCCCAGGCGTGTTCGCTCTCTCTCTCTCCTGCTAGCCCTGAGTAATCCTCGCTGCCCTGCTGGGCGGCTAGAGGTGGGAACCAGAGAGGTGAGCCGTCTCGGACCTAGCAATAGAAATGAGGTAACTGAGTCTGTGTGTTTATTTCGATCTCTTCTAACTAACTTTATGCCTAGAACCTCATTAATGAAACCACTGCGCAGGCCGCGTGGTAGACTGAAAGAATTAAATATATGAAAAAACAAATTTTTTCTAGCTACAAGCTATAGAAGTCTCCTCTTATCCAAGCCCCCAGTGGGATACATGAAGCCACAGACAATACTAAACCCTATAATAATGCCTTTTGTATTTTAACTAAGCACTTATCACACACTATGGCCATAACTTTTACAGTTTTAGGTGCAACAGCAAAACTAGCATGAATTTATTTTTCTTTCTTTCCAATTTCACAAATAGATTTATTCTCACTATAGATCTTAGCAACCTGAGCATACGTTCTTTTCTCTTTCCTTTTTAAATAGAGAACATCTATTCCTTTAAGGACAAATATTACAGTTTCTCTGTGACATATACTAATTGTATCACTATTCTTACACATTGAAGTCATTATTAAGTTTTAAAAAGGTTACTTAAACACAAGCACTGCAATACCAAGACTGTTGATAACTACTAAATGACTATGGTGACTAATGGGTGGGTAGTGTATACAATGTGGATACATTGGACAAAGGGACAATTCATGTCCTATGCAGAAAGGAGCAGGATGGTGTGAGATTTCATCACTCAGAATGACATCAATTTAAACTTACAAATTATTTCTGGAATTCTCTGCTTAACATCATCAGACCAATGGTCACTAAAACCAAGGACATCCAAACCTCTGATAAGGGGAACCCTACTGTGGATAAAACTATTAATTTTCCTCTAATCTATAAATACCACATAATTCCAATCAAAATTCCTATAGAACTTGACAAGCTGACTCTAAAAACTTAACTGAAAGAGAAATGTGCAAAAAATAATGTGTTCCTCATCTTTATGTAGCTGCAACTAAAATATCTAACAAGACCAACTGAGAGAGGGAAAAGTTTATTAGGGATTGACAGTTTCAGAGGTGCTGTTTAAGACTGGCTGACTCCATGGCTTTGGGCCCAAGGTGAGGCAGAACATCATAGTGGAAGGGTGGTGGTA